>NC_084464.1:136301260-136613552 GCF_027409185.1 Cynocephalus volans
TCTAGATTTTTTCTTCTCTTTCTCTACATTATATAGGATTTTATTTTAGAGGAGCTCAAAATACTCTTGAAGAATGCAGTTAAAATAATTACATTGTGTAACTGAAATAATTGTACAACTCTATTTGTTGCACACTGTTTTTAAAAAAGGTTTACAAATTTGCTGAAAAAACAAATTTGAGATAGACTTGTCTACTTTAACCTCTCTTATTCTCCCACATGCTTTTAATTTGTGGGCCAGATTTAAAATAAGTGTATTCTTTATTTACTAGAGGTAAAATTCTTTTGCTATATTTTTCATACTATGCTTTGGAACCATTCTTCAAGTCAGATTTAATTTCTCAAGAATTGATTAGATTTAGGATGAGAAGTGAGGCCAACAGAAACAGGTGGCCTGGCTTGTCCAGGGGCATCACTCAAAGCCTGTTAGGTGTGACACTTGTGGCTATTTCTCCTCTTGGAGAGCCACAGCACACCAAGTCCATGTTTATCAGCATGCAGTATGAGCACTTGGGATCAAAGACTTTGGTTAAATTATCTCCTGCTTCTTTGAGTTCCTCTTAGTGCTGACTAAAATGTTTTATGTACTTCGTGCAAAAAAAAGTCTTAACTGAGTAAAGATTATTTTCAACTTTCTTTCCCTCTGTGTTTCTCCCACTTCCTGCCCCCCTCCTTTTGGTCTCCCCTCAATATCAAATCATATTCCACACTGGTTCTTTCAGTGTGAACAGTCTCCGTTTTTCCCTTTCAATTCATCAATCTTTCTGCCAGCTTTCCCTTAGGGATTTCCCCAGTTTAAACTTTATTCAATAAATAAACACACTTCACCTACTGAACAGATGGTTTATAGGACTCTTTCTCTTAAGATTTCCATGTATAGCAATTTTCACTTCTCAAACAAAATAATGGTGGTGATGGTGATGATGATGATGCTGAAAGTGTTCAATACTATGCAGTTTCTTAAAATAGTTCTTGTACTCTGTGTGCCATGCAATTTCAGAAGCCAGGCTCTTTCCCACACTTGATCTGTAATTTCCATTTTGTTAATTAGATCCATTTTATAGTGAGAATGACAGATTATCATCTCTCCCTACTTAAACATTTCCAATGACCAACGGAGACCTCAGTATTTCATTAGTTAGCCAGGAGTTTGATAATTTTAGTCATTATAAAGTTTTCCATAACACAGAGCTGAAATCCATGTCTCTCTGACACCATTAGTACAACAGAAAACAAACATAACTTCTTCACAAGGCCAACGTGAAATTAAACATGCATTATCCATTGGAACATCAAAAGACAAATCCCCTCTTCTTCAGACTAAGTATCTTCAATTGCTCCAGGCATTCCTCAAATATCAGGTATCCAGGTACCTTGTGTTCATGGTTTCCTTTTACTGATACACTCCAATTTGTACTGTTTCCTCTTTAAATCTCGTCATGGGTCTTGAGGAATAAATTGGTCATGCACAATTTATGATTACCACTAAAATATTAATGTGGATCCTATTCATGGGAACTCTTCTTCCCCAAGCCTGTTTAACACATGGCCCAAAAGTGTGGATCTCCACCAGGTAAAGAGGCTGCTGTATTAATTGAACAGACACTAGGAGTTCTAACAGCTCTGCAGTGACAGTCAGCCCTCACGGTGGGAGTTAAGGGGGAGCTTGGAGCCTGCCCTGCTCAAATTTGCTTGTATTTTCCACTGCTCTAATAATAATAATTCAGCAAAGCTAAGTGAGGAAGACTCTCTTGTCTCTCTAATATTTATTAATAAGCTATATTAATTCTCCTAGGCCATCAAGTCCTAGGAAAGTAAAATTAATTTCTCTGAAATGTGATTTATAATTGTGTCTGTAAAATTGATGATGTTTATTGCTTGAAATATGAAGTCTGCAATAGACAATGATTTAGTCAAATGCACAATTACAGTGAAGGAGTTTTGTCAATGAGATCAACAAGAAACACTTTATTCAAAGAACTTTTCATCAAGTGCTACCATGTGCCAGGCACTGAGCTATGCTATGTTCTCCGTCCTTGGTCTAGAGGCTTTTTGTGCTTTCAATATGGGTCAAAATAAACAAAGAGAGGCCACATAGTCCCAGGTCACCAAATGTCCTCCACGGAGACCTAGAACTTTTCTTTCAAGGTCTTCCTTCCCAGTGCTGAGGCCCCTTCTCACTGAGGTCCCTCACTCTGTTGTACCCAGATCACCAATGAAGGGAGCTGGTTTCTCATGACGTCCTGCCCAGCCTCGCTAGGTTGAGTGAATATAACTAAATCTGCATGGTTAATTTCTCCATTGGTAAAGTCATCGGGATTTCACCTTTGTTTTGTATTTGGTAGGAAGAACTCATTTAGTACACAGAATATTACTCTATTTTGTAAACATTGTATATAAAATAATCTCTGAATTTTAGTTTATATAAATAAATTCTTGCCCATTTTAAATCAGCAGCTCACATTACACACATTCATATATTCACAAACATATATATTTGTTCCATATGGAACAAATAAATACCCCTATATATTTTATGGGTCCATGCTAGCCTCATATTTTGCTTAAATAATAGGTGGAATTAAATATTCCAAATTCACTAGGGAAATCAGATCCTACTAGTAACTACTTAGTATGTATTAGCTTTGCATAATTTTCAGATTTTTCCAGATTCTATATTACAGAAATGCTCCCCAATTTCCCTGGGTTCTCTGAACCCAAATTGGACCTTCCTGTGCTCTTCCTTAACCACAGCTCTTGGATTTCATGTCCTCAAAATCTGTATCCTGGGCCCAATACTTTCTTAAGGTCACTGGCATTCTGTACACAAAATCCAGGAACCCTTACTAGGTTGATTTTTGTTTTGTTTTGTTTTGTTGACTATGGCATTTAATACTGTTGACAGCCAGCAGTATTTCCAGAACTCTCTCTTCTCTTGTTCTTGAAGATACTCTACATTTCTATTATTGATTAGTCAATATATATTTATTGAACTCTTAGATCCTATCACGTGTATCTTTCTTATTGTCTCCTTTAGTGAAAGGAGACAATTTTTTATGATCCCTAAACTCAAACCCAATTTTTTGTCTTTCTGAGCTGTCTGCTTAAGAGTCAAATTAGTAAAGGTATAGAAATAGCCCAATGAGAAATTAGGAATAACCCAATTAGCATTCTACAGATGAGGATATTACATCCAGTAAATTAAGCGTTTCCCCTAAGATCTTGCATCTAGTCAGTGGCAGAGCCCACATCGACTAATGTGAAAGCCGGAGGGATTTCCATGCTGTCTCCTTAACTTGTGCAGAACATGATTCAGTATCTCCTGAAGCCCGAGATCCAACTCTTCCCCTGATTTTCCAGTTCTTTCATCATATTCCTATTCTCTATTTCAGAGTCTAGAGTTTCAACATATTTGATATCTCCCAATTTCTCACCTCCCCGCACCCTTAGAGCCAATATTCATGACGTTCCATACAGCATTCATCATAATGCCCTGGGAATTTGCTTTCTTTTTCACACTCTGCCACCACCTTGGCCCAGAGCTGCATCTCCAAAAACCTGTGCTATGGTGAACACAGCTCCAATAGTCTCGCAGGCACTGTCATTTCATTCTACACTCCAGTATTTGAAATATCACTTTTCCCACATCAACCTGTCAGAAAACCGGTGCTTATCTTTATTTATAAAAGTTCTCTTCAAATATTTGTAAATGTTCAGAAAAATAAAAGACAACCCTTCAGAGAGGCAATGTCTGTGACAAATGGAAAACACAGACATCTTGCTTAATTCCATGGAATTAAGCTTTTAAAGGAGGTTTTTAAAAAAGTTACTTAAAGAAGAGAACTAGCTAACTTCTAGAAAAGCTGGTTGGAAAGAGAACAAAGTAGAATTTTAATAATTATATGTGATGATTGAAAGAAAGAGACACCATTCTTTCCACATTGTGATACAAAGCAATGAGCTGAGAGAAAACTTGGGAGAAAGAAAAGCAAAGCTGAGTTGAATCAACTGTGGCTCCTAACTGTTATGACATGATACTCTGGTGGATGCTTCATTCATTCAGGGCATGCAGCCACATTTTGATAATGTATAAAAACTGGTTTTTAATGGAGCATTGCTGTTGAGATTCACATCAGCTTTGAATGAGCCATAAAAGTTGACTGAATTCAGCCTGCTGCTAGTTTCCCTGCCATGCATTATGGAACATGCAAGGGCTTTGCTTCAATCAGGATAGTCAACAACTGCAGTCAGATGGCAACTGACTCTTTGCTAAAAAGTGAGCAAGGGAAAAATAATGAAATAACAGTGAGTGATTATAAGGACATTGTGAGGCATCTTTATGTTGCAGTTCTTACGAAACTTTTCTTGAGTGTAGGGTTTTGAATGAATAACACTTTTATTGTGCAGGTGTACACGAACTCAAGGACTTCTGCAGGATGGTAACAACATTTTTAATAAATATTTTCTTCCCTGTTTTTTTTTCTTTCCTTTCTTGCTACTTTTTCCCTTAATATTTGCAAATATTTGCTGAGCATTTATATTGTACAAGGCCCTGTACTAGGGGTTGAAGATATAACAATAAGTCTTGCTTTTCAGTACTTTATAATTTCTCTGTGGATTAATTGTATATACTTAAGAAAAAAAAATTCTTTCCTAACCTGTGATCCCACCAGAAAAAAGTATGAGAACATGAAAAGATCTGCTTAGATCAGAAAAGAGAACAAACCAGTTACATTGGGTAATGATGGCTAACACAATATTGACAAAGAAAAGATATTAAATACATAAAATGTTGGTATTTATTGAAATGTTGGGTACTGTATTCTGCTTTCAAAATTATTAAGGGAAGACTTGTACTTAGTATAAGCAAGTACTTACAGAGAATATTTTAATTGAGGGCTTTATTTTATTATAAAGGTTTATTGTCTATGCTAATCTACACCTTCTCAATCATCCACATTTGAGAAAGTTTAGTTTGTCTAAATAAGCATAACTTATGGCAATTACCTTGGTGTTGTGAAATCTAAACCTATAAACTAAAAAAATCTCACAGACCGCTTTCCAAATGAATTCTAATTGTTTCTAGCACCAAATTCAGTCTTTCAGCCTGATGGTCATGGGGTCTTTCATAATCTGGTCATGACCCGCCTTTTGACAACTTACCTCCCACCACTCCACAGCTTTTTGTTCTACCGTGCTTACTATTGCCCTGGATATATTTGCGTTCACTTACATCGTTTCTCCTCCCAGAATGTCAGCTCTTAACTCTTCATCTATGGGACTGTTGATATTTATTGAATTCTTACTATATGTTAACAAGTACATAGAGTGCTTTTACCCATATTGTCCCATGTAATTGTTGTGGAAGCCCTATGACCTCAGTGAGCCTCATTACAAAGAATTTAAAAACTGAGGTGTAGAGACACTGATTAACTTGCTCAAGGCCACACAATTAGTAAATGACAAAACAAAGTTTGAACTTAAATCTGTCTAACTGCAAATCTAGGTATTTAACTATTATGTTCTGCTGCTTCCAAGGGCCTAGAGCTATACCTCTGGATAATTGTCTTTGTAATCTCAAATAAATTATCTGACATCACTGAACTCCAGTAAAGCTGGAATTCTATATTATATAACTTAGAATAGGTTCTTGTTATTTAATTTATGATGATAGATATAAAATAAATTGTCACTTTCCTGGATTATTTAGAAATATACATCAAAGAAAAACTAATGTCAACAGTGAGTATAGTAATTTAGTTTTCAGTGCTTATAAATATTTTTTCCAACTTCATAATTGTGGGTACCCAGAAGATAAATGTGATTGATATGATCTACCCCAAAATACATTCACTTAAGGAAAACAAGCATAAATACCATAAATATATCTAAAGTTGTATAATTTCTGAAAATTAATAAATTATAATAAATGTCTAGTCTAGAAGATTTTTCCAATTATTCATTCCTAACTTCAGTTCTGGAGTTTGCCTGGGAATATAACTGGAAACTTCTTGCTCAGCAGTTTCATCTTCCATGGGTCATACCCAATTTGTAGATTCTCGAGGACATCTTTAAGTTCTTTAGAATGAAACTGGATCATTCTAAAGGAGTCCTGAGGTCTGAATAATATGACCCACCAACAGATGCCCCAGGCCTATGTCAGAGTGTAGGTCTAACCTGATGCAGGCTCTTGCTGAGCTACTCTCAATCTGACCTGGAAAGACCCTGGCTCCAGGCCCACCCTGACCCACTTACTCCAGCTAAAGAACAGTGCTTCTTTTTCATACCAATCTTAGTGTGGGAATAGGGCAAGGACATGAGGGTAACAGTTAGTTGACATATAATTCTTTTTTACTTGGTATTATACATGATGCACAATCATTTACAAACTTTCTCGATAAAACAATGACGTTTTCAAAAATGAAGTCCATTGTCCAAGGTTTCTGAAGAAACATGATGATGGGATGTGGTGGACAGGTCAACAATTTCCTTCGAAAATTGATCTTTATTCTCTGGTACTTTTTTTTTTAACACAGTAAGTTTATTAGACAAGTTCTAGGCATTCACTATGGTGCTCAGAGCTGCAGATCTTTTGTCCATTCAAACAGATCCAAGTAGCAGATCAGAGTGCTGCTATTGATTTGTTTCACTCTGGTGAATGTAACTGATTCATATTCAGCAGCACTTATCCTGCTAGAGATAAAACAGAAGAATATGTGCCCAGATTCAAAGGTACGGCATGATTCCGCTAGAAACCCAGCATGACAATCAGTATACCTGGCAGTTTTGGGTATGCATCATACTTAAAAGGAATCAACACCATCTTCCCTACGATCATTATATATCTATAGAAATGAGTAGAAAGAGGAGAACGTGGAAAAGGAGCAAAAGAGGCAGCAAGTATATGCTCATCGGTTTTGTTGATGTGAGACAAGTTGCATTAAGCCCAAGAAAGCCAAAAATCTTTTTCAAGGACCATGAAGGAAAATGCAGAAACTGCTAATGGGAAAATGGCCATGGTCAACTGAGGACTGTGATATTATGGGCGTATCTGCTATACTCATGGTGTTCTCCCCATGAGCAACCCTTTCTGCAAGAAACTACTAAAAGTTGAAGAGTTTATTCACATATTATTTTTTAAAAATCAGTAGTATAAAAGAAAGGCATATTCTTGTCCTGCATCCATAAGCCATATGCCAAAACAAATGAACAAACAAAAAAACCTCACGTTGAACTTGTTCCTCAGGACTAAGAGGGTTTCTGCTGCAAACAGACTTGGAATACACAGCTTCATGGAGCTCCTCGGCTTTAACAGGACACATTCCACAGGTGATGCTGCACTTACAGGTGCAGTAGATTTTTCTCCTAGGACAAGCCAAAGAGCAGAGACATTCCTTACCTTTCTGACAAGACCCTAACAATAATACTGTGCTGTGTTTGGAAAAATAGACTTCAAAGCTGGAGCAATATATTTAATATTAAGATGAGAACCCAACAAATAACAAAAATGATTGATGAAGAGAGTCTTAAAAAGTGAGACTCATTAAAATGAAAATATTTGTGGAGATAAGTGCATAAAAAATCCACAGATCATTAGGGCTAAAGAAAGAATGAATATGCCAGATTTTGAAATGGCTGGTGAGTTTGTCTTTTCCTACCATGTGCTAAGAATTGCATCCATGTGTCTCATTAATAATGCTGAGGAAAACAAGGCACACTTTAGGAGCATCAAGAAAATGATGAGTGCATTATAATGAAGTCAGAGCACAACTGAGGCAAGGGATTCAAACAAGTTCTAGACCAGGAGTTTTTAACCCGAGGTCCATGTCAGAATCACTTGGAGAGAACTTCTCAAAATGTGCATTCTGTGGCTCCATTGCCAAATGGTTTTCATTCATTTAGGTGTGAAATGAAACCTAGGCATATGTTTGAAAAATCCTTCCAAGTGATTTTGATGACAACCCTGGTTAAGAAGAGAAAAAATATCCTACTTTGCAATTGTGTATCTTCCACCTTCCCTCTAGATTGCAAACTCCTTTGAAAGAAAGGAGTCGTAGTAACTTCGTGTCTTTTGCTGTGCTTAGCCCAGCTAGACTGTAAGCTCTAGGAGGGAAGAGTGTGTGCTAGTTTTGCTCATTATTGTAATTCCTCCTGCCCAACCTTCCTACAACCTTCCCCCAGCTAGAAGAGCACAAAGTCTATGGTTGATTCCCAAGAAATTGAGTGAAAAAATGAATACTAGAAATTTCAGTATATACATATGCATTTGAATTGATTTTCCTCTTTCCTGCTGTTATTGTTTATTATCTACCTAGTGAGTTCTCAAATGTTTGTTGAATGAACACACTGAGTTTTGAAGGTTAGACACAAGTTGTTTTAAGGGGCTTTTGAGTGGTATTTGTAGAAATGTCTCATTGCTTTATATTTCTGTCCTCTTTTGGGGGGCTTTTGTAAAATACATCTTTGGTTTATGCTGGACTTGATGAGAGTGGCTCAATTGTACCTGCCTTCAGAAACTCAGGAATCAAATAACTTATCCAAAGTAATAAAACAAGCAGATACAGTTGACAGTAGGACTTCATGTACCTTCCCAAATGACTTTGTTGATGGACCTGACTCACAGAACAAGCTTAACACATTATTTTTTATAACTGATGCATCAAAAAGTTATTTGAACCATATGACATGTAGGGTCCTATAATCCCAATTATATTATGAGGAGACATATTTTCTAGTGAAGTACATTGAAAAAAATACAGCAGTTCTAGTTATTAAATAATTTCTGCAATCAATACTGGCATAGTATCAGGTAAGTGGATATAATAGCCCACCTCTTCTTCTATGTTACTCAAATACCACTCACTGATAACTGGAAATACCAAGAATGCTAAAATTGATTGGCTTCAAATGTGGGTTGTTACTTATTACAGGCATGATCCAAGCTCCTATATAGAAGAAATAATTTGAAGTTAGCCACCTTCATGTAAACTATGATAAGCTGGATATCCTCCATATCTTTATTACAGACGCCCATGTACAGTATATTTACAATGGGCCAAGCTGAAGATGTATAAATGGGATGTGTGCTTTGTTTCCATCTTTACTATTGAACTTATGCTCCATAAAGTCTTGTGTATTCCTCTTCTACCTATGATCTTGCCCCCTTTTGAATCTGCATGACATTGATTTCGCAGCTTACTTATGCACTCATCTTGTTCTGTCTTCTTTTAAATTTATACCAAATTACAAACACCTGCAGGGATGGGAGCCTCTCTTAATCATCCTGTGTCTCCTGCTATGACAAGCTCATAGCAGTTACCCAATTATAGACTCTTCAAATTGATAATATGTTATCCAGAAATTAATAATGACAATATCTTCTTAATCCCAAGAATAATTACACCACTGCCATAGAAGTAAAAAAAGAACATTTAACTTCAGATTTTGAAGTCTTTTTAAAATAGATAGTATAAGCTGATTTAAAGTGGATCTCTTAAACTGTCAACAAAGGCATTTATTCTAGTTAAAAATCTGATCCATTTATATATTCATGCATAATTTATATACCACCCACTTCCAAAAATTAGTTGAAGGAGAGATTAAGGTGATGCCATTTATGGAAATTACTAAAATATTAGTAACAAAAACAATCACAAAAAAGTTTTATTCCCAAACTCTTCTTGGTATTTTTGAATACTTATAGGTTAAAACACTGACCATACCTATACACATTATCTCCACACCACGTAGAGTTTGGGGAGGTCTATTTGTTAAATATTTTACACTAGTTACTAGTTCATCCTATCATTCTATTTTAACCGTAGCATTTTATATTATTTTTCTATTAACTTACACTGTTATTTTAAGTGTGTGTAAATATATATTTAAAAACTCAGTTGAGACATACCTTAACTCTAGGCTTCAAATGAATTTAAATATGGAGAATTCCAAGGAGTTGGGAAATGAGCCAGATGCTTTTCAGTCTCAGCAAAGCCAAATAACAAGAATTAGAGCCTGTTGCTGTTTTCCTTAAAAAGTGATCTGGGGTAAGGACTGCTAGGAAACAAGAGAGTTCTGTTCAAAGAGAAAAACATGAGGCAAATGGACACAAAAGGAGAGAGGACACCCCAAGGACAAAAAGCCTCCCGTATTCCCTCCATCCAAAGTACACTTACCAAATTGCAGGATTCCAATGATCTCTGCACAATTAACCTGCCCAAAGGGGTTGAGTGGCTGGTGTTTAACCTTCCACCCAGCTTTGTTGAAATGTACGGTACATCTTGAACATGTCATTTAAGTTGAAATGAAACATTTGGACACATCAGTACAAGAAGGGTCCGCTAAATATGAGAACACGTTTACCCAGATGGGTTCAATCATAACTTCTTCTACTCTGAAATAAAATTTCAATCTAGCTTGCAAAAACTAAAAATTAATTTTAGAGTTTTATTAAAGAAAAATTTTTGCAAAAAGAATCATAGTTCAATTTAAAATATTATATAATTTGATTGAATGCCTTTATACTGGATGTGCTAAAAAGGGTTTGAAATGGGATTGCAATAAGAATTTATTAATGAATTCTCATTAAAGTTCTGTACAAGCAGTCAAATCAGATAAAGCAGACAAATCCCGTTTGTCCAATAAAGACAGTCATGTGATGAAATAAAAATAAAGTCGTTATATAAACCTTTTTTGAGATTTAAGCTCTGAATTGACGATAATATGAAGGTTGCCCCTCAGCTTTTAGAAGGCCCATATGTAATAAAAGAACTTTATATCCTCCAGAATGAAGCCCAGAAATGATTAGAAATTCATCAGTAATGATAGTGAGCAGTAAAAGCAAAAGTCAATGCTCGAAGTCAATGTTGTTTAATCAAGCCCTGGAAAATAAACTCCCATTTATATCTAACATACCAGATGAAGTCACAGCCAAACAGGAGGTACCGTGATAACCTGGAACAGAGAGAGAAACATCTGTTTATGGACTGGAAAGAGACTTAGTGCCCTGACCGCTCTCTGATAGCTGCCAACGTTGCTGGGTCTGTGGGTAACTCAGTAAATTAGAACACTCCTTCTTAACGCCCCCAAAAGTCCTTTATCCAATGTAAGTTCATTGTTGGTCTGCCTATAAGAGTTTCACAAAGATCAGAATTAAATGTGGTTGCAGGCTTCTCCAGGGCTGGTCTGGGCAAGAATACTTTGGAAATATTGGCTAAAAAGTAGACTTATCATAACCTGGGAATGAAAATAAGGTCTCATGAAAACACTTAAAACATTAAGATCAGGCAGGGCTTTCTACTTGCAAATAAAGTTTTCTGTTGCATACTGATGGGGTGTGCTAAGCCATTAGCTTTAATGTTCTTGGAGGGGTGAAGAGAAAAAGACAGAAAGGGAAAAGAATACGAGGGGCATTTGAACAACAACAACAACAAAAAAGACATGGCCTTTTATTTGGTATTTCCCCTACAACTAGCCTCGCTCCATTATCTTCCCTATCTTACCCCAGGGCCTCCTGAATCTGCCCCAATTGTTCCTTCTTCTTCAGTTGCAGGAATCTTCTTATTTTCTGTGAACAATGTCTTGAGAATGTCTCACCCTTTTCCACACGTCTTTCTCTGTATCTCATGTATTTTTTTATAACTAGCTTCAAACTCAATGCCACTTACAAGAAGTTTAACTGTTAGACAAACAGAAGACAATTTTGAGGGAGGTTGGGCTGAGAATGTGCCAAACACCAGACTTATGAAAAAGTGGGGAGAGGATAGCCCAGTTTCCTTGCATGGATGTGCATGGATGAGCTCAGAAGTAGCAGCTTGCAGTAGGGCTAGAGGCAGAGCTAGCATGTATAAGCCTTGATTCATATCAACCTGGCCATACATAAACAGATTGGCTCAGTCCCCTAGGTCAATGCCAGAAGAAAAGCCTCCCTTGGTCTGCAAGATAACTACTACTCCAAGCCATTGTTCCCTAGGCTTAGCCCAGCCAATGTCCTCCTAAGCACTCCATTAGGCTTTGTAACTATAGCACTCACATGCACAGCCCTGAACTATTTCTGTGCACCTGTTCCTATCTGACCAGGTCAATGTTCTGCTTTAAAACATTTGCCTATAATCATTGCTACCACTTATTGGGTATCTACTATATGCCTGGTAATGTGTTAGATGCTTTGCATATATCTGCTATGATCCTTGCAATGTATCTACTATAATTGTTGCAACTGTAAAGTATATATTATCATTCCCATTTTACAGATGAAGAAATGGAGATACAGAGAGGGTTAAAAAACTGGCCTAAGTGTGCAAAAGTGGTGGTATAGCTGAGAATCAAACCAATGCTCACTTCAAAGTCATTTTTCACTGCAGTAAACCTCATACTATCCAGCAGTTCCTTGGCATGCTTCCAAAGCTCTCCACAATTCTCCTGCTGCTGTGTTCCAGCTCCGTCTTTGCCCCTCCTTCTGAAGGTAATAGTTATATGCTTGTAGTCCACCCCCCGCACCATTCTCTCCAGTGTGTTTATTCTTGCTCTTTCCTCTGCCTGATACACCACTCTCCAATCCAGCTGAACGCCTCCTCTTCTTTCCAGACGTGGGTTCCCTCAAGAAGGACTCCCTGACACCCCCTCATATACACAGCAGCCTATGCCCATCTCCATCAGGGCACTTTCAGTAACACACTGTCACAATGATCGGGTGTTAGGAGTGCTCCCACTTACACGGTAGCCTTATGAGGCAAGAAATGTGTCTTTGTCACCTTCACATCTCCAAAACCCAGCACAAGGCTTGTCATAGGCAGAAACTCTGCGAGTGCTTGTTGAATGGAACTTATCTGAAACTTTACAAGTGCTTTCACACTGGGGTGTGTGTGTGTGTGTGTGTGTGTGTGTGTGTGTGTGTGAGAGAGAGAGAGAGAGAGAGATGGAGAGTGTGTGTTTTAATCTTCTCAACTACATTTCACATTTTTTGAGAGTAGGGACAATGTCTTCTACTTTTATCAGTGTTGTCTGTCAAATCCCCTTGCCTGCTGAGGACAACAGAGTGAATGGCCCTACTTCCTTGTCAGTGTAGAAGACACCTGTGAAGGTGAACTCTGCAGAACAGAAAGTCAGTGACGGGCTGATGGCAACAGAGAAAAGTGTGTATTTACTTAGTATGTGGATCTCACCAACTTGCTAAAGGATATAAGACTCTAACAAAATTAACCACTATAAAGCTAGGCAATTAAGAATAAATAATGAACTGAGACAACCTAAAGGTAGAAGAAAAGTGGATATTAATAGGGACTGGCTGACTTCAATTTAGCACTAAATTTAGCAATGCTTCCTGGCAACTAAAACAAAATCAGAAATTATTCAGTATCATGACTTAGTATTCACTTACACTGGTTTATACATGTATTGGTTTATTCTTTCATGGAGGTCTGAGGTAAGTTGCTGCCAGCCTTGATTCAGTAGCTGGATTATGTCAGGACCAGCACCTCTACTAGTCTCTCCGTCTTCTCCTCAGTCTTCTCACCTATTGGATTCAAGACTGCTGTGCTGTTCCAGACATCTCATCCAGGGTTAAGGCATGAAGAAGGGAAGGAGGCTTAGTAACCTTTATCTATTGCTTATACCAGAAAAGGCAAAAGCCTTTAAAGACTCCTTCTTATGTTTTATTGACCATAACTATATTAAATGGTCAATCCTAGCTAGAAAGTTTTAAAAGCATTGCTGGCCAGATCAAAACTGTTTGCAGGAAAGAAGAAAGTACTGGGTAAGCAACTCATACTGATTGCAGATTGTAGTTTTCATTGTCTGCTGTTAAGTATCATATAAATCCCAGAAGAAATTTATCACATATTTTAATAATTATTTGATGAATTACTAAACAGATATTTGGTCCCCTAATTGAACTCTTTGGAAAAAACACAAACTTTATTTTTATGCATATAAAAATAACTGAAAAATTTGTAAAATATATGAAATTATAAAATATAAGATAATAGTAACCTATAATCGTGCCCCCCCCAGAGATAGAGTATTTTATTTAAATGCTGTCTTTCTGATCTTAAAGAATGCAGTTACATATGTTATTATGGAATATTTAGAAATTACTCAGCACGTAGTATGTAACTAGTGTCTCCAATAATTCTACCATCCATTTGATGAAAGAAAGAGAGAGAAACTTTTTCACAAAATTGAAATCATATACTTCCTTTTAAAAAACCACATATATCTTGACTAAAATTTTCAATAATCATCAATGGCATGGCCAAAAATTTGTGTACAAAAATTTAAATAATCTATTATTGGACATTTAAGTTGCTTCCAGTGTAAAAAGCTCTAGCATTAACATTATCATAGATAAATCTGGGGCAAATTATTATTCTTTCCTAGGGAAAATAGAAGTTTCCTAGAAGTAAAACTCTGGTGTCAAATGTTATAAACATTTTAAAGATTTTTGAAATATATCCTGCCAATTACACTTCAGAAAAGTTCTACAATTTCCATCTCACCAGTAGCAAAGCAACTAAGAATGCCGTTTTCCCTGAACCCTTGCCAACATCTTTATATACACACACACACACACACACACACACACACACACACACACACACACACACACACACACACACACACATGCATATGAGGGTACTTCAAAAAGTTCATGAAAAGATTTATATATCCTTTCTTCTTTTCTGTCTTTCTTTCCTTCTTTCTTAGCTCCCACTTATGAGTGGGGGCATGTGGTATTTCTCTTTCTGTGCCTGGCTTATTTCACTTAACATAATATTCTCCAAGCTCATCCATGTTGCTGAAAATGGAAGAATTTCATTCTTTTGTGTAGCTGGGTAGTATTTCATTGTGTATATGTACCACATTTGCCTGATCCAGTAGTCCATCAACAAACATTTAGGTTGGTTCCATACCTTGGCTATGGTAAATAGAGCTGCTATGAACATGGGAGTGCAGGTAGCACTTCAACATGATGATTTCCAATCCTTTTGGTATATACCCAGTAGTGGGATTGCTGGGTCGTATGGCAGTTCTATCTGTAGTTGTCTGAGAAATCTCCATGCTGTTTTCCATCATGGCTGCACTATTTTACAGTCCCACCAACAGTGTAGAAGAGTTCCCCTTTCTCCACATCCTCACCAGCATTTGTTATTCTCAGTCTTTTTGATAATAGCCAGTCTAACTGGGGTGAGATGATGTCTCAGAGGGGTTTTGATTTGCATTTTCCTGATGACTAGTGATATTGAGCATTTTTTCATGTACCTATTGGCCATTTGTATCTCTTCCTTTGAAAAATATCTATTCAGCTCCTTTGCCCATTTTTAATTGGATTCTTCAGTTGTTTTACTGTTGTTTGAGTTCCTTATACATTCTGGATATTAATCCCTTGCCAGATATATAGTTTACAAACATTGTTTTTTGAAATTAATTAATTTATTATTATTTTTTTTACATTCTAATTTGTTGCGGAGCAGTTGGGGTGGAGGAGGAGAGAAGAAGGGGAGGGGGATAGGGTGGGAGGACAAAAAATGGGGAGGGGGCATGGTCAAGATCCACGGCCACCCCCTCATTCTGGCAGAGGAGCCCAGGGGGCTTCCGGTGGCGGCTTGGTAGTGGCTGGGCTGGATGCGGATGTCAGGGAGACGTAGCTGAGGCCCTTGGCCTGCCCCACCCCAACTCAGGATCCTGGGGTGCTTCCAGTGAAGGCGTGGTCATGGCTGGGCTGGATACAGACATGGGGGGGAGTGGCTGAGGCCCTCAGCCCACCACCACCAAAGCTCAGGAGCCCGGGGCTCTTCTGGCAGTGGTCTGATGGTCATCTCTGGGCTGGATGTGGACTTTGGGGGGTGGGGTGGAGGCCCTCAGCACCCCCAACTCTGTCTCTGGAGCCAGGGGCATTTCCAGTGGTGTCTGGTGGTTGTCACTGGGCTGAATGCAGATGTTGAGGGAGCATGGCTGAGGCCCTCGGTGCCCCCCAGGGGGCTTCCACCAGGGGCTTGGTCATCACTGGGCTGTACGTAGACATCAAAGCGGGTGTGGCTGAAGCCCTTGACACTCTCTCCATCCTGGCTTGGGAGCCCAGGGGACTTCTGGTCCTTCTAGGTTTTATAGGTGTTCTTTGGTGATGTTAGACCTTTACTGGCTAATAACAAATGTTTGTCTCTGATCTGTGGGTTTTTTGTTTTTTCTTTCAGTTCTGTGTTGGATTATTAGCTACCTCCACCTCTTAAACCCTGCACTGGAACTAATTTGCTATCCTTTGCTTACTTCTAAAATGGAGGAACTTCCTGTGGGGACCAGCACTTGAGCTCTGTGGTTGAACTAATTGCTGCTTTGCTGCTGATTCTCTGGGGAAGGCTTTTTGTGCAGCTCAAGTTTTAATGGTTGGCCGTGTAAGCACTTCTAGGTCTTGTGAGGTCCAATACATGTGTGCTGTATGGAAACTCTGGTCTTAGTCTTTTCAGCAAACTGCACTCCCTGCAGTTCTATATTCCTGACCAGTCTACACCAAGTGGGCCTGTGCTGTTTGGAGGGCACATCAGCTGTCCATGCTGTGCCCCAATGTTCCCCTGGTGGGCCCATCTCCCCCACACATACTCTAAACACTTCCCATAGGACGGGCCATATGCCGGTCCCTTGCAATGACTCACTGGCCTCTGAGTGGCTCCTTTTTTTCAGTTGTCTGTGGCCCCTCACTCCTATGTGGGAACCCTGTTAGTAGTCGTGCTGGCCTGGGGGCCACCAAGGCCCTCTTCTCCCCTGCAGCCTCCAAACAACTTCATACAAAAGGCACAGCTGCAGATTTTGCCAGCTCTTGCTCTGTATGTATGTTCACCAAGGTCAGCCTTGAAATGGCTGGGGCTCAAAACAGTGAAAGCAGACCTTTCTTCCCCTCATTGCAGCTTCTTCCACCTTCATGAACTCTGTAGGTCCTCCTCCTTTTTCCATGGGCTCTAGTGGCCGAGTTTGGCAGTTGTTGCTTTTTAATAGTTGTAAATTGGTTGATTATGGGAGACAATGATGCTGGGGACCATCTATTCTGCCATCTTGACCAGAAGTCTCCAGTTTTGGTAATTTGTCTGTGTCCAGAAATTTTTCCATGTCCTCCAGGTTTTCAAATTTGTTGGCATATAGTTGTTTATAATAGTTTCTAATGAAACTTTGTATTTCTGTGGTATCAGGTTTAATGCTTCCTTTTTCTTTTCTGATTTTTGTTATTTGGGTCTTCTTCCTTCTTTTTTTGTTAACCTAGCTAATGGTTTGTCTATTTTGTTTATCTTCTCAAAAAAACAACTTTTTGTTTCATTGATCTTTTGTATCATTTTGGGGGGTCTCTATTTCGTATAGTTCTGCTCTGATCTTAATTACTTTTATCCTTCTACTTCTGGGATTGGGCTATTCTTGTTTTTCTAATTCTTTGAGGTATAACATTAGGTTACTTATTTGAAGTCTTTCTATTCTTTTGATGTGTTTGTTGCAAAAAAAACTTCCCTCTTAGTACTGCTTTTGCCATAGCCCACAGGTTTCATTATGATGTGTCTTTATTTTCATTAATTTCAAGAAAATTTTTGATTTCCTGTTAATTTCTTCTTGGACCCATAGGTCATTCAGGAGCCTGCTGTTTAATTTCCATGTATTTGTATAGTTTCCAGAGTTTCATGTTATTGTTTTCCAGTTTTAATCCATTGTGGTCTGAAAAGACACTTGAAATGATTTTGATTTTTTTTTTTTAGATTTTCCAAGACTTAATTTGTGACCGCACATGTGGTCTATCTTGGAGAATGTTCATGTGCTGATGAGATGAATGTATTTTCTGTAGTTGTTGGATGAAATATGGTGTAGATATCTGCCAGGTCCAATTGGTCTAAAGTATAGTTTAAATCCCGTGTTTCTCTGTTGATTTGTTGCCTAGATGATCTGTTTAATGCTGAGAGAGGGGTGTTTGGGTCCCCCACTATTATTGTACTGGGATTTATCTCTTTCTTTAGGTCTAATACTGTTTGCTTTACATATCTGGGTGCTCTGGTGCTGGGTGCATACATGTTTATGATTGTTATGTCTTCTTGATGGATAGAGTGGCCTTCTTTATCTCTTTTTATGATTTTTGGTTTAAAGTCTATTTTATCTGACATAAGAATAGCTACTGCTCATTTTTGTTTTCCATTTGCATGGTGTATCTTTTTCCATCCCTTCATGATTAGTCTGTTTGTGTCTTTACAGGTGAGGTAAGTCTCTTGAAGACAACATATAGTTGGATCTAGCTTTTTAATCCAGTTCTTCAGTCTGTGTCTTTGGAGTAGCAAGTTTAATCCATTTACATTTAAGGTTGTTATTGAAAGGTATTGTCTTACTCCTGGCATTTTATTGCTTTTTGTTTAGATGTTTTAAGTATCTTTTGAACCTTTCTTCCTCTTTTATTGTTCATTTTCAATGTTTCTTGGTTTTTTGAGGTGGTGAGATACAGTTCTTTCTCTTTCTCATTTGCATTTTTGTGTTAGCAGTAGGTTTTGTTCTTTCTTGTGTATTTGTGATAGTGATTATTTTATTTTTAGATTCCAGATGCAGGACTCCCTTGAGAATTTCTTGCAGGGCTGGTCATTTGGTGGTGAACTCCCACAGTTTTTGTTTGTCTGTGAAATACACTATTTCCCCTCCATTTCTGAAGGATAGCTTTGCTGGTTATTGTCTTCTTAGCTGGTAGGTTTTTTCTTTTAATATTTTGAATATATCTTCCCATTTCTTCTGGCCTGCAGAGTTTCAGTTGAGAAGTCTGTTAGTCTGATAGGGGCTCTCTTATAGGCGAATTGACACTTTTCTCTTGATACTTTTAGAATTCTCTCTTTGTCTTTGAGCTTTGCTAGTTTGACTATAATGTGTCTCAGAGAGGATCTTTTTGGACTGAATCTGTTTAGAGAAATTTGAGCACCTGCATCAAAAGGTTTGTGCCTCTCCCTATACCTGGGAAGTTTTCCGTTAATATTTCACTGAACAGGTTTTCCATACCTTTTCCTTTCTCCTCCTCTTCTGGAACATCCATGATTTGGATATTTGTGCACTTAAGGTTGTCTGCTATCACTCTTAGATTTTCTTCATTTTTAAAAATTCTTTATTCCTTTTTTTTTTGTCTGCCTGGGTTATTTTGAAAAGACCATCTTCAAGATCTGAAATTCTTTCTTCTGTTTGCTCTAGCCTACTGCTTAACCTCTTGGTTATGTTTTTTATTTCATTAAATGAATCCTTCAGTTCCAGGAGTTCTGCTACATTCCATTTTCAGGTATTAATCTCTTTGTAAATTTCCTCCCTTATATCCTGGATGTTTTCTTCACATTTCAACATGGTCTCTAATTGAGTCTTCTCTTATTTCTTTCAGTTTTCTTAAGATCATTACTTGGAATTCCTTTTCACTCATTTCAAGTGTTTCCTGCTCTAAGGAATCTGGTACTTGAGAATTACTATATTCCTTTGGTGGTGTTATATTTTCTTGTTTATTCATATTTCTAGTATCTCTTGAATCCCTGGTCGTGGGTCATGCTCCTGCCTTCTGCTCTGGTCGGGGGAAGGTTGTTTGGATCTTCCATCTGTGTCCTTCTTTATCTTTTAATAGGGGAAAACATTTGCCAGGTAGTTTGTTAGTATGAACATGTCCCTTTCTCATTTTTTAAAAATTTAATTTGGGGGACCATAATGAGCATGTTTACTCTGACTATATGGATTTTTTAGCACAAAGATTTTCTTTAGGTATATGTTGATCATTTCTCCTTAAAAATTTCTACTTTAGAAACATCAGTAAACTTTAGGTTGGATTTTTACTATATTATTGTTTATATCTATCATATTTGCCACCTTTGTTAACTCTCTTTTTAGCTACATTCTTTGTTTTCTGTGTTTTATCTACATCTCTGATTCAATTCTCTACAGTATTAATTCTGATCTTCATTTTTTTCAATGAGAGATATTTTTGTTGTACTACAGGTTCCTTTCAATTGTACCCTCTTTTACCTAATGCTTTTAAATTCAGCTTATTGTTCATTCAGCTTCATTTTCATCCTGATTTTTTTTTTTTTTTTCCTATTCTGGGTCCTCATGTCTTTCTGCTCCTATTTCATGGAAGGCATATGTACTTGCTGCCTATGTCAGGAGCCAAATTCTTAAATATCTTCTTTTAGCTATAACAGTAATAATTTGTTTGCTATGTATCTTTAGGATGATTTTCTTATTCTGCTTTTTTTTTTCTTTTCAAAATCCTCGTACATAGAACAGCCTGCCATACTCAGTATTTACAATTAATAGAATATTTGGCTGAACTTGGACCTTCTCAGAGTTATTTCAGTGCTGACAGTGGCAGATTCTCCTAGCCCCATGTTCACTATCTAGGTAGCATTCACCGGAGTAGTTATGCTAGATTGATGCAGTATCCTCTATTCTCAATATCTGTTCTTTGATCCATGAATCCTAATGCCATTGGCCTTTCTAAAAGTCTTACCAAGGCTTTTTCCCCAAAATTTTGAATGCCACAGTCCATACAGCACCAATGGCCAGAGCAGGGAAAATAAGATGTTGGAACTCCATTTATAGGACTGCTAGGAAATTGACCATCACAGACATATTTATCAAAAAAATTAAAGTAGCAACCACTGCTAGGGTTTTCAAGCCAGCTGGCCACAAAGAGGGTGACATTCTGACTATGAAGAATGCTTCTCTTTGGGAAGAAACAGCACACAGCTCTATTTATATGTGGCTTCTCCTATGGGTTTAAACTTACACAAATAGTTAAATAATTAGTAATAATCCATACTCATGAACATAATAAATCTATACATTCTCCTATGTATGTGAGACAAACGATTAATGGAATTGACTAGAGAGTATCTGGGATTTTTTATTTGGTTGGGAAATAGTATTAAATGGTTATTTAAAGTTTGAATTTGAAAATGTTTTCAATAGCTAGAAGTTCACAGTCTGGTTCATAGTAGATGTTCAATAAATATCTTTCAATGAATGAATCAATGAGTAGAGACCATATCTTTGCAAAAATAAACCTGAAAGAGGTGGGGAACTGAGGTGGAGTTGGGGGTACTCTCTTCTTCCTTTCCCTGGGAGGTAGCTCTCTGGGCTATGGGAAGTAGAGCCCATGGAGCTCAGAAGGTCCCACATGGAAGGGTCAAGCTCCAGATTAATACCCAGCAGCACATCCAGGGAAACAGCTGCACCCAGCCACATTTTATGAGATTCCAATTGTGTCCACAATCTATTCAATTCCAGTGGACCATGCTCAGTTTATTGTTATCTACAGCAACTGGTAATTTCTATAGTACACAAAATTCCTAGTTTTCATGGAGAGTCACTTCAGTGCTTGGGATTTATATAATGAGAGAGAAGTTTGGAAACACATCGATTGCTATGCATCTTATTGTCCTAAACTGAGAAAGGAACTAGAAAGCAGAACGCTTGAGTTCTAGGGGACCCTTTCTGGCCTTGGGAATGTTTCTGAATCTCTCCAAGTTCCATTTCAGATAGAGAGGACACCTTTTCCTTTACTGGACACTAAGAAGGTTTATTCTGCGAATGTGGCTCTCAGAGCTCTGTAGGTGTTTGGATGTAAACAAGAAAATTGCTTATGATGCTCCTCTCCCTGCTGTAGTTTGAGATTAAAAGGGTGCATTTTTTTTCAATATGTTCAGCTTTCAAAAGACACACTGGAGGAAGTCAGCCAATTTCTGCCCACACAACTTGCAAGTGACGTCAATGGAAGCAGAGAACACAGATCTCTAGGCAAGTTTTGGCTCATTATGTGAGGGTTTTTTTCTTTTTTTAAAGAACAACTGCAAAAATGATTGCTTTCAACTCAAATTACACAATTTGTTCTTCTTTGTGCCCTGAGTCAGCAATAGACATAATGTGGAAAATAAAGCAAGATCTCCTTTTAACACGTCAAGTAAAACAACATGGTTATGTGAAACAGAGAAGGTTTGAGACTCTTGAGCGCTCTATAAGCAATATTCTTCTTGTCATGGCCTCTTCTTAACTTAAATATAGAAGGCTGCTACATGATCATCAGGTGGACAGATGTAAGATCATACGTAATTATTCTTATTTGGAACCTAGATTTGATATTCAATTCTGCAGTTGATATTGTATATCTTGGGCTTATGGCTTAACCTTTGGAGGTATTTTAAAGCATTCTCCTGCCAAGAGAATATAACTCATGTTTAGTCCTCATCTTAGCTTTCCACAATAAAGTTAAATAGATCTGATGATATGACTACAAGAAGAAAAATAGCTAATAATCATATATCTCTTAATATATAATAGACACATACTGCCTCAGTCCTCACAGCAGCCCTGTAATATTGGTGTTATTCTCCTGATTTAACTGACTAGGAAACTGATGATCAGAGAGGTTAAGTAATTTGCCCAAAGTCATACCACTGAGCAAGTGGTATTTGGATTCCAAACTGGGCAGTCTGACTTCAAAATCTGTATACCTAACCACTATACGATCCAGATAATAATTTGTTTTTTCCATTAAAAAAGCATTTAAAGAGCCGGACTGTGGCTCACTTGGGAGAGTGTGGTGCTGAAAAAAGCATTTAATGATACCTAATTATCATTAGGTGACATTTTACTGATCAAGTGACATTTTACTGATCAAGAAACTGAGTGTTAGGGAGGGTGTCACTCGCCAAAGATCACACAGCTGGTAAGGGCTTGCATTCTAAGCCCTCTGTGGGTTTGTACCATCAGCACTTTCTTTACTACGACACGTGCAAGTCGTAAGTTAGTATCTTAGCTAGAACAGGGGGCTGGCAAGGATACTCCCAATATTTAGGAAGCTCTGAGAATTTTTTTAGGGGTGATGTCAACCAAAGGAAAATTCTAGATTTCACAGCTACTATTACAGTATTCCACTGTAGTCTGCATGACCCAAACAACACAGGAAGGATTGCCTTCAAGTCTAGGCCCAAACAGGTCTATGGACAAATTGGAATGTAGTTTTGACTAATAGCACATACTTGAATTAAAACAGCATCAAAACATTACATTCCTTTTTAAAGCAATTAAAAGTGAATTTGGTATTTTATGTACATAGTCTGGAATTTTTAGAGGAATAAATAGAAAACTTTTGAGCATAATTGCAGTTTTTCTTGAGTATGTACAGAAATGAAAACTGGTATTCTGTATATGACGCCTAAGAAGGACTATTCTATGAACATTAAAAAGTGAAATATATGAGAAATATGCAAGAAAGCACTTTGTTTTTCCAAAGCAAAATGTAATATAAATTTAAAGTTATTTTACAATTCCCTTTTTTATTTGAACAGAACACTTTTCCTCAAAAATATTACCAACTAAATAAGAGGCAGTTTGGGTTTAAATTGTCCTCCTTTCAGAGTTGGTTCACATCACACCAACTGTCTTATTTATATTCAAATACCACAGGGAATGGGCAAGAAATTGTATGTTTAAACTGGACTTTTTCAAGGCTTTTAAGGCCAGAATATTTGCTTTGCCAAAGACTAAATTATTGCAAAGTGGAGCAAGCACCTGACCTTGTGGTGAGTCAGAATAAGTAAATATCTCCACCTGGAATTGGAAACAAATGCTCCCAAGACCCCAGAGCACCATTTATTAGCCTGGTGACAGCTGTCCACTCTTTGGTGGCTAAGCCTGATTATACACATTGAAGGTGAGGATCACCTGGAGATTCTCTCTCCCTAACACATAGACCACATTGCTTATGTACTTGCTCTTGTAAATTTCATCACCTTCTGGGCCACCACAAGTTCCTGAAAACCCAGAAATGCTTATAGACAACAGGTTAACTTGGTCATGCTTTCTCCATTTCTAAATGGACATTCTGATAAGAGATAACATTTTCAACCAACTTTCATCCACAAAGGTCTCAATAACTTCTTTACCAACCATCTCATAAGCTATGTTATGACATTACATCAAATACTATGATGTAAAGTAACTTTGACATGTGTAGGGACATAGCATTACTTTTAATCACGGCATCAACACATTTTTAGTGCATTTCTTATCTACTCTGTCCTTCACAGAATACACAGAATCTCTGAAGAGGTCTATGAACACCTAAGATCAGAGACTGGCGGTTCCTATCCATCCTGCAAGATACAACTAACTGTTGTTCATTAACATCAAAGAGTCAATTTAATGTCTGTGGATGCAAAATTTACTTGCTCTTTACAAAGCTAGGTGACAGAACTTTTAGGATTCCTGAAAGTCATATTTAGCTGGTTTGTGGGCATATGACTTGTGCAGTTGCACAGGGTCTCACATGCAGAAGGATTCATGCTTAGTTTAACATTCCCTGCTGTTGCCTTCTTGAAACCTGTAATAATTTTTGCAAAAGGAGATTTGCCTTTCCATTTTGCACTAGAATCTGCAAATTATGTAGCCAGCTCTGGTCACAATGTAATGTTAATGTAGTAAATACTAAAAGTTGATTTAAACATGAGGCTTAAAATGAAAAACTGACCAAAGTGTCACTAACTTATTTGAGAGTTTTTTCCAAGTAAGATGTTTCATTTAATAAATATACCTGAAATTGATTTTTTTTTTTTTTTTGTAAAATAGTCCTGGTTTTTAGACTGATCTAATTCTCTAATTATTACATTCACATGCGCACATGTATGTACATATTCAGGGTTGGTTGATAAGAAAATTGGGCAGGAGGGAAGTAAAAAAAGAGAAAGACCAACCAGCTTCCAAAATCTTATAACTTAGTTGTGAGTAAACACTTAAAACATTCAACACTGTCTCCTTTCACTATAATCATTACATTGTCTCCCTCTCTTTCAGAAAGTTCATACCCCTCTCATCTATTTTTGGATTATTATAGTTTATAAAAATATTGCAAATGTGCAAAATGTCACCAGAGTTGAGATTAAACATGGCCAGACAAACAGCTTGGAACCCTGGGGTCTGAATGCCTTCGTAACAGTCAGCAGCACAACGGTCTAGCCATGTTTCTCTTTCTTTCTCTGTGTGGGTGCGAGGGCGTGGGGAGAGGGCCAACATGATGCTCAATGCACTACGCAAAAGCCAGCAGGAATCCCAGGCCTTTTTCTGGACAGAAAGGACTGATTGTGTGGCCAACAGCTGGAATGCATGCTGGTCACTTTTTGGAGTGGTGTGAAGCAGGCATTAGTTTGCTGGATTGTTTGAGGAGAAGCAGAACAAAGATAGAAGGGAACTCTGCTGCCCTGTACATTGGTGGCCCTTTAATTGTCTTCCTCTTCTCTGTTCATGTTATAAAGAAGAATCCCATACATTCAGAAAACGTCAACCCAGTTTTCTCAATTGGATGCTGTTGTTTTGAAAGAGTACCCTTCCCTGTCTGGTTGCATAGAAGTAAGACTGTTCAGGAAGTGTGGCCAGAATGACAGGAGTTAGGACATCTGGCAGAACAGGCCTATGGTGGAGACTCAGAGGACATTTTAGTCAGGATCCATGGACAAGTCCTGAGCTAGGACAGTAATAAGCTCGTATCAAATAGCATTCCAGAGAACTTCACATATAAATGGTAGGAGAAAAAGCCAGAATGAATCTTTTGGCGATATCTCAATGTTCATCAAAAACACTTTCGAACTTTTTACCAAACAATAACCAAAATCCTTACTCATTGGACTACTTATAGATCCACTGGCTACAATTTTGCAAAGTTGGAGAAACCTCAAGAACTGCCTCTGTCCTGCTGCTTAACATTTAGCCATCACCTTGTCAGTCTGGGTCTCATTTTCCTGCACATTCACCATTTTACAATACCCCACCCAACACCACAACTTACAGTTCTTGCCCACCCAATCCATTTACTGAGAATAGACATTATGATGAAACCCTATAAGAGGAAGAGGTTAGAAATGCCTTCCCTATTTTGCTATTTTTGTTAGATTTTATTCTTCAAGTTAAAATAAGAGAGACTTGAAGTTCTGGATTACATATAATTTTCTCTGCAAGCATATACTGGAAGAAATGGTATGAACATACTTATATAGTGTTTTGACATAGTGCATCAAACAAATATTTTTCACAGCAGGAATATTTACATTTTTAATTTGACTCGATTTTTAATGAGGCTTTAAAAAAAAAAAATTCTCTAGGCTTCTCCCAGGATGTCACTGTGGGAATGTGTTTGATAAGATTTCACTTGCATCCACATACGTTTTTAACTTCCATGTTATAGTTGGTAGAATAACCAAACTGAACCAGTTAAATTGATCCCTAACTGCCCAGCCGTTTATTCTTTACAGCTCATGAAAAGCTGTGGAAAGACTTGGTAATGTCAGAGGAAAGCAACTGACAAAGCCTGGTGCTTGGTGAACTGCCAACTTTGTCTCTCCTTCACCAGGAAATCTCTCTGCTCAGCTCTCCTAAGACCTTCTGGCTACAGCTTTCTGTAGGATTCTTGGGGGCCCTCCCTGCCCATGCAGAATCTCGGAGTCAGGCAACAATTTAAGAGGAACTGGTACAGAGATTTTAGAATTCCTTCCATATGGCTCTCTCTTTTGGGGGTTTACCCTCCATTTGCAGCTTTTCTAGCAGCCCTAAACTCTGATCTCTGTTCCCTTAAGCCAGGAAAATCGTGCCTTTCCACTTAGGCTCTCTTCCCTGGCACCCCAGGGAAACGCAGAACTCATTTTTCAAGGATCATTCCCCTTCCACTTTTTGTTTGCTTTAGCTGCTCTGCAGTGCCTTCAGTCAATTATTTGTGTTTGATCTTGCTTCTATATTGTTGTCAGAAGAGGGTTAGTGCAAAACAAGCTACTCTGCCACACTCAGGCCCGGAACTTCCAAATTAGTATAATTAATGAAAGAGTATTAGCAATACTCTGGCTACAAATTAAATAAACAAAATCAACTGCATTTCTATATGCCTGGATGAAGTAGTCTGGCAATGTAATTTTAATTTGAATTTATAACTCAATAAAGTGATATAAAGTACCTAATAATTATTTCTACAAAATATGTGTAAGACTTTTTTGGAAAAAAATATAAAACTTATTGAATAAATAATTTTGAAAGATTTTAAAGAATACTTTAATCGGTTGAGATTTATCACGGTCTTGAGTAGAAATGCTCAATATGAAAAATATATTAATTCCTCCAACAGGGGGGAAAATAGGCAAAAGACTGAAAAGTCACATCATAGCAAAGGAAATAGAAAATGGCCATTAAACATTTGAGAAGATTCTCAGTCTAACTGGAAGCCTGTGAAATGTAAAATTAAGTTATTAGAATATATTTTATTACACTTACCAAACTGGCAAAAATTTAAAAATCAGATAATATTAAGTATTGTGGAGAAACAAGAAGGCTTGTCAATTGCTTCTACAAGTGCAAATTGGTTCAACTTCCTTAGAAAATATCGTCATCATCTATTTTACAATCCAGTAAGTTTACTCCTAGACATTTACCTATAGAAACTTCTACACTTATCTTTATAAAAACATTCATAAGAGTACTATTACTGATAGCAAAAATAAATAAATAAATAAAATTAAAAACTGGAAGCAACTCAAATGTCTATCCACAGCAGGAAAAAGAAATACATTGCAGTATATTTACACATTAGAGTACCATACCACGAGAAAAATGAATAAAATACAGCTACATCCATCAACTTGAAAATATAAGTTTGAAACAAGGAAGCACAAATAGCCAAACAATTTGTTGCCATTTACATAAAGTTCAAAACCAGGCATCATGAAACAATACACTGTTTGGGGATCTCTGTACAGGTGGGTCTAGAGAGGAAGAAAAGGAAGAGAATGATATGGAATTGCAGAACGATCATTTCCTCTGGATGCTGAACAGGGATGTGAGTGTGGAGACAGACAGAAGGGATCTCGGAGGGGTGGCGCGGTCATTCTCTCTCTCCTGGCCTGAAGGTGGGGACATGGGTGCTCTATGACCATTCTTTAAATTGCACATAAATATTTGCACATTATTCTCTGTGTATGATACTGTATAATAATATGTGTTATTTTTATATATTTATATTTATCTTTTTATTTCATCTATATAGATTTTTTTAACTGCTCTCTGGAGTTGCTGTGGGAAGATGAAGTGTCTGGGCAAAAAGGACCCAGTGACAGGGTGGGGTCCAGAGCCCAGGGCTGGTGGGGATAAAAGTACAAGGCACAGCATGTCAAGGTTGGCAGTCCCAGCACTGGGATCCTCAACAAGCATGCAGCTGTGATTTTGGGGGTGGCTCTAGGCTGAAGAGCCCAAACCTACTTCTCCAGCACCCTTAGCAATCGCACAAGCTACAGGTTGCTCTTGTAATAACATCCTCTACTGTTTACATACACGAGGGCAGGTTCCTGTTGCTTACAACCTCAAACCCTGGTAAGTGTATTGCTTTTGAGGTGTCTGTGGAAACAGGTTAGGATACTTAATAAGGCTACTGGAAAAATGAGTTTGACATTTAGGAATGATGTCTAACTTTGAGATATAGCTGTTACCAACATATGATCATCTGTGACTACAGATGAGTTCATCAGGGAAAATGTGAAGCCAAAGAGTGTGAACCCCAAAGAAGATCCACTATGACATCCAGAGGGGGATTCAACTTCTTGTCTACCAATACCTTGTGCTGAGGTGGCATTAGGACAATCTTGGGATCCATAGGACCCACTCCTCTACAAGTCAAGTTTACGGTCCCTACTTTAGAAACACTGATAACACCTAAGTACTCACCAACTATTTTTTTTTCTTACTTTTAAAGACTTTATTTTTTTAGAGCAGTTTTCAGTTCACTGCAAATTGAGAGGAAGGTGCAGAGATTTCCCATATATCCCTACCCTCCACACATGCATAGCCTCCCCCATTATCAACATCCCACACAGAGTGATCCATTTGTTGCAATTTATGGACCTACACTGACACATCATCATCACCCACAATTCATAGTTTTATATTAGGGTTCACTCGGTATTGTACATTCTATGGGTTTGAACAAATGTATAATGATATGAATACTTCATTATAATGTCATACATAGTGTTTTCACTGACCTGAAAGTCTTCTGTGCTCTGCCTATTCATTCCTCCCCCATCCCCCACTCAACTTGCCCTAACCTCCCTTTCCAATCCCTGGCAATTTTTAAACTTTATTTGATTACATTATCTACACACAGCCAAGGAGACTATTTCATGACGCGAAGAAAATTTCCCTGAGTGACCCCATGCTCTTAGAATATAACTATTCATTACTCTGTATAGTTAACCTACATTCTGCTCAGAAGCATGACTAAGAAGGAGTTAAAAAATAGGCTGGTGGGAAGAGTAATTATGCAGTTGATAGCTCAGAGCTGTACCCAACATACATAAATCTTTCTGTGGAAGAAAAATATTTGAAATGTAAGAATGAAAAAGCAAAACCATTTGATGATGAAAAAGGATTCAGTAATTACAATGAACATCTCATTAAACATAGTCTTTATTTGCAAGAAGGCTGAGAGAACTCTAATTAAGTCATAGTTGTCCTTATGAATCATTAGCTGTGGCAGGAAAATTCTAGGTGGTCCATTAAATCGCCACACCCACAGCTGTTCAGGGAAAAATATAAGCAAACCCTGATTGCCCTGATCGAATGAATGAGTGATGCGTTTTCTTCAGTGACCGAATGAATGACCTTATCTACCATAGGTGGTGTATTTCTTCTCCCCAGGAGAAAGTGAAGTCGTCTTTTTCTATAAACAGGAATAGGATTTTTCTCACACTTAACAAATAGCTTCTCTATCTTTGAAATAACTTTTTAACCAATGCAATGTAAACAATTTATAGGACCTTAAGATAGCTTTTTAGGTACAAACTTTATGAGTCAGTCCAGTAATACTGGTTTATCATGTCAGTTTCCTAAGTCTGTATTTAAATATGACTTTTCATCATGTTATCTTTGTCTTTTGTGTTTCTGTGTTTGCTACATATGAGCAGATACAGCCTAATTATTAGAGGTCAGATACTGTGGCTCTATGTAGAAAATCACAAAAGTCCGCATCTGCAATATCCAATGTGGTAGCCACAAGTCTCCTGTGGGCTTTAAGCACTTGCTGTGAGTCCCTGAATTGAGTTGTACTGCAAGAGTTTCAAACAGCTAGTTCAAAAAAGGGCAAAATATCTATTGAATAATTTTATATTGACTGTACCAGGATACTTCAAAAAGTTCATGGAAAGATTCATATTATCTTTTAGTTCTATTTTTCCATGAACTTTTTGAAGTACCCTCATATGTTCAAATGATAGTATTTTTTGACTGCTAGGAATATTTGGGTACTAAAAATTTTTTAATTTCATTTTGTAGCTTGCATAATATTTACATTGATGGCACTGATACAAGTGATCCCTTCAGTTTATGAGTCAAAATCACATGTGGAAAAATTTTTGAAATGAAGTCAGGGGTCCTAGAACTACGGAATTTCCTTATATTTGCCCAACATAGCCCCCACCTTCCACCACACACATACTCATACACAAACTTCCATGCATCTGAAACGGTGATCAATACAAGTCAAGAGCTGTTATAAAAGAGTTCGACAACCCTGGCAAAATCTCTTACCTAGCATTTCTCAATGTTCTATTAACGTGTGAATTGGGGAGTTAGAGTAAGAATATAACTTAAAGAAGAAACTGAGAGAACAGGCAGGAGAGATCAACAGAATGGATAGGAAAGTAGAAAGGCATTCTAGACAAGGAAAATAAAGAGAGCAAGAGCCAAGAGGAAAAAATCATAGATCTCTAGGAGAACGGTGACAATTGGGCTATCGATAACAAGAATTAATATCTGAAAATAGCTGCTAGTTTACAAAGATTTCTTTTCAGGCATTATTTTACTCCATTGCCATAGAAATCTTTTTTTATCATTTCCAGTTTACAGATAAGGAATTGAGGTCCAAATTTTAGAAACTTACCTGAGACTACACAGTTAGTCAATGGTGGGGGCAGAACTTAGCGGACCAGCCGTCCTGTTTACCTGTGACTGGAGTTTTCCAGTACTCAGCACGTTCAGTGCAAGAAGTGGGAATGTGTCAGGCTAACCAGAGTGGCTGGTCACCCAGCCCTTGAACCATATCTTCTGACTCTAAATGCCGTTCTCTTTGCGTTAATAATAATGGCAAACATTCATTGAACATTTTCTGTGTGCCAGGAACTATATAATAAGGACCTCATATAATTATCTTTTTAAACCACAAGACAACTCCATAAATTAGATTTATTGCCTGGATAAAAAAAATTTAAGTATCACAGATCATCAATAACTTACCTAGTCACTCAAGCTGGAAAGTGTCTGGATTCAAACTCAGGCCATCCCAGTCCTGAGACCATGCTGCCAACCACCGTGAAAGCTGCCTACCCCAATGCTGTCACCTCACACACTTACCTTTTTATTGAGGTAAAATTCACATACACTGAAATTTGACCTTTTGCATTCATTGAGCTTTGACTTGTATAGAACACAATCAAAACATAGACCATTTCCATCATTCCAAATGCCTTCCCAAGACATAGAATCATCAGCAGATGGTCTTGTGAACTGGCTCATTTCACTTTGTATAACGCTTTTGAGATTCATCCCCGTTGTTGCAAATATCAGCATTCGTTCTTTTTTGTTGCTGATTATTATTTCAACATATGGATATACCAAAATTTAATTATCCATTTCCCAGTTGACAGACATTTGGGATTTTGTCTGTCACCAATAAAGCTACTAAAACAGCATACAGGTCTTGGTGTGGATGTATGTTTTCATTTCTGTTGAATAAATACCTGGGAGTGGAATTGCTGCATCACAGGGTGGATGTATGTTTATCTTTTCCAAAGTCGTAACACTTTACATTCCTGCCAGCAATATACGAAATTTCCAGATGCTCCACATCTTTGCCAGTACTTAGTACCATCAATCACTTTAATTTAGCCATTCTTGTAGGTGTGTCTAGTAGTTGTAGCTCATTGTGGTTTTAACTTGCATTTCCCTGGAAATGCCATTAATAGACTTTGGGGGGCATAATTTGCATACAATACAATAATCTTATGTATCAGAGCTGGATGAATTTTGACAAATATACACCCCTTATGTAACCCATACCACATCAAAGCGTAGGTCACTGCCAGTGCCCCAGAAATCCCTTTGTGTCCTGTCCAGTCAATCTTCCCCTGTTGTGATTTTTTCCACCAGAGATTAGTTTCGCCTGCTGTAGAACTTTGTACATATGGAATTATATTGAATGTGCTTTCTTGTGGCTGGCTTCTTTCACCTAGCTTAATGTATTTTGAAGTTCATCTGAGTTGCAGCATGAATCTGCTGTGCATTTTCTTTTGTTGCTGAGTAGTTTCCCATTGCATGAATAAATCACAATTTGTTTATCCATTCTCCTGTTGATAGATGTTTTAGTTGTTTTCAGTTTTTGTCTAGTATGAGTAAATCTCCTGTAAATATTTTGTACAAGTATTTTTGTGAAGACACATTTTATTTTTCTTGAATAAATAGCTAGGAGTAGAATTGCTGGGTCATAGAGGAGATAAATGTTTACCTTTATAAGAAGTTGCCAAGCTGTTTTCCAAAGTGGCTATCCCATTTTGCATTTCCACTCATCATGTATAAGGGTTTCAGTTGCTCCCCATCCTTGCCAAAATTTGTTTGGTTTGTTCTTTAGTTTAGCCATGTTAATGGATGTGTGGTGATATTTCGCTGTGGTTTAAATTTGTATGCCCTTGATAACTAATCATGTGCTTATTGCCCATTCATAATAAATCTTCCTTTGTGAAGTGTGTCTACTCAAGTTTCTTACTCTTTTTTATTAGGTTATCTGTTTATTACTAAACTGTAGTTAATTGACTGACGTAATTTTTTACATATCCTGAATATAATTCCTTTATCAGATATATATTGAGAATGTTTTCTCCCTGTGCATTACTTGAGAGACATATATTATAATATAATATATCTTAATGTATTCATAATACACATTTAATATAAACTATAACACATATTTAATGTAATATATAATATTTTATAAAATGCAAATATATATTTGATGAGCAAATGTTTTAATTTGATGGTCTAATTTATCAAAAAATATTCTATAGTTAGCTCTTTCGGTATTCTGTATAAGAAATCATTGCTTTCTATACGGATTCAAAGATAGTCTATGTTTTCTTCTCCTAGTTTTCACTTTTACATTTAGATCTAAGATATATGAAATTATTTTGTATGGGTGTATGAAAAAGTAATACTACACCAGTGTGATTATTGCAGCTTTATAGCAAGTCTTAAAATCAAACAGTCCTCTGATGTTGTTCTTTTTCAAGATTCTTTAGGCTATTCTAGGTCCCTCGCATTTTCATAAACATTTTAGAATTTAGTTGTAAAATCTTACAAAAAGATGCAGGGTTTTTTTTTTTCTTCAACTCTTTTTCTTTCCATGCTTCATTTTGTGCAGTTTTTATTTTCCAATTTTCGAGGCCACTTATTTTTTTCTGCAGTGTGCAATTCCAATCTGTTAAGCCCTGCCCAATGGATTTTTAATGTACTATATCTATTGATGATGACTCTTCATCTATTTAAATCTAGTTAATCATTATATTGCTCTTTTTCTTTTGAATCTTTACACATGTTGATAATAGCAATTCCTTGTCTGCTAATTCCAACATCTGAGTCATTTCAAATCTGCCTCTGTTGACTTTTTTCCTGTTTGTGAGTTAAATTTTTCTCTTTCTTTGCATATCTGGTACATTTTTTAGATACATACACTGGATACTGTGAACCTTAACTTGTTGAGAGTCTGGATTTTGTTGTCTCCCTCTAACAATTGTTGAATTTTGCTCTGGCAAGAAGTTAATTTACTTATGAATCAGTTGATTCTTTCTAGGCTTGTTATTAAGCTCTGTTAAGACAGGTTTAGTGTAGTCCTTACTCTAGGACTAGAATGGTCCTTCTCCTAACACGTGGTCACCCGGAGATGTCGATTGCATGCCTGAAGTGTCAGTGAGGCCTCTCTACCCCAGCTGGTCCGAACTCCTGTGACTTCCAGCTCCATGTGCCCTTGGAGTCTTCATTCTGCTCACAGCTCCTTAATAGTCTGCACCACTGTCCCTCACAGTCTTGCCTTGGACATGAATAGATCAATATTTGACTAAACCCTTGAAAAGCCCATTATGCAGATTTCTGGAGTTTCTTCTCAGTGCAGTTCCTAGTTCTCTTCTCTCAGGGAGCCTGCTCCAAAATTCTAGACAGTCCCAAACTCGAGTCTCTGCTTTCTCAGCTCAGGAAGACCACTGTGCACTGCCTTAGCTTTACCTCCCTGCAACTGGGCAGACAGCTGGGGCAACTGGAGAGCTATTAATAAGTAACCCTTCTTGCTCAGGGACCACATTTCTGTGCTGAGTGTCTTCTATCTAACACCTGAGTCAGTTGCTTCAAATATTTTGTCCAGCTTATCAATAGTTCATGGCTGGATGAGCTCTTCATTACCAGTTATTTCATAGTGGCCAGAAGTGGAAGCTATCCATATCATTTTTTATGAATCTGAAAGAATAAAAAGTATATTAGGCTTCACACATTTTCTTCATTTTTCACATTTGGTGTCATCTCTGAAACCAAAATTCCTATTTTGTTCACTTATCACTGTTAGAGTATATGCAACTTTGAAGCAGAGTACAAGTATCTGCAAAGGACAACATATGTCCTGCTGAACTATTCCACTCCTGTAAGATTAATTCCATGTTAGGATGCATTTTGTAGGGGAGCTTTAAAAAGTTTGAAATAACAATTTTATTTAAGAAAATTTTACTTTTTTACCATAAACAGACAGTTCCTGTGGATGAGTTACAGAGATGCCACAGAGGTGTTTAAAGGTGAAAATACAACATCTATGGCATTTTAGGGCATTCCATTTATGCTTGGGCAAGGAATAAATACAGATTCCTGTCATGTTTGAAACATAGTATCTAACATTTTGTAATGAACAAAATGTTCCCAATCAGATTATTTCAATAAATCTGCTGGTATGTTTCAACATGGGGATTGTTTTGTGTTGCTTTTATTACCTCTATGGCCTTATGAGAAGTTTTTGGAGCTAACTGCCTCATGAATTTATTTAAAGCACTCCCCAAATTATTATTCCTAATAGGGGGAAATATGAAAGTATTAACATATCATATCACTGTTTCAGGTCAACTGAGTATGGGAGCCATTCTCCAGGGTAAATGTGTATTCAGCTTGTGGAAAGAGTCGCAAACGTCTTCTGAAAATAAAAGAACTCCTCTGGCTATAATATGAGAGAACAATCCGAGCCAATCTTACACTGCGTTACCAAATGCCTCCTTTTTTGAGTCTTTAGTTTCAGTTGAAAATTAAGGGCAGCAGATAATGAACGCTTTGTTCACTTTGACCTAACAAGGAGCCTTTTAGGAGGCTCACCTAAGGATCCAGGCTTCCAGATGTTACGACTGTTGCTCTGTAGCTTATTATGACCTCCTGAACCTTACTAAGAAAAAGTACATATACTTAAGATACAGCAGCCTAACCAAATGTTATTAAAAATCATATAATTTATACACTCAAGTAATCACGTCCTTGCTGTGAATTGCTCTACCGACCACACGGAGATTTATTTCTTCTCAGCTTGACAGTAATGCATCCCTACTATGATTACTTGTGCTGTGTTCATTGCAGAGGAGGTCGTTAGGCAAAACATACTATATTTTGCTTTTCCTAATATGCATTTTATAGGCAGAAGCAACTCTAAAAATAGAAGAGAGTTTGAATTCTGATTCTGCCACTTACTAGCTAAATGACCTTGTGCAAATTATTTAACCTTTCTGTGACTAAATTTATATTTTAGATGATTATTATCCTAACAGTACTATCCTAGTACCTGCTTCAAAAGGGAGTTGTTAAAATTAAAGGAGTTGATACAGGACAGAATAGTGCCTGGCACATCGTAAGCAACCAATAACCCTTACTTGTTATTGTTGTTGTTGTTGTTGTTACTATTACTGTTTACAAGTCTCTTTGAAATTAGATAGCTCAGCTGGCAAGTTAGTCAGTTGATTAGAGAGTGGTGCTGACAACACCAAGGTCTGGGGTTCAATCCCTGTACAAGCCAGCAGGAAAAAAACAAACAAAGAAACAGCTAAAATTAGTTAGCTCATTTAGTCTTCACAACAAATCTTTAAAATAAGTACCAAACTTAAACCTAGGTCTTCTAACTCTAAAAGGCTATGTGTTCTTGTCTCAATTTTCCTAGGGAATATCAAAACACTCAGACTCCTCTTAATGTTGATGAAGAGCCTTTGCTAACCTTAGCTTGATCATCTTCTTAAGTTAAATAATAATTTCATAAGAATAGTTTAGTATCATCCAAATATGTCCTTGGCAAAAGAAAGTTCACTATTGTAATGTATTTCTACTAATAGAAAATGTGCCTAGATCTTTTTGATATCTTTCCCCTTATAATACGGAAAATGGTTAAATATTTAACACCTTGACTGGCACATAGTATGTCAATTCCCCTCTATGCTCCCTTTCTCTTCTGAATACATGTATCCTAAATTTTTTACCTCATAATCTTTGCAGAAGTTATTTCTTTGACATCAGTTTTCAACTCCCAGGTATACACATAATCCCCTCCATCAGTGTGGACAATTTGCTGTTCAAACCATTTGCAACTCCACCTGCTGAAAGACTAGTCCATCTCTAGGACTAATTTTGTATTATCCTTATAATTGGTTCTGCCAAACTTTTATCTATTCCTATAGCATGGCTCCACTTGTGTAATGATATTTCAGAAGGAGAATCACCTAAACATCACTAATTATAGTTAACTTATCAACCCATAGAAAAATAACCACAGCATATGAAGTTCTTTTGGAATCCTTTTAAGCACCGATTTAGCCTGAGTCTGTGATCAAGGTTACTTTCTACTTCCTTTAAGAGCTAAAATACAACCTAGTAAAGGAAAGGTCTTTGAAGTGTGAGCTGGTTGACCATTTCCTGTGCAGAGTATCCAGTGCAGTTGGAAATACCTTGGAAATATCTCCAGCTTCATCAGCAAGTGCTGGGGGTCGATGACGTCACTGTGGGATTTCACCTGAACTTTATGTTCTCATAAAAAATGCGGTGTTGGTAGTTGCCACTGGTAGTTCTTTTTCTCTTGGAAAGTGCTGGCAAAGTTCCTTATTCATATTTGTTTAAAGAGTAACAGTGGGTAAGACAGAAAGAGCTCGGGAGTGGTCGGGTGCCCAGGAGGATCACTCGTTAAAGTCAGTGAATGTGGAGGACAATATTTTGGTTTAGTACTACTCCTCTTTGAGCATAACATAAGGAAATAACTGGAGTTTCTTGGAAAATAAGCTATTTCCAATTTACCACCACTTGTCTCCTGCTTCAATCTTTATCCTAACACCATGGCAGAATGCAGATGGCAAGTATCATCTGGAATTTAACGCTTTTCTTAGATGAAAGGACATATTCAGGAGGCTGTAGAATGACATGATGGTAAAAGCCCCTCCAGAGGCAACATAACAATGGAAGAACCCAACAGCCAGTTTTGCAAGCTTCTCCCTGAACAAACACCAAGAGAACATTGCTTGTTACCAAACTAGAAATAACAATAATACTACAGCTTTTACAGAAATTAGCACGTGAAAATTCCTCACTTATTAAGCTGTTTCCATGATGATACGTTCCCCTATATTAAAGTTTTTATCACTGAATTCATCCTATCATCTGGGCATTCTGAAGGCTTTATTTTTTCAAGGAAAACTACTTGAATAATTGTTGTTTATAGAAAGTTGTTTATTTTCTTCCAGAAAAGACTGATTTGCCAATGAAAACAAATAAATAAATCATATGTCACAATTTTATCTAATGCCTTTAGAGAAAGTTAAACCAGGTTCGGAAAAGCTATATTTATTTGGCAGGTTGTGAGAGTTTCAGAATTTGAAAGGATATTATCAAACTCCAAATAACTACAACCAGAGTCTCTTTCTAACCTGTTCTCCACATCCCTTCCCACTACAAAAAAGAGCTTCAAATCCCTTCTATTCTCATCTCAACCTCTAATTTCAATATTCCTCCTACCTTCCTGAAAGCATCTCCAAAACAATGAAAATAAGATTTACTGAGTCAGACTGAGAATAACTAGGTTAGAGATTTCTCCCTTCTAGAATTTGGTGTACCTGGAAGGAGCATTAGTATTGGAATTCAATTCATGAGGGATATTTTCACTTTACCTTATAGTTTGTATAAGGTAAATCTTGCATCCTAGTCTTCACTAACACTTTTTATTCTCATTCCCATTTCCTTGCACTCTCCTGAAGACTGCCACTCTGCAGATCTCTTGAGTCTTTATTTTCTTATATACATCTCTGGGTGGCACAAGAGCAAACACAAGCCCAGAGTGGTGTTTTATACGAGACAGTAGGGCACACCCGCGTCCTGGGAGCCAGGGAATAATTTTGAGTTGCAAGGTTCAGTAGTGCAGCTCTGTAGCTTTCCTGGCCCTTACAAAACCAGGTCACAGCTGCCTGGCTTCCTCATTTGGTTCGATGTACTGTGAATTCCCCAGGGGATGAGTCACTCTCTTATTCATATGGAAGTCTAGGAACCATTCCAAAACAGAAATCGGTCTGAGTTTATTAGTGATTTTAGCTGCCCTCTACTACCCTACTATACACATGAGCTAGAGTTGGCTCTCAGTAATTATTTACCATATTGAAGAGGAAGTATAGGGCATTTTTCATCTTTTGAGGTATGTGACTTCATTGCTGTGAATAATCACTAAGATAATATTCCCAGGAGATTTCTTTTTCTGCTTTCGGAATGTTTCACTGAAGATGAATATCTACTATAAAACAATGAATGCAAAACCAATTACATACAGAGAAAATGAAAATAGTGAAATAATTACAAAATATCTTAAGAAACAGAGTCTATGTCAAGCCCTTGTAATAGCATTACTATACCTTTTTACTTATTAAGTTCACAAGAACATCATAAATACCTTGCTTTATAAGATTTGATGAGGCAGAAAGACCTTCTCTGTTGGTCATCAAATTAAGATGCAGTATGATTTTACAATTTGTTCCATCTTAGGTTTGGCTGTGTTCTGTCTCTCTGTGATTTCCCAGAGCCAACCACTTCAGGGTGTTTGGGCTCCTGCCAGTGGCCATGGTACAGACGCTTTTAATAAAGGGATGCAAACACGTTCTGGAAAATCTCCTTGCTTTACTAGAACTTTCAAGAGATATCAATCCTATTTTATTAGTGTTTATTTAAAAAAAAGAAAAAGAAAGAAAGAAAGAAAAGGAAGGAAAAAACTTAAGGAGCCAACACAGTCTATGTAATCTGCTTTGTGTCCCTTCCTCTTTTATACAAAATAGAGTATTTCTCATGAAAAAGTCTTATGCAATTCAACAATCATTTGTTGAGTGCCTACTATGTGCCAAACTTTTCACTAGGCACAGGAGACAGAAGGAAAATGCATGATTTTCCCTGGAGGTGTTACACAAATACAAGTAATTTATAAAATTACTTTATAAAAAACTGAATCAAAGAATCAAAATTAATCTGTGAGATGTGTGGAGATCTTTGTACAAATGTCACATTTGGTAGTGTATTTAAAAGTACACAAAATTAATGCTAACTGGTTTTATTATATATGAAATAATGTATGATTAATAGAGTTTCACAAACAATGGGAAAGCGATGGATCATTCAATAAATGGTATAAGGAAGAATGACTATTTAGAAAAAAATATAGGTTATACCATACTCAGACAAAACACCAAAAAAAGAATAGATTAATAGTTATTTGTAGTAAGAACCATGTAAAATAGAAGTAAATGTTGTATCTTTGTAATGATCTTAGGATAAAAAAGGAGTTTCTACATATAAAAGTCATGCATGACAGGAAAAAATGTCAAATGTGACAACATAAAAACGTGGAAGTTATATATAAAAATTTTACAAAATTAAAACACAAATGGTAAATGATAAAATACCTGTAAAATATGACAACAAATTAATATTTTTAATAATGAAAGAATTATTGTGAATTAACAAACATTAATAATCATACAGTAGAAAAATAACAAGTGAGATGGCTGGAAATACACAGTGAAAGAAATCCACAGATGTGATGGACATCAACATATATTAAATGATATTAGTAATCTAAGAAATCTAATTAAAACAATAATAATAAATATATTTTTGCTTATCAAATTCACAAATGTTTTTAATGTGATAACAAATGAGCAACACAAAGGTGCACTCACAACCTCATTCAATGCTGGTTGAAACTAGAACAGATTTTCTGGAAATCTGTTTCTGTAAAATGCATTTCTGTTTATAAAATTGTAACATACATTTCTGATTTCTGTAAAAATACATTTATCACGATGCTCTTTATTATCTAAAAAATTGGAAACAACTTAATTTTTTGGTTATAGAAAAGTAGATATAGTCTATCCAAAGGATAGACTTTTTTCTCAGAATAATTTAATCACAGGAGAGAAAGCTCTTGAGGTATTGATAAGTAAGAAATCTTAGATACACTAAAATAAACAGTTTTTAAAATACATATGCTTATTTAATGAATAAAATTAATTAAACATTTACTATGTCACAGGCATTGTTCTAAGTACTTTATGCCCTTAATCTCTTTTAATACAAACAAAAACCCTATGAGGTAGGTGCTATTTGTATTGTCATCTAAAATATGGAAAAAAATGAGGCACCTGTTTAAAAATTTGCCTACCATCATCCAATAATTGTTGGAACACGCAAGGCTCCTTATCTCATACAGTTTATAATCTAAAAGAGAGAGCTATTAATCAAAGAACTACCAAAATAAATGTAGAATTATATCAGTGATAATAATCCGTAAAGTAGAGGTCCATTCTAGAGGTATTGACCTAGTCAGCGAGACAAAGCAATGCTTGTTCGAGAGATGATAATTCAGCTGATCATTTAAGCACGAGTAGGAGTTTACTGAAAAGATAAGAGAAGGATATTCCAGGTGGTGGAAAAAGCTTCTGGTGTGAGATGTGTGGCATTCTGGAGAAACTGATGACATTAAAATGAAGCTGGAGCAGAGGGAGAATACAGAGAGAGCCTGAAGTGACTCCACCCTCGAAGCTCTAACATGAGGTACAAAGATGCCCTGTTTATAGGTGAGCAATCTGAGAGTCACAGAGACAAGGTGGCTTGTCCAAAGTCACACCATCTTCTTGGTGACAATCTGAAATCAAATTCTGGCCTGTTGACAGTAGGCCAAGGAACTGTTCAACCTCATTATGTTTGCTTAGAAAAGTGGATTTCAAACTTTTCAGTGGCAGAATCTTATGCAAAATTTTCCATAAGTAAAAGAGATCAAAGTATTGTAGTAAGATAAATATAGTTTTTAAGGTCAAAGTATACTGTTTACTTATAAAGTCCATCAGTGAAAAGCCTATGAAAATATGAGGAAAATTTATTAAACACTTATCATGTGGTAGAAATGGTTAGGTTGACTGGGTAGGTTGGTTTTTAATTAACCAACAAATAAAAAGAGTCTGTTGTAATAACACAGAAATTTGAAGTCTGGATGATGAATGATATTTATAGTTTTATATCAAGCTCAGCATATAATGTACTTTTGTATTTCATTTTTTACTGTGATAGGGAAAAAATCCTATTTCATATGAATAAGTAGCTGCAAATACTAACAGCTTTAATAGTTTTAATGGCAATCTCAAGGTATGATTCAATTAAACTGAAACAGAAGCTGAAAGAAAAGAAGTAGGAAGTCTTATATTTTAAAAATAAATTATTAAAAATATCTAACAAATATTATATTCCTTAATTGCCAACAGTTCAACTTGGAAATAGTTAATAACAGGGTCCTCAGCTAGTTTAGACCCTCAGCGGACACTGCCTCAGCTTAGACATGCTCAAGTTTTTAAATTTATTTTATTGCTGACCCTTTATCTGCAGTTTTAAGCAAGACTATAATGTGATCTTGCCTTGCCAAATTGAGCTTGTTCAGTTTCCTACAAAAAAGTCAGCAAGGTTTGCAAACCAATGAATCCAGTTTTTTGAGAGATACTTCACTAGAGGGAGTTCAACAAACATGAATATTTACCAGTATCTTGCCACAAAACACTCAAGGAGCTTGACTATGAAAAAAGGCAGTTCTGGAACTCACACTGCACATATTGTTTGAATAACTCTAAAACACAACACGACAAAACGAAACACAGAAACAAAATCCCTGCAATTTAAAGACAATGGTTTAGTAACATTTACAATCAGAATGATCTTAAAGCACTGCCTTGAAACATCTTAGCTGTGCCACTTAAATGCAAATGTTTTTCTCTGGGCACTCATTCTGCACCTCCCTGCACCTTTTGTTGTTGGTGATGTTGTGTTAGCAATTGTAGCGAGGAGAAATACCTTTCCCTCACCCATCACTAGGTTTATGGCAAGGCCCCTAAAACCAAAGACAGATTAACAAGAGAAAAGCATACAAATCTATTCAATGTAAATTTTCTGTGACACAGGAGCCTTCATAAGGAAATGAAGACCTGAAGAATCAGGTAAACTTGTGTATTTTCATGCTAGGTTTGATGAAGGCAGTTGTGGAGAAATATAATAGGGGGACAAACAGGTATGATCTAATGTACTAAACTGCGGGAAACTTAGCAAGGCCTGTTTGTTCAGTCTTCTTGGTGTCTCTGTGTCTTTGGCTCCTTTCCTCAGAGTACAGGGAGGGAAACTCTCAAAGAGGGTCTTATGACCTGCTTCAGGGGAAGATCAGAAAATCCTTCTTAAGTTTTATGAGCTGCTTCAGGAGAAAAGGATGCGAGATAAGTCAGAGAGACCTTCCTGTTTCTTCTGTTCTCTCAAATGCCAAGGTACCAGATTGGGGGCAGCATGTCCTGATCCCCATCAAAACCAACCTAACCACTTCTACTGCATGATAAGTGTTTAATAAATTTTCCTTGTATTTTCCTGCATAAACCTACTGAATGAACAGAGAAGAAATATCAGCAGTGTTTTACAAAGCATGGACTTCATAAAGATTACACATAATTTTAGTCTTTGAACTCATTTATTACTTCTGTTGAATTCATGTTCTCAGATTATTCTCTGGTTAATAACACCATGGTTCTAATTGCTTTTCAATAACAGACTACCCATCTAAAATACTTGTTAGCACACAGTCTAATGAGCTTTTTCTGGAGAAAAATATGTTTCTTCCCCCACAAACAGTATGATATTTTTTGTCATTGCTTCAATGTTTTTGTAGCATGTATGCTAAATTAACCTGAGAACCGTATTTTTATGCTCACTGTTTTGTTTTAAAATAATATTGTAACTTGGCAGAAAGTATAGAACTACTGTGCAAAAATTTCACAGCCTAAAATACTAGGAGGACTTGGGTTATTTTTATCACTGTAAAAAGTGAATCCTGTAACGAATAACAACGCGGTTTCCAAGTGACTCTCTGGACGATTCTTCTGTGTGTTGCTTTCATTTTGCTCACTGTTGGTGTGGTGAACAAGAGTGAAAGAACCCACTGGTGCCTTTGTATATCAAGTTATTGTTTTATCTCTTTGCTTTTGCCCAATCCATTGTCAAATTTTCTTTCCAAGTTTCGAGTTTTTTTCAAAGATGACCTATTTCTAATTTGAGTCCTATTACATCATATTTTTTTTAAATTATAAATACAAAGTTGATTTAAGCAAACTTAAAATTTACAATGAGCTTAAGGGAAATATAAAATAAGAAAAAAGTACCTACTATTGCATGTTTTTCTATATTTCATATTTTATCTATAACTACGTTGTCCAAATGTGTATACTGAGTACTTGAAATGTACATAGTCCCAATTAAGATTTGCTATAAGAAGTGTAAAATATACTCCATATTTCAAAGATTTAGTAAAAAAAAAAAAAAGTAAAATATCTCATTATTAATTTAATGCTGAATAATAATATTTTAAATATCTTAGGTTAAATGACATATATTATTAAGTTAACCTCACTGGCTTTTTCATTTTAGTTTTTGTTTTTATTACCTATTTCCTTTTCCTTTTAAAATATGGCTACTAGAAAATTTTAAAATACACATGTGGCTTGCATTATGTTTTTAATGGTCTGCACTGTCTCTGATATATCGTCAATATTCAGTCACTTATCTCTGTCATGCCAAGAGCATGTGTTGAACAAATGTGCCTGAATTCACCCAGCATTTAATTGAATGAGGTACACTGAAACTGTTGTGATGTACCCACTGCATTAATTCTATATTAGCAAAAACACATAAGCCTGCAGAACTATGACTGTTTCTGGTTGGGGAGACATTCATGAGAAGTTCAAATACAAGACCAGAAATGGCAGGAAACACTCTCTTCTGACCTATGCATAGCTCTACCATGGTCTGTGTTCAATCAAAGAATTTTTAAAGAACCATTTAATTGTCACTGTATTTTTATTAATTCTTTTAAGTACATAAAAAGAATTTAATTGAAATTTTAGTCAAACATGTACATTACCTGAGAATACATTTGAAGATCCATATGGTTCCACAAAACCTGTCTGAAATTTTCTGCTTTTAGAAGAAACTTCACACATGCTATAATTTGGTTTATTAGTCAAACATATTCATCAGTCTGACTTTAGCTTTGCCCCCTCTTTGATTTAGATTAGTTGTTCTCAAACTCTTGTATAGATGAGAGTGACCCAAGCCACTTATTACCAATGCAGATCAGTGGCCCACCACCAGAGATTGCATTCTACTTACTACATTCAGCGAGTCAGTGGGGGGGGCCTAGAATGTGAACGTTAATAATCTCCACCCTGACACAATGAGAAGCCCATGAAGGGCAGTATTGCCAGCCATCATCGAGATCAAAGTCTTGTTCACATTAAATAACCCTTGTAATGCTCCCTCTGAGGTCATGAAGCTGGATGCCAAGGTAGACTGCAGGGTCTGAGAAATGATGGTCAATGATTCTTACAAAAATAGCAATTAACATTCCATTTATTGCTTTTTAGAGTAAATTCTTTAGAGTTTTTAATTTGCTTGTAAATTTTGGAATTGAGTGCACAAATCTTAAATCCCAGTGCTGGGGACAATCTCCATAAAGTTATTGTGAGATAATGCATAAAAAGTGCACAGACTGTGTGTGACTGATTCTTTGTCAATAGTGCTACTCTACAGATGTGTACAGAAACTAGGAAGTTGTTTAATCAGGCACACAAGTTATGGCTATTTAACTATGAATACCAAAAGAGTCTTTTCTGTCTTTCTGGGGATGCCAAATTCTGTTGTTCTTTGACATTTAACTTCTGTCAATGACTAAAAACCAAATTGCCAAAAGAAGCAAACTACCAGAAAGATGTTTTCTGAAATAGTGAATTGAATGTCAATACTGTGTATTTCTAAACAGAATAACAGAAGAGTACCCATAGAGCAGTGAAATAGCACCTGAAACAAACAAAATGTATAACCAAAATCAATATTTTTTAATCATTCCACTGGATTATATTACATCCAGATGGAAAGTCTGACTTGACTTAGACTTTTCTTGACTTCAATGGTTTGTGTGTTCCATCAACCATTGTAGAGTGTATTTTTGAAAAGATCTTATCTTGCTAAGATAGAATGAGGTTTTAGTTCAAGACTATATCTCTAATCTAACACCTGTAATAGAGTTCTATTAGGAGTCACAATATATTTTTAAAAACTCTTTTCAGCACATTTCTGAAAGTGCAAAAGTCCTGTGATCCATGAGATTAGCTGTTGTCTGTACTTATCTTGGGAGAAGAAACTTAGTTGATAGCATATTTTGACTTTTTCTGAAGTATAAAAGCTGGCTAGATCAGTAAGGTTTTACAAAACTATCAGAAAATTACGTTTATGTTACAGATATATAACTCTGAAAATTATAAATTTGGTGAAACATTTTTATGTATATATATTCAAATTTATTTTTCTAACTAATTTCAGTCATTTTGTTTAGATAAAGAATTATTCTTTTGAAAAGAATCAGCATATGTTTTCATTTAAGGGCTTAGTCCTTAAGGGAATAACACCTTTCTAATCTGACTTTCTAAATGTTTGATTTACCTTGCTTGTAGCCAAGTCTACAAAATGAAGCAAACAAGAACTATTGAAATAAATTCAAATAATTTTAGAGATTGAAGGACCATGAGCAGTAAGAGAACTGCCTAAATCACAGAGCTGGACCTGGGACTCACGTTTCTATATTCCTTGGACTTGGGACAGTATGAAGGTCCTCTCTTTGATCATTACTAGGCTAATGTTCATAAGAAAATCACAAAAAAATAAACAAACATTTTTAGGACCACAGGGAGTTAAGAAACATTTAGCCCAAGTTTTACCAATGAGGGAGCAGAAGCTCACAAAGTTTAAGGAATTTGCCCAAGGTCAGAGCTGACTCTAGAACCCAGATCTCCCTCTTATTAAGCCTATTCACCTTTGCCAGTATTTCCCAAGGTAACATCAAAGGACACCAGCATCAGCATCATTAGGGGTGCTTCTTAGATGTTTAAATTCCTGGGTCCTGTTCTTTTTCTCTCTCATTGTAGAGCCCAGAAGTATTCATCTTAATAAACACTTCAGATAACTTTTATGCCCACTACAGTTTGAGAATCAGTGCATCTTACATTTCTCATTTTTAAAGAAAAATGTGAAATTTTATTTTATATACAAAAATAAAATAAAATAAAATATACATTGAGACAGGCATCTTGGAAAACTGATCAACATTAAGAGAGACTAATTAGGAAAGCCTTCTTGGAAGGAGGCAAGTGAACCAGCAAAATGGGTAGTCATCATACATTACTGAGGTTAGATGAAGAATTAATTTTGGGTGAGTGCATAGAAGTAGAAGTAAATAAGTCATATATATAACATATATACATATATATAATATACCAGTGGGACCTAGTAATCATTCTGGGAAGTGAGAAAAAAATAAGATTGTGTGGAAAGGGATTCTCATGGGATAAACATTACTATACATAGTAATAAATGACAAACATGGCAGTTATCACGCTTTGTAATTTTACAGGTATTCCTGGTAATGAAACTAAAAACACAATCACAAAAGCAAACATATCTTTGTCATTTCTATTTTTCAGAGATTTAATTCAATAATCACTTGAGTTATCTACATCATATTGGGAATCCAAAGAAAAAATATTTCCAAACCTTAAAGAACTCAAAATCTGAATAACAGTAACAAACTCTAACATAGAAATATCGCTCATAGAAATATGGCCCAGAGAATGCAGGCCATAGAAAGATGCAAATTGGCATGAAGATTTGGTGAAGGGAGAAATCACATATGGCTGTAGAGCACTGGGACATGAGGGTGGGGGAGATAGATGGGGAAAGTGGTCTTTTGGCTGGATCTGGGTGGGCAGGTATGATTTATTCTCATGCAATGATGTACTGATTTTGGTCCCTTAAAAAAGCCACTTTCACTGCTTAAAGTTGAATTTGGGGCTTTAAATTTCAACCGTTTTAAATGAAGTCACCTCAGATAGAAAGTGTCTTTTTCTTAATTGAATTTTTCAAAAACAAATAAAATTTCATTACCTTTGCATTGGGAGTAAGTAAGAAAATATAGTGGAGTTCTAAAACTAAAAGTGATAAAGCCATAAAATTAACACGATAATTATAAGTATTAAAAAACTTGCAAATTATTAGCTCTTTGCCTGTCATGTAAAAATTTTGATTCATTCATGTAATTTTGTAGCTATATGTTTAGTCACATGTGAGTATAATGGTTGTCCCAAAATACATTAGTGGGTGCTGATACAGAGAAAGAATTTAGTCTTCATAATTTTTTTTTTTTATGAATTTTGTGTTTATGTTGTTAGCTTTTTTTTTTTTAAATTTTATTTTGTCAATATACATTGTGGCTGATTATTGCTCCCCATCACCAAAACCTCCCTCCCTCCTCCCTCCCCCCTCCTCCCCAACAATGTCCTTTCTGTTTGCTTGTCGTATCAACTTCAAGTAATTGTGGTTGTTATATCTTCTTCCCACCCCCCGGGTTTTTTTTGTTTTGTTTTGTTTTGTCTTCTGTGTGTGTGTGTGTGTGTGTGTGTGTGTGTGTGTGAATCTCTTTCTGTGCCTGACTTGTTTCACTTAATATAATTCTCTCAAGGTCCATCCATGTTGTTGCAAATGGCAGTATTTCATTTCTTTTTATAGCTGAGTAGTATTCCATTGTGTAGATGTACCACATTTTCCGTATCCACTCATCTGATGATGGACATCTGGGCTGGTTCCAACTCTTGGCTATTGTAAAGAGTGCTGCGATGAACATTGGGGAACAGGTATACCTTCGATTTGATGATTTCCATTCCTCTGGGTATATTCCCAACAGTGAGATAGCTATGGGTCATATGGTAGATCTATCTGCAATTGTTTGAGGAAGCTCCATACCATTTTCCATAGAGGCTGCACCATTTTGCAGTCCCACCAACAATGTACGAGAGTTCCTTTTTCTCCGCAACCTCGCCAGCATTTATCGTTCAGAGTCTTTTGGATTTTAGCCATCCTAACTGGGGTTAGATGGTATCTCAGTGTGGTTTGGATTTGCATTTCCCAGATGCTGAGTGATGTTGAGCATTTTTTCATATGTCTGTTGGCCATTTGTATATCTTCCTTAGAGAAATGCCTACTTAGCTCTTTTGCCCATTTTTTAATTGGGTTGCTTGTTTTCTTCTTATAAAGTTGTTTGAGTTCCTTATATATTCTGGATATTAATCCTTTGTCAGATGTATATTTTGCAAATATTTTCTCCCACTCTGTTGTTTGTCTTTTAACTCTGTTAATTGTTTCTTTTGCTGTGCAGAAGCTTTTTAGTTTGATATAATCCCATTTGTTTATTTTTCCTTTGGTTGCCCGTGCTTTTGGGGTCGTAGTCATGAAGTCTGTGTCCAGTCCTATTTCCTGAAGTGTTTCTCCTATGTTTTCTTTAAGAAGTTTTATTGTTTCAGGGTGTATATTTAAATCCTTAATCCATTTTGAGTTGATTTTAGTATATGGCGTGAGGTATGGATCTAGTTTCATTCTCCTGCATATGGATATCCAGTTATCCCAGCACCATTTGCTGAAGAGGCAGTCCCTTCCCCAGTGAATAGGCTTGGTGCCTTTGTCAAAGATCAGATGGAAGTAAGTGTGTGGGTTGATTTCTGGATTCTCTATTCTATTCTATTGGTCAGTGTGTCTGTTTTTATGCCAGTACCATACTGTTTTGGTTATTATAGCTTTGTAGTATAGCTTAAAGTCAGATAGTGTTATGCCTCCAGCTTTATTTTTTTTGCTCAGCATTGCTTTGGCTATGCGTGGTCTTTTATTGTTCCATATAAATGTCTGAATAGTTTTTTCCATTTCTGAGAAAAATGTCTTTGGAATTTTGATGGGGATTGCATTGAATTTGTATATCACTTTGGGTAGTATGGACATTTTCACTATGTTGATTCTTCCAATCCAAGAGCATGGGATATCTTTCCATCTTCTTGTATCCTCTCTAATTTCTCTCAGCAGTGGTTTGTAGTTCTCATTATAGAGATTTTTCACCTCCTTGGTTAACTCAATTCCTAAGTATTTTATTTTTTTGGTGGCTATTGTAAATGGGCAGGCTTTCTTGATTTCTCCTTCTGCATGTTCACTATTGGAGAAAAGAAATGCTACTGATTTTTGTGTGTTGATTTTGTATCCTGCTACTGTGCTGAAATCATTTATCAATTCCAACAGTTTTTTTGTAGAGGTTTTAGGCTGTTCGATATATAGGATCATGTCATCTGCAAACAGGGACAGTTTGACTTCATCTTTTCCAATCTGGATGCCCTTTATTTCCTTCTCTTCTCTGATTGCTCTGGCTAGTACTTCCAACACTATGTTGAATAGGAGTGGTGAGAGTGGGCATCCTTGTCTAGTTCCTGTTCTTAAAGGAAAAGCTTTCAGCTTTTCCCCACTCAGGATGATATTAGCAGTGGGTTTGGCATATATGGCTTTAATTATGTTGAGATACTTTCCCTCTATACCTAACTTATAGAGGGTCTTTGTCATGAATGAGTGCTGAACTTTATCAAATGCCTTTTCAGCATCTATAGAGATGATCATATAGTCCTTGTGTTTGAGTTTATTAATATGGTGTATCATATTTATTGATTTGCATATGTTGAACCAACCTTGCATCCCTGGGATGAATCCCACTTGATCGTGGTGAATAATTTTACGTATGTGTTGCTGTATTCTGTTTGCTAGTATTTTAGTGAGGATTTTTGCATCTATATTCATCAAGGATATCGGCCTGTAGTTTTCTTTTTTGGTTATATCTTTACCTGGTTTTGGTATCAGGATGATGTTTGCTTCATAGAATGAGTTTGGGAGATTTGCGTCCGTTTCAATCTTTTGGAATAGTTTGTAAAGAATCGGTGTCAGTTCCTCTTTGAATGTTTGATAAAATTCTGCTGTGAATCCATCTGGTCCTGAGCTTTTCTTTGTTGGGAGCCTTCTGATAATAGCTTCAATCTCCTTTATTGTTATTGGTCTGTTCAAATTTTCTACGTCTTCACGGTTCAGTTTTGGGAGCTTGTGTGTGTCCAGAAATATATCCATTTCCTCCAGATTTTCAAATTTGTTGGCGTATAGTTGTTTATAGTAGTCTCGAATGATTCCTTGTATTTCAGATGAATCAGTTGCAATATCGCCTTTTTCATTTCTAATTTTTGTTATTTGAGTCTTCTCTCTTCTTTTTTTTAGTTAGCCATGCTAATGGCCTGTCAATTTTATTTATCTTTTCAAAAAACCAACTTTTTGATTCATTGATCTTTTGAACTGTTTTTTGGTTTTCAATTTCATTCAGTTCTGTTCTGATCTTAATGATTTCTTTCCATCTGCTAACTTTAGGTTTGGATTGTTCTTGTTTTTCTAGTTCTTTCAGGTGAAGTGTTAGGTTGTTCACTTGCCATCTTTCCATTCTTTGGAAGTGAGCATTTAATGCAATAAATTTCCCCCTCAATACTGCTTTTGCAGTATCCCACAGGTTTTGGTATGATGTATCATTGTTTTCATTAGTTTCAATAAATTTTTTGATTTCCTGCTTGATTTCTTCTTGGACCCATATGTCATTAAGTAGAATGCTGTTTAATTTCCATGTGTTTGTATAGTTTCCAGAGTTTCGTTTGTTATTAATTTCTAGTTTTAATCCATTGTGGTCTGAGAAGATACATGGGATAATTCCAATTTTTTTGAATTTATTGAGACTTGATTTGTGACCTAATATGTGATCTATCCTGGAGAATGATCCATGTGCTGATGAGAAGAATGAATATTCTGAGGTTGTTGGGTGGAATGTTCTGTAGATATCTGCCAATTCCAATTGGTCTAGAGTCTTGTTTAGGTCTTGTGTTTCTCTACTGATTCTTTGCCTAGATGATCTGTCTAATATTGACGGTGGGGTGTTCAGGTCCCCTGCTATTATGGTATTAGTGTCTATTTCCTTCTTTAGGTCTAATAGAGTTTGTTTTATAAATCTGGCTGCTCCAACATTGGGTGCGTACATATTTATGATTGTTATGTCTTCTTGATGGATCAGTCCTTTTATCATTAAGCAGTGTCCCTCCTTGTCTCTTTTTATGGTTTTTAGTTTAAAGTCCATTTTGTCAGATATAAGAGTAGCTACTCCAGCTCGTTTTTCTTTTCTGTTTGCATGGTAAATCTTTTTCCATCCTTTCACTCTTAGTCTATGTGAATCTTTATGGTTAAGGTGGGTCTCTTGTAGGCAGCATATAGTTGGGTCCTCCTTTTTGATCCAGTCAGCCAGTCTGTGTCTTTTGATTGGGGAATTTAAGCCTTTTACATTAAGAGTTGTTATTGAAAGGTTTTGATTTATTCCTAGCATTTTATTGGTTGTTTGGTTGTCTTAGGTGTCTTTTGTTCCTTGCTTTCTGATTTACTGCTTGGTTTCTGTGTTTGTTGGTTCCTTAAGTTGTAGATAGCGTTTTTGTTTGCTTGTTTTCTCTTCATGAATGCCATTTTTATTATACTAGCAGGTTTAGATTTTTCTTGGGTTTTTATGGCAGTGGTAGTTATTTTTCAGGAACCAAACCCAGTACTCCCTTGAGGATTTCTTGTAAGGGTGTTCATGTGGTAGTGAACTCCCGCAGTTTTTGTTTGTCTGAGAAATATACTATTTGCCCTTCATTTGGGAAGGATAGCCTTGCAGGGTAGAGTATTCTTGGCTGGCAATCTTTGTCTTTTAGTATTTTGAATATATCATCCCATTCCTTTCTAGCTTTTAGGGTTTGTGATGAAAAGTCTGATGTTAGCCTGATTGGGGCTCCCTTATAGGTGATTTGACGCTTCTCTCTTGCAGCTTTTAAGATTCTCTCTTTGTCTCTGAGTTTTGCCAATTTGACTATGACATGTCTTGGAGAAGGCCTTTTTGGATTGAATACGTTTGGAGATCGTTGAGCTTCCTGGATCTGAAGATCTGTGATTTTTCCTATACCTGGGAAGTTTTCTGCCACTATTTTGTTGAATATGTTTTCAATGGAATCTCCATTTTCCTCCCCTTCTGGAATACCCATGACTCGGATATTCGATCGCTTAAGGTTGTCTGATATCACTCTCAGATTTTCTTCAGTGTCCTTGATTCTTTCTTCTTTCTTTTTGTCTGCTTGTGTTATTTCAAACAGCCCATCTTCAAGTTCAGAGGTTCTCTCTTCAACTTCGACAAGCCTGCTGGTTAAACTCTCCGTTGTGTTTTTTATTTCGCTGAATAACTTCTTCAGTTCAGCAAGTTCTGCTACTTTTTTTTTCAGGACATTGATTTCCTTGTACATTTCCTCTTTCAGATCCTGTATACTTTTCCTCATTTCATAATGATTTCTAGCTGAGTTTTCTTGTATCTCATTCAGTTTCCTTGGAATTATCACTCGAAATTCCTTGTCAGTCATTTCAAGGGCTTCTTGTTCTATAGGATCTAGAGTTTGAGATTTATTAACTTTTGGTGGTGTACTTTCTTGATTTTTTGTATTTCTGTTATCTTTTTTTTGGTGTTTATTCATTGTGGCAGGGGGTTTCACAGTCCACCGGTTTGAGACTAATGACTAACTAGGATGTTGCTGTGGTTGCCAATTTCGTATGGCTCCCTCCGTGACTGCTCAGTTGGCCTCTAGTGCCTTGTGTGTGTGGTTGCCCGGGTCTTGGGCTTCTTTGGGGAGCCACCTCTCTGGTCAGCTTGGACTCTGCTGGGCTGGTGGATCACGTACCACAGGGTGTGTGATCTCTGTTGAGCTTTCACTTCCTGTGCAGGACTTCTCCCTTTTCCGTGTGCTCTGGCCCAGGCTGTTGGATCGTGCAGTGGCGACCCTACAGGGTGTGTTGTTTCTGTCGAGTCTCCGCCTCCCTGGCCGCACGTCTCCCCACTCTGTGAGCACTGTGCTGAGCTGGGGCGTGTCTTCTGCAACCCTCGTCTATCAGCTGGGCCTTCAAGACCCTGCTCGGCACCACCTCCCCCAGAAAGTCTACCAGGTTTCTGATAGGCACCGACGACCGGTCGCTCTGGGTGCCTTTGTAGCACTGTGTAGATCTTTCTCGGGACTTGTTCACCTTTGTATCCCCCCGGCATAGACCAAATCTAGCACCCGCCTGCAGCCAGCTCTCCGGCAGGTTCAAGCGGACCTGGGAACTCTCCTACCACACTATTCCCAACCAGAAATTGGTTAGGCTTTTTTCCGAACTGGTGGCCGCAGAGATGGTATCTGCCTCCCAGTAACAGGAAGTTTACCGGGGGCCGGAGTCCAGGGTGTGGTGGAGTGACAGTCGGCCCTGCCCGTACTTCCTTGCCCTCCAGCCACTGGCCGGGGATGCCCCACGCCACCAGCCCCGCCAGAGGACCGCGGAGGGAGTGGGAGGGGAGGCCGGCCCGCAGGCCCCGGGAAGCCTTGCGCCAGGCCAAGCAAGTGGGAAGGCTCAGTGACGGCCGAGCCGGGCGGAGCTGCCAGCACCTGGGAAAATGGAGGCAGCCCCGGGGCGGTGAGTGGACCGGTGATGCAGGCGGGAGCCGGGTGGGCGTCAGCCCCCCGAACAGGGCTGGGCCAGGTATCACTCACAGGGCTGTGCCAGGTCAGGTGCTCACTCTCTGCCTCTGGTTTGTCGCCTTCCCCGTTCTCGGCCGCTGCCGCCTCGGGCTGTTCCGTCGTGGCGCGGCTCGGGCGCTCCCAGGAATCTTCTTTAATGCCGCCCTGAAACCTCGAATCCTGAATACGGCAGCTGGCCACCTTCAGTGTGGCCCCGGCTTCCGGGATCCTGTCTGCATCCACAGCAGCCCTGGCGCCGTGTTCCCTGTTTCGAGACTCACTTTTGCAGTTAAGAAACAGTTCTTTTCCTGCTCCACACTTCAAAGCTGTTGCCTGTAAATGAGGTAGCCTCTCCTGCCGGGGGCAAAGTGGCGGTCACCCCCCACAACCAGCCAGCAGCTGCGGTCCTCCCTTAAGAGATGGCAAGAGGAAGGTCCACAAGTTTCTCAGCTGCCTGAGGCCCAGTGGCTGCCTTTTCCACCTCAGCTACTCCGCGCCAACTGCCGCAGCCACCGCCATCTTGAAACCCCAACATATTGAGGTTTTAATTGAAGACTCCAGGCTAGGTCTAACACCCTTTGCAATATACATGTGTGTAGTTATGTGTATGGGGATGACGACCTGTGCATAAACATTGACACAGAGAAAAGTACATTAACCTCAAAATCTTTGTAGAATATGGCAAAGTGGTAACAGGATTTTCAAAACAAATGTTTGCTAAATATTTTTGTTGCCATATTCATAAACACACACACATACTCTGGAAGGCACACTATTTTAGAAGCGGAGTAAGATATAAGGGACTCATGGTCTAAGAGACAAAGTAAAAAAATAAATAAATGAAGTGTAAAGTGGCTAAAAGAATTATAGGAAATTCGGGAAAGGAAAAAGTTAACTTAGTCTCAAAAAACATAAGGAAAACTTCAGAAAGAATCATTATTTTAGCCAGGCCTTGAATAGCAGGGATAATTTGAACATATGGAGAAGGGGAGATGGACATTGAAGGTGAGAAAATAAAGAGACAGATAAACATATAGACAGACACATACGTGCAATCCTACGACTGAGCCAGTAACTTTCCTGATGATATCGACACTCAGGACAGCCCTGTGAGGCAGTCAGGTTTCATTACACGTTAGAGATGAGGAAGCAAGGTCAGAAGGTTTACTGAGCTTGCATGGCTAGTAAGTGCCACATGTAAGCTGCTGGACTCCAAAGCCCAAGTCCTCTGTCTCCCCTTGCTGGCACTTCCTCCAGGATTTGGAGACACAAATTCATAAGACAAACAAAGAGAACAGCAAAGGTTCACTTTGATTGGAGGGCAAGGTAGTACAATGTCCAGAGTGAAAAGTGAGGTTTTCCTTCCTTGTTTATTTTACCTGGTGAAGGCCAGAGTGTGTAAGGGTTGTAATGGTCATAGATGGCATATACTGTGTACCAGGCACTATGCTGAGAACCTTATGTGTGTTATCTCATTTAATCTCATAACAACTCTGAGTTGTCTCAGTCTTTTTAGGTGAGGAAACAGATGCTTAGAGAAAAGTTAGAAGCCAATTTCCAAAGTCACAGAGCTAGAAAATTGCGGAGCTGGGATTTCAACTCACTGTTTTTAGACTCCAGATAACAGCCTGGGCTCTTAACCACTAATCTGCAGCACATCAGGAAGCACAGCCATGTGATATGTATCATTGTGTGTGTGAATGGAAATGGATATACTCATACATGGATATGTGTATATGTATGCATTTGTGTGCACACACACAAATGGATTTCATACTGTTAGTGATCTCCAGAAATGTTTGTGTTGACATGTCTGAGTTTAATACGATTTATTTAACTGATGATCACATTCCTCAGTATGTGATATTTTCTGGACACCTACTTTATGCCATTCTGTAGATACCAGGATTCAGAGCTAAGACACAGCCCTGCCTTTAAAGAGCCCAGCCTTTTGAAATTTAAGGCTGGTAAATTAATAAAAAAGGTCTATATACATTGCTTCATTTCTAAGGTTATTTGCTAGTATTATGTTCAATTTCCTTCTTGTTTTGCTAAGAATGCATAGAAAAAATAGTTTTAAGTCATTTGGTTAAAAAGATTCAATATAAGCAAACATCTGCTAGTTTGTTAAGCATCAGTTAACTAATGGTTATTGTTAGTTGATAAATATATGTCATATTGCAATGTCAGTTTCACAGACAGATTTACTGGAAAGCTAGTGAAGTATGATCTTCGGGATTCCTCAATTTTATTGACACCTTCCAAGACTCTATTCTTAATTTTGTGCCCATTTATTTGTATCTCATTTCTTAAAGAATGAGATAGTCTCCCTCCAAATTTCACAAATTTCAGCACCAAATAATTTAAAGGCAACACAGTGATTTGAAATTGATTACACAGTCCATAAAAAGTAAACAACTATTTCTTTCCTATCTCACCTCTCTTTGGTGTTTAAATTTTAATTATTTCACTAGATGCTCACACTAGAGCATGAGTACTAATAAAAATTAAACTTCAAATCAATATTCACCTCAACTTGCCAATTCTGGCTGCAGAGGGTCTTGAAGCAAGGACGTGATTAAAATGACTACAAACCATCATCAACACAACAGTTACAAGCTACAACATCTACTGCTACAGGTAATCTTCTGGTGACCTTCATACAATTTTTCTTCTCAGTCACTAGAAGCACTGTGCTGGTTTCATTCTTTAAGCCTATACTAATAAGACATGATGTTGGGCTGGCATGTTAGCTCTGATGGCTAGAATGCAGCCTTATAGCACCAAAGTCACGGGTTTGGGTCCCTATCCAACAAGAAAAAAAAAAAAAAATAGAATATGGGCATTATCTTCATTTTCCTGGTATGGACTCTGACCATGAATGCTTAAAAGAAAATTTGTTTGTTTCTTTGTTTAATTTTGGTAATATGTGTCAGTGAACAGAGCTGCTAGTTGAAAAAAATATATTTATGATTCTTGCTTTCCAGGGAAAGTTATCATTCAAAAATATAATGCCTGGAGAAATCTTGGCCTTCCGGTGGAACTCTACGTAAAGCTTTTGTAGCAGATTCACGGCACTGCCCCAGATGCCAACTTCTTAGTGAAATAATGGCATCAAAACTTGTAATTTGAGCTTATTTAATTGCAAGTATAATTTTATTCACTTATCATCATCAAAGAGTTCTCACCATCTCACAGATCTTTAAATTGACTGCCGTGCAATAATGAACAGATTCGGTATATTTTTGCCACAAGTCATTTGTCTTTCTTTCGTTTCAAGCAATATTTACCCAGAACTTACAATGTGATGAGCGTTGATCGAGGTGCTGGGGAACAGCAGTGAGTTAGACGGAAAGCCCCTTCCTCCACGAAATGAGGGAGACTCACAAGGAGGTGTTTTGCAAATATTGCTATTGTCAATGTTGTCATGGCGTTTAGTAAGCTCTGCCAAAGCAGAATATAACTATCAACAAAATGTACACTATTTCCTTTTCACTTGCAGCTTACAAAACCTGTTAGTCATTTCTTCAAGATACTGGATCTTCCAGCACTAACCTGGGGTTGCCATTGATTGCCAATAGAATTTAGAAATCTCCTTTCTGAGGCCAAATGCATGTCCCAGTGCTGTCCACGTGGAAATGGTCAATACAATTTGGCCAGTAAACGTTTTTAGATTGTCTATGGGAACATCTGGATCTTTGACCTCACAAGTAGTTATACAACAAGCTCTTATCCCTGTGGAAAAGTGTTTGTTCCTTTGTGGCTCAGAGGCCCTGTGTTTGCATATTGGGCTTGATGTTCTGGAAGTCATTTTCTCTAGCACTGGGGTTATTTAGTTTCAAGGACTGGTTTGAATTTCTTTAAAAACTATAAGTGTATATGATTACATTTAATTATTGGTTGATGTACAGGAGCATTACTGCACCAAGCTGCAAGGAGCACATTATAAGTGGTCCTTTGTCCTGAGTAAATATTCATTCAGTTACAGGCTGAATGAGCTTCTATGAATCTCTGAATCATGACATCTATATAAAGATTTAGAGATATTGCTGATATTATCTATTAAGCTTTTGCTGTCTGTAGGATCTTATAAAGTAGCTTGAAAATTGCAGTGTAAGTCAGGAAAACCAATGTCTAAAGCTTGGATGCTTCGAGCACAGGGCTGGAGTTTAGCAATTGTGAGCACATATTTATGGCGACACACCAGGTCAGACAAAAAGGCAGTTGTTTCAAATGCTCATTGGGTCCGTCTTCCAGGGGTGGCAGTGACATAGACTGAGGAGTTGCTGCATATCATGACAGGCTTAAGGGTGGGACCACAGAGTTCCATTCTGGTTCAGATCTTCCACTGAAGGTGACGGCCCAGTAAAGAAGTGATTTTCCTGTTCCAAGCATGCTCTCTCAGCAGTTTCTGAGGAGGATATGCCTTTCAAAGGGTTAAGGAAGGATTTTTGTCCTGGGACCCTAGTTCCTCCATTTTCTGGGATCCAGGGACTGGCCTGCTAACCATACCTTTCAGTGCCTTCTCAGCCTTCACACTGTGCGTGATTTGGAAGACTGTGGTCTTTATAATCTGCTCACACTAGACTTGGAAATTTCACAGTGGCATTCTCATCCTTATGATCTACTCTTCATAAAGGCCATGTGGATTATACGGAAATCGGAAGAAATCTGAGTGTGAACACTGGTGGGAGGTAATACTGGGTGGGGAATCAGAAGGGGTGACCTGTTCTAGTGGTGTTCACCAGCTTTACTGACTGTCACAACTATGAGTATTAGGGACAATGTCATTAAACACTTATTTTTATAAGGTGATGCGCCACTTAGCAGAACCCTTTCCCACCTAAGGGTACTGTCAAGTGTGGTGAGGAGTTACATCAGTCAGCAAACATGGCTGCTGTACGGTACTCCCATTATAAAAAACCTAAATGCTTTTGGGGTCTCTCTACTGCCTTGAATAGATGGTCTGTGACCTGCAGTGCCTCCGTTCAGATCCATAACCTACAGAATCCAGGCTTGTGTCCAATCATTAAATGGAGTCCTGCAGGACCCTTTGTCATTTGGTCCCTGCCAACTTCCCCAGCTTCATGTCTCTGCACTCCCCAATTCTGCTGATTATTTGAATCCCCTATGCAATCAGAATACATTATTCAGAAACTTTTCCACCCGCTTTAGCACATAGCCAGTTTGTCTGATCACCTCTGAGAAAATCCTCTCCCTCAAATCCATGTGGGTTTTTCCCCCTTCCTCAGTGCCAAGTTTAAGGGTACATCAGGCACCCATCCTGCCCTGACCTCTGTTACCTACACCTTTGGCTTTGCAGGCTACCCTCTGAAGGACCACTGCTCTCCATCACAGGGGGAGCAAAATCTTTCCCCTCATAAGCCCTATGACTTAGATGGTAGAATTGTGCTTTGTGCCTTGTACACACTACTACCAAATGGCCCTAACCTCCTTCCACCTCCTTCCTCCCACAAAACCACATACACACCAGACCCCACTGTGGATTTTAGAGTATACAAGATGCTTTCACATATATTACACTATTTCTGTAAAGGAATGAGCATTGTTACTCCCTTGGCTCTACAATGAGGTTCAAAAAGATAAATAACACGTATCCAAAATCACACAGCTAGTGAGGGATAGATTTGGGATTTGAATCCCGATATGCTAAGTTCTTTCCATTATTTGAACCAATTTGTTCTTTTTCTGTACTGCTTCCTGTTTTCTCCAACACAGTGTCTACTAATTTCACCTTTAAGAACTCATTATGTGTAAGTTAAATGTTTATGGCTTTAGTGGCTTGCTTTCACAGAAGTATCTATCTTTCTTCCTGAAAACTAGCTGTAGCTAGTTGTCAACTCTTGGGACAGTTGGGATGAAATTGTACTGCAAAATTCTGACATAATTTTTGCACTGTTGATCAAGATTTTGTGTCTGATATAGGGGAATTCTCAGAGCCCATACCATCACTCCCAAAGTGCCTTGGACTGAGATGCCTACTCAGTTCCTATAACAGGGTGTGCTGGAGAGAGACCTCAGTTGTACTCCATGCCATCAGCCTTACAGATTTTGCTAAAATTGTGCTTGCCCAGAGGCTATAGTTGTTGTTTTGCACAATGAAAAATGCAGTTTTCTATGTGCATTTTATTTCGATGTGTACAATGGAAGTCAAGACTCAACATGGAGCCCGGAGAAATGGCTAACATAAGATACAGTGGCTCTGACTTGCTGCCTTCTGACCCCAGGATGTCCCTGAGGGGGTTCACCCAGATGCTAGCCATACAACCTTTTTAGTGCCCTCTCCTGTCCAGGGCCAAAATGACAGAAAACATAGTTCTGCATTCCAGACGTTTGCTTAATAACTTAAAAAAAAAATTACTCTTGGGATGAAACCAGGTTTTCCAAGTTTTGGTTCATAATAAGTAGTTTTTAAGCATTTAAAAATAGGGGTATGTAATAAAATGCTGAGAGACTCTCTGGAGATTGCTGCCGCTGGCATTCTCTAATAAAAAGCATATGCCATTGAACTAACATTTTGTTCTTTGACTGAAGAAAACAAAGCTGTTAAAAGCCGGTAGGCTCATTTTCCAATAGCAATAGCATTAATATCTTTCAAGTCACTCCTAACCATAGCTAATTAGAGGTTTATGAGGGATGGCCCTTCCTGAAGGGTCACTCCAGGATATGTAGCCCACAGACTTGCTGCTGACTGTTGGCAGCAATGGATTTGTTAAGAATTTCTGCTCGGCGTGAGGTGATTATCTTTTTTATTTTTTTTCTTTTGCTGGTGTGTCTCTTATTTTGACTGGCTGAAGTTGGGTTGGACGATGAGGCCCAATTCAAAGGCAGTGCCAGGTTGTCGCTGGAGATCTACACTGACAGATTGTTGAAAACTTATTAGTCTGACGTTTTAACAGCCTGCAATGGGATGGAAATCTGCTCTTTCACTGGAAAAGCTTAAAAAGGAAAACATGAGCTCGAGCTGAAATCAGCCCAGTTCCAAATCTGCCGTCCTCTGGCACCAGAGTGCTGAGGGCTGCCACAGTGTTTAGAGATTAAGTCCTGACTCTGCCACCCACACAGTAGACAGGACTGCATAAAATAATGTGGACTTGGGCCACCAGAAAGTAGCAGACCCTGAAAACACATCCCCTGGGAGCTGGGGAAACTGTGATGTGCTCAACAGTAGGTGCTAATGGCTTCAGCAGTAGCAGAAGTCAGCCTCACATGAAGTTTCGATTCTTTTTGTCATAGCCATTCTACAGAATAATTCAGGAAAGAGAACTAAGGAACACCTCAGGCTTGGTACCCTCTTTTAGTTAGAAATGGGCACAAAATTGCAGTCAATTCTGTTGATGAAAGACATATGGAGCATTACATTGTAATTATTTGTTATAATGCTAAGAGAATTCATGAAGCATCCTAGCTCTCCAAAAGCACACTTGGCCTCTCCAGCCCAGAAATAGTTTTATTAAATCGCTATTGGCTCCTAGTTTCCTCCAATCTCACCTGTGACTACCACTTTGATTAAGCCTTTTGAGCCACCAAAGTTTTGCTCCCATCCTTGGAGGCCACTTGCAAGATCCTAACAGGGCTTCTGGTCCCTGCACAGGCAGCTACCTCAGCCTGGAGGGCTCCTCTCTTATGCCAGCCAATTCTTTTCTATCCTCCAGACTCAGGCCTACAGTCACCTCTTTTTGGAAGCCTTCTCTGATAGCCCCAAACAGTGTTGAGTACCCATGTTTAAAAGGGCCATGGTCTTCTATGTTCTGACTTCAGACAAGACTAAAAACTTCTTGAGGATAGGACGTAGCCTGAATCTCATTTGATTTTGTATCCACACATGCTACAGTACCTGCACAAAGCAGTACTCAATAATAATGTCTTTTTGAATGTTCATTTATTCATTCATTCATCTGGCAGACATTAATGGAGTTCCAAACTTCCAGGCCCTGTTAGATTTGGGGGATTCAGCCTCTTAACAGAAGCTATCTTTTCATGATCTACAGACCTAAACCACTTTCTTTCCAGGCCTATCTTCTAGGGGTCTGGCTTTGATCAGTACCATTCCATTTTCTGTTAGGGGAAAATGTGAGATGGGTAGTGACCGAAATGTTTTGAAATGTCTTCTCAACGTCAGCTTTTGCCCTTATCAACCACTGCAGCTGCTCAACACGTGGCTGTGTCTGTAGCAGAACTTACTGGTGTGTACACATAAATGTCCAGGAAAAAAATCTCTTCATGCTACCTCAGATAATCTCAAATTTCAAGAATATCCCACAGAATTGCAGTAAGGAATTATTTATTCATTCATTTAATTACCATTGGGAGTGCCCATTACACATTAGTGATTGTCCTAAACATTCAGGGATTCAGGGGTGAGCAAATGAAACAGATGCAATCCCAGTTGATACATCCAAATACAGGCACTCACCTTGTTTACTCAAGACCTCACTTGAGAGATTCATGAATTAGCTGACAAACTTGCAGACTGGAAGCACATAGAGATGGGGTGAGGGTGGGGGTGAAGGCAGCCTGTGCGGAAGCTTTGCCTACTCAATTGTCTTTGCAGATCCTGGGACAGATGAGATGTGCTCCACTTTCCACCAAACTCCAGCAACTTCCCAATCGTCTGACCATGGTTAGCACTTTTTCAGCCGAGGAAATTCAGTTTGGATACTTGATTCTTTTTCAAAATGAATCTAGTCATATGTCAGGGGTTCATTTTGTTTTGTTTTGTTTTAATGAGCTGTCACTCACACTTATGGAGATGTTGGGTTTTTCAGCATTTCTGCAGTAGCACCCAGTGTTCTATAACTAGCTTCATGGTGTCAAGAGGTAATTGCAACAATAGCTTTCTAATCCCTGGATCACTGCCATGGTGCTGTGTTCTTGAAGTCAGCAATTCAGTGATGCCTCCTGGTTCTCTACTTTCCCAGTTAAGCCCCCAGCTTGGTGAGCTCACAGCCTGGTGAGCCAATTTTGCAGTGTTGTTCTGAGAGTCATCCCAGGCTATAGCCTGACCCTCCAATTATTTTACTAGCATGTAATTCCCTTTATTAAATTTATTTCTGCTTTTTTTTTAAAGGTGTAAATGTGGGAAGGAAATAATCAAAGAATCATAGCCTATTAATCATTTGCTAACTTTTAACATTACCTACTTGCAGAAAACTGATATTGTCTCAGCTGACACTAGGGCAAATCTCCTAGCAACAAGGATTTCTGTCTTTGGTTTTATTTGATAGACATTTAGGTTGATTCTATACCTTGTAAGTAACAGATGCAGTATCTTCTTCCTGAGTAAAAGTAAAATTTTAGATATAATATTGAAAATTTTTAACAAACAAGAATTAGCAACCAATTTGTGAAATATTTTGACTTCTTTAAATTCAAAATATTTTAACATTTATTGTACATACTTGTGAGGTACACTGTCAGTTCAATACATGCATGTACTGAGTGATGATTCACTTAGGGCAGATAGCATAGTTTTGTACCCATTAGTCCTGACTTTTAAAATTAAAAGTATTTCTTCACTTTTAATTTAAATAATAATGGGAGAATTAAAACAGAATTTTAATGGATGAGTTAAATTTATTAATTCTTATTTGTATATTACAATCTTATCTACAATAATTTAAAGCAGTGCATTCTTGTTCATAATGAATTAAAAGCTAAACTTGCAATAATACTATGACGTAGATAATACTACTCTGTTTTACAAATACAAAAGCACGTTTAGCAAAACTGAATAAAATTGCCCATGATAGCAGGCAGCAACAGGGTTTGAACTCGGGTCAGTCTGATCCAAAGCCTAGTAGGTGGCAACTCTTGCAAACAGCCAGAGATTAATGCGTGAGAGAAGGGCAAGTAAGCAGAGATGGTCTATGTGGCCAAGGCAATGAGGAGGCCAAAAGTAGCCAATATTTGGGAATCTATGTATCTTGGTCAAGCATCAGGTAAACTGTCAGCATTTATTTTCTCATGCCTTGGAGGAGACTGTCTGTGCCTCAATTTTCTACTCTTTTGAAAGAGCATAATGAGAGTACGACATGGTAGATGTATAACACTTACAGTACTTAGCCAGTACTGTGGGCTAAGTCCACATACATTTAGTTCACCTGGTTCACAAACACTTATTAAGGGCCTGGTATGTATAAGGCACCACAGAATAATGTGTCATGTTAGGAACACAAATAATGAACATGGTTTGATTCTTTATTGTCTACAGGGGCAACAAGCATTACACACCTGAATTCATGTGCAGCATATCCTATGTGCTATGAAGGAGAGCCCGTGCCAGCAGGACCTCTCTGTTGCTAGCAGGACTCCAACCCTCTGGATGGGGATTTCAATAACTGTGCCCTATTATTAGGGGGCAGTGTTCGCTAGGAGAATTGGGCAGGAACATGAGTTGGTCTCAGTATTTCAGACACAGAAAACAAAACAAAGATGGAGTTTCTAGTGAGAGACGGGATCCTGAAAATTAGGCAGAATCCTGGTGAGAAGAACCAGGTACAAAGTCAGGGTCACCCAGCAGCAGGTGCTGGGATGGGAGTCCCACCAGCATGACTAGAGCATTGAAGGAGGAGGTTTACAGTACCCCAGAACCCAAGAGGGGACAAGACCTTCCCCCATGGCAGATCCTGCCGATTTCTGGGACTTGGACCCTGTGTAGCCCAATTAATCTCCTAAAATGGGTCATCGCCCTGGGTTTCACAGCAAGCCGTATCCTGGCAGTGAAGGCCTAGTAAACACTGGCATCAATGAGAAAAAGCACTGCAAAGAATCTGGTTTCTTTCAAGTCTGGAGAACAATCAGATTCCCTTCTGGGCATTGCTTTAAAATCTGTTACTATCATCAGGTAACTTTATAAAGCAGGGCAATTAAAGAACTAGTTAGAGGTGCCTCAGCTGTTTCCCAGACCTCCAGGGAGACAGGACAAGGAAGAGGAACTGCATCCTCGTCATTGGGAGGGCCACTGCACCCACCCTTGCTGCTTGGTGATGAGCTTATCGGGTCAGTGAGTCCCGGCAGGCCATGACTGTTGAATGCATTTTTCACAGGAGTTTCAGAAACTCCTCCTGGATTTGTTCACAGCCGGGAAAGAGAGCAAGACGCCCACAGCTGCACCCACACCTACCAATGTGCCTGTTGCAGGGCACATGTAAGGCTGTCCTTGGGCTATGGCAGCCATGGGAAGTGATGCAACCTCCATCCACCATCCCCCTAGAAGACCCTGCAATAAAAGAAGGAAAGGTCTTCTGTCATAGCACATGTGTGACCTTTGTCACTAACAAAGAATAAGGGAGTACTCTGGAGTCATTTCCTTATAGGACCCAAAATATGGATTGTAGAGTTTCCTTAGCAATTTGTTCTGCCAAGAAGTTAAAAACATTTTAGAAGCCTCTGATCTTTCATTTAAAAATAATTATCAACTCTTAAAAATACCACTTTAAAAAGCAGGTAATGCAGGAAATAGATCCTAGCAATATAAATTTAACCTCTGCCAAAACACAAACAAAACAGGAGCAAACAGTAGGATCAGACCCTACGGGTCATTAATCCTCCCATTTGCTGTCTGACCTGACTTGGTGGAATATATTGGCATCCCCATGTTACTTATGAAGCATGAAGAGATTAAGTGGCATGATAAATATCACACTAGGTCATTAGAGTAACTGGGAAAGGAGTTCACTATACAGACTCTATGTCTAGGATTCAATGCACCCAACCTACTTCCTCCACAGTCTATCCTCTTGACTCACCAAAGCAGCTTTCTTCCTTTTCCTATCCCTGAACCAATTGTCCATCTCCTTATGCACAATGTAGCTCATGACGGAAATGGGTACATTTGAATGTAATAGTGTCATCCTTTCCTCTTTCCACCTGTTCCTCTTTGTGCTAAATTATTTCACAATTAGGTGTAAAGAACATGCATTCTCATACCCAGAAACTTTTTCTTCTTAAATTACTTTGTCTTATAATATATTAAGTGTGGGTACAATAGAGATTGATGGGAGTGGAATTAACCAAGTCATGAACAGTAAAAGAAAGAGAAAATTTGGATGAACTCAGTATGTCCTCTGTCTTCCTAAGGGCAGAGGAAACAAGTGGTGAGAACAAGTTGTTGGGGAAGACAGTCCAGTCTGCCACCGAATGGGTGCAGAGATGCATTGTGCAAAGGGCCATTTTTATATTCGGAGTATTGCATATGGGAGTAATTCTTTCTTATTATGAAATATTACAGAGAAAACAAGTTTAGAGAATAATTTAAGAGACAAATTCTTATAGAAAGAGTTGATAACCCCTGTGTGCCCTCCAACATTTTGTTACTCTGTGTCTCTTCCCCCTACCTGAATTTGATGTTTCACTATACACTGCATTTTTTATGCTTTTTCTATAAATTAATGTATCCGTAAACAATACATATTATTTTTAGATTTTTTTCCAACTTCATAAAAAAAGGATACTGTTTTTTGGCTTAACATTATACTATTATATGATTTAAACATTATATATGTTTTATATGATTTGAAAATTATACAGACCATCCTCAATGTACGATTGTGGGGAAAATAGAATAGTTTGGTAAGGGCCCTCGCCTCGGGTCCAGTTGGGTGTGGTTTTAGCACATCCTTGGTAAACAAATTGTGTGTGTGTGTGTGTGTGTGTATGTGTGTGTGTGTGTGTGTGTGTGTGTGTGTATATTTAGTGCACATGAACACCAATGTATCTTTTGAGTTTTGTTGCTATTCTTGTGTTCTTCAGAGAGAGGGGGGGGTTTAGTGAAGCAGGCGGGCAGGCTCTGCCTTGGGTGTCCACCTGGCACAGCCATGCTTTCCAACCTACAGCTTCCAGGGACCTTTTGGCCGGTTACCTAGCTCATAGATCTGCGTGTAAAGGACCTGGTGACCCAGCCTGGCATGTGAGGGGTCTGTGGACCCAGCCTGTCACGTGAAGGGTTTGTGACCCAGTCTGTGAATGGGCTTGAGGTGTCTGTGAGCTCCAGACCCAGCCCTAGCTCGGCAATTGGCCCAGTTGGTACAGGATTACCAGCAGGTAAAAGAGTCCGACAATCAGCTTGGTAGTGGAGCTAGACAACTGGCATCATGAACAGGATTAAGAGCGCTACAACTGGCGTACTCGACAGGATTCCAGACATTAGCAGTGGCACCACAGTGATGGTTTGACTTAGAATTTTTAGACTTGACTGTGTATTTATTGGGGTTTTAAATGCATTTTCTATTTACAATGGGTTTATCTGAACATAACCACATCATAAGCTGAGGAGCATCTATACATATTTTATATAATTCAAACATTCTATAATTTGGGTATTATATATTTATATATGCATATTATATATTATATATGCTTTTACAGTATTTGTAGCTCTAAATCATTTTAACTGCTGTGCAGTTTTCCAGTTATGAATAACATATCATTTATCTGTTTTGCATCAGGATATTAAAGTTGTATGTGAAAATTTCTCTAGTTAGATCTCTAGAAAATGGCTAGATTTGGGCAATTTTTCTCCAAAGTAATTTATCATTTTATACTCCAACTACAGTGTGTGAGAGTATCCATCCCTCTACATTTTGAAAACATTTGTTATTGCAGACTTCTAAATTTTGTCAAATCTATGAGTTCAAAATAAACCTCATTTTACCTTTAATTTGCTTGTTCCTGATTATTGGTATGTTTGAATATATTTCCTATGTTTAGCGACCACCGAGATTTCCTCTTCTATTAATTGTTCGCTCAAGTCCTTCATCAATTTTTCTAATGGATTATTTGTTATATTCTTATTGATTTGGAGAATTTATTTATATATTCAGGTACTAACCATTTGCCAATTGTAGTCATCACACAAATGGGACCTGGTTGCTATGGGTGTTGATGTTGATGCTATGGAAGTTGATATTTCTATCTCTGCATTCAGGAAAAGTGTTATAACTGCCACTTTTTCATCTTTATTTGTTTTTCCCGCAAGTTCAGAGAGTTAAGTATGGACCACCTAGCTTTGTGCTTGATAATATCTGTGCTTTACTGCAGAGTGAGTAGTTTAGAATAACATAGGTGCTGAATAAGATCCAATTTTAATAGTGATTAATCTCAGATTATTGGGCCTAATAGACTGCATATCATCCACTGAAACAGAAACTGTTAGAAACTGAGTGCATCTCCAGTCATGACTTGTCACAGGAGCACATAGAATCAGCACTAGGCAGGGGCACGAGGCATACAGGAACAATCTATCCCACTTACCTGTCAAATATTTACTAGCAGGAAAGTTTCTGCTCATGACATAAGTCCCTAGACTCAGGTAACCAAAGAAAACAAGAAGAGTAGAATCATGTCACGGTAATGTCAGGTTGCATGGATATAGTTGCCTTGGAAATCCTAAGGGACATCTTAAAATAACCACGGCTGTCTTTCTATTTCAGAGGTGTGGCGAAATTTTGTTTGAGAACCCTGATCAGAATGCCAAATGTGTTTGCATGCTAGGTAAGAACACTTCTCATTTTAAATATATTACAATTAAGCATGTTGATATCTTGTGGAGTTATTGTTGCCTTATTGACTGTTGTTCCATTCTGGAGAGGTTTTTAAGCTCTTTTATGGGTTTATAGATAGTGATACCACGTTTATATGTGTAACTCTTGGTGATGAAAGAAGGTTTTGATTTTAATAACTGTCAGGAAGTCAGGAATCATGTTTCTGAGTCTTTCAAAGGTTTTCTTGGATCATCAGCACAACCGAGAATTGAGTGTTTTATATTCAGGCAACCGTGATGAAAAAGTAAGAAGAATCACATTTAATTCCTAAACCAGAGATGATGAGATAGATAAGTAAACTATTAAGTATCTGCATCACAGCACAAGCCATTACTTACAATGCCTGGGAGAAATATATATTTGAACTAATCTGAGTCAGCACAATTACCCACACTGCCTTTGTAACGAAGCAGCAACATTGTTATGAATAATCATTTGATCATCAATGCCTTTCACAAACTCTTTTTACATATACTATTCTGTTAGGAAATGAAGTTACTGCTATATTCCTCATTTTACAGCTTAGAAACAAGTCCTGTATAGAAAATATACAGGATGCACATAAGCTCAAAGTGAGAAATGGTCTAAATCATAATATGAAAGTGTCTAGACTGTAAAATGTTAGGTGTACTGTTTAGATCTTATTTAAGCCACTAAACCATGTTCAGTAAATTTTCAATTAATTATAGTAATATAACAAAAGAGAAGGTTGGGTAAATAAAAATAATCATTAAATTTTATTTTCACCAAAATTTTATCCTCATCCATTCTAACCTTGAACCATAGTCATAAATGAAGAATAAAATGATTTATTTTAGCTTCTTCTATTTACTCTGACAAGTATATGTTGGCAGCCCAAATTATCAGTGAGTTGACCCAAAAGCAGACAGCAAGAGAAACAGAGGTAGGGGAAGATCTTATATTCGTTAAGGTGCTATGGGTTACTAACTTCATAGAATTTATTAGTTCGTTAGATTTCTATTTTCTCAGTGATATAAAACTAAATAATATAAAAGAACCATGGGAATGAAAGTTTTTATTAGTTTGAGGACACATAGGAAGAATAAATGTACATTATTCCTTTAAAAAGATAATAAATATTTATTGGATGTTTGAAGATAATACTTTACCTAGTGAGCTTGAGTTACTCACAGTGAAAATCATCTGTGCCCTCAAGGAGCTTACATCTAAGAAAGCTTAGACTTCTTCTCACACATATTTTTAAGAGGATTGCTGCAACTTCTAATTCAAACATTTATAAAATCCTTTGAAATCTTAGGTGAAAGAATACCAAAATAAAATTACTATGGATATTAATACACATGGATCAACCTGCCATTAGCATAAGTCCACCTGACTCCCAAGGCTACCATTTCATAGCAATACTGCAAGATAAAAAAAAAAAAAAGAAGTAAAGCTGAAGGGTTTATTCACTTCAAACAAAGAAGAGAAACGCAGGTAATGAATACATAAGTCACTAAAACTGATACCACATCTTGTATTTCTTCAAGAAAGAACATCTATATTAACACAACAAAACGAACCTCTTCACTATTGCCTGAGGTATTAATTAGTTTGTTGCTTCCTTTAAAAGGAACCTATGATCGTGCCCATTTATGACTTCCTGAATCACTTCTTGAGAAAATGTTATATCTCTAACAGCAAAGGATAAGAAGTCACATGTTGCCAAACATGAATGTAGTTTGTATCTTTGCGGGTAATTTTACAATCTTTTTATGAACAAATCAAAATTCTCCAACAAGAAACCCAATTATATAAAGCCTGCATTTCCAAAACGTCACCTCTGACCTTTATGCCACCCCACTATTGAGATCCCTGATGGGGACCAACCTGAGTTGGCCACATCTTTAAACTGTCAAACTCTTGGCTCGCTCCCCATGAAACCCACATCTCTGCCCACCCACACTCCCGGTTTGGGATGTCTGCCTGAATCCTAGCTGTGTACTTGTTTCAGCACAATTGAGATGGAATATGGAAGAGGGTCACTAGCCAGGGATGCTATTTACAGTTTTCTTCTCTCCCACTGGTGAGTCTGAAAAATATGGATTTTATGCTTTGAGTTGTCTACTTCATGACTTCCATGAATAAGCTATCCTCACTAAAAATAATGCTTCTGGCTCATTACATTAAGTGAGATATAAGTGTAAATTTTACCTTGAGTTACTCAGGAGCACTGAATTCCATGCACTTTTAAATGGGAGCAAATGACTGCTGTATGTGGCTATTGCAGGGAATGATTTCTGGCTTCAGGAGAACAGTTGGTGTTGGATATGAAGGTGAATGAGCGAGTACTGCAGAGCTGCCTGCAGTGAGCATTAACTACTTATTCCATTATATTGTTCAGATAGTGCAAATGTGGACGATCAAGTTAAACACCAAATTGTAATCAATGTTGCTTAATTCTTTCCTTCCGGCTTAGGGCAATGTGTTCAGAACTCCCACCTCCCCATCAGCTCTCCCCTCTCTTTAAAAAATTTAGCCACAAGATTTCTCCCAAGTTCAAATTGGCTCAGAAGTTTATGTAATTATTACAAAGGGCATACAACTGTACAGCAAGACTTGTACCTTATTTAGGCATAATGAACTAAAGAAAAAAGTAAGTGGAAAAGAAATTATCTCTCATTGCATAATTACTGCATGAAGTAAGGTGAGTTACTAAAAAGATTTTACTTTTCAAAAGTATAATGAAAACTGTTGGGTAAAAAGAGCCAAAGGTATTTAAAGAAATTATGTGAAATGATCAATGCTGACTCACGTCTTCATACTTGTTACCCTTCTTCTGTGAAATGATAAATCTCGGGAAAAGAAACTTTCAAAAAAGAATTCCAGATCAGACTTGGTGCTTCTTTCTACTTCTTCTTTCTCCTTATCTCAGAGTAGGATTCTCTCAAACAGTAAACCTTAATTTGTAACTTAGGATATTTTGTTGGCTCAATGACTCCATCTTCTTTATCAAGGGTAAATTTTGTCCAACTTGAAATTCTCAGGAGCCTGCTTTTGTTTCATGCGTGATTTCTTTAATGCTAATGAGTGTTATGAACATTTGAATGCACAATAAGAACTTACTTACCTGCCAAGGTTTAGAAGGGTTGTTCATAGTAGTCAGTTTTCTAGCTGAAGTTTATTATAAATCATTTAAATGGATTACTAATTTTCAGAGCAACAGAATATGACAAACCAACATTTTATTAACACTCAATGAAAGCATAGAGGGAATTGTTTTCTAGTTTCAGCTCTGAAAAATTAACTGTTGCTTCATCTCTTTTGTCATTTATAGTTTTCCTGCAAAGTGGAAATAAAAAACCTGTCCTTCCTAGACCAGGGGTTGTTCCAGAGATAGAATGAGATGTTGTATGAGGAGATGCCTGTTATCAATAAATTGATGAGTAAATAATAAACAATTAAAAATTTAAAAATTGATAGTAAATAAAAATAAACTAATAAAAATAAACTGTATATTGATGACATTAATAGTGTTTAGAAAAGTAACTTGCTGAAACATTATAAAAATATGAAGGCAATTTTTAAAAATATTAAATATATTCTTCAAGACTGCATGGGGCCTCAAGGGCAGAACTAGACATTCATCCAATATTCATTAACCAGATGTGCATCAAGCACCAACTATATGCGAGTCAGAGTGCTGAGGACTGGGAATCCAAAGACCAGTGGGTCACAGATTCTGCCCTCAGGGGGCTTATAGTCCAGCAAGAGATTCAAGTTGTGAGTATTCATATATGCAACACCAGCTCAAGAGTGACAAATGATACAAAAAAAAAATCATGATAAAGTGTGTTGGGACGTCAAAGGATGGAGAGAGTGCATATAGCTGGGATATGAAGACACATGGATTTAGACGTGCAAAGCCAAGAAAGTGGCAGTGTTCTCGGTGGAGGCAAGACCACTTTCAAAAGCCCAGATACAAGAAAGCTGGGGAGTGTTTCTGGGGCAGTAAGTGTTTCAGACCACAAGGATGATGAAAGGATAATTTGGAAAGAAATGTGAGCCTGATTATGGAGAGCTTGACTGTCATCATGGTTTCTAAAAGGGACAGAAGTACCAGATAAAAGGAAGTTCTGGATTCTCTTTTTAAGTTAGGTATAGAGTATTTTTTATTTAGTTATAGAGAATTACAGAATACTATAATATAGCATTCTACATTATATTAATATTATAATATGTAATATTATATTATAATATAACATTATAATATGTAATATAGAGTATTACAGAATATAAACCCATTTCTACTGAGTGGTATTAAGTACAGCTATTCATCAGATACTTCTGAAATAAAATAATCTTTTTTCTTTTAATTTTATTTTATTAATTTTTTTTTTACATTCTATGATGTTGTTGCAGAGCAGTTGGGAGGGAGGAGGAGAGGAGAAAGGGGAAGGAAATGTGATGGAAGAAGGAGGAAAGAGGAGGTGCAGGATTGAGGCCTGTGGCACCCCCCACACTCCCAGAGGGGAGACCAGGGGCTTCCAGCAGTGGCTTGTTCATTGCTGGGCTGGGTGCAGATGTCAGGGGGGTTGGCAAAGGCTCTTGCCTCCCACTACCCCGGCTCGGGAACCCAGGGCCCTTCTTGCTGTGACTTGGTGAACATCACTGGGCTGGTTGTGTGTGTCAGGGGGGTGTGGCCAACACCCTTGGCCCCCCACTGCCCCGGCTCTGGAGAGCCCAGGGGGCTTCCTACGGCAGCCCAGTGGTCGTCACTGGGCTAACTCTGGGTAGGGAGGAGCATGACCAATGCCCTAGGCCCCCACCCTCAGGACTGGCTGTGCGTGTCAGAGGGCATGGTTAAGGCCCTTGGACCTCCCCCCTTTCTGGCTTCCTAGCCCAGGGGACTTGCGGTCCTTCTAGGTGTTATAGGTATTCTCTGGTGAAGTGAGACCTTTACTAGTTAATATCAAACTTTGTCTCTGGTTGTGGGTACTTTGTTTTTTCTTTCAGGTCTGCATTGGATTATTTGCTTTTCCCACTACTTAAACTCTGCACTGGAACTAATTTGTTGTCCTTTGCTTACTTCCAAAATAGTGGAACTTCCTGTGAGGGCTAGTACTTGAGCTCTGTGGTTGAGCTAAATTGCTGCTTTGCTGCTGATTTCCTAGGGAAGGTTTTTTGTGCAGCTCAGGTTTTAATGATTGGCTTTACAGATACTTCCGGGTCTAGTGAAATCTGGTGCACCTGGGTTGTATAGAAACACTGGTCTGGGCCTGAGTCTTTTCATCGAACTGCACCCCATGCAATTCTATATTCCTGACCAGTCTCCTCTGAATGGTCCTACACTGATTGGGGGGCAGATCAGCTGTCCTTGCTGTGCCCCAGTGTTCCCCCAGTGGGCCCAACTCCCCCACCACCCATGCTGTAAACACTTCCCATGGGATGGGCCATGCTCCAATCCCTTGCGATGACTCACTGGCCTCTGAGTGACACCTTTTTTTCAATTGTTGTGGTTCCATGGTCCTATGTGGGTCCACAGGAACCCTATTAGTGGTATTGCTGGCCTGGGGGCCACCAAGGCCCTCTTCTCCCCTGCCGCCTCCAAACAACTCCATCCGAAGGATACAGCTGCAGCTTTTGCCAGCTCCTGCTCCATGCATTTAGCAACTCCAGCCTCAAAGCAGCCAGGGTTTGAAACGGTCAGAGCGATGCTTTCTTTCTCTCATTGTGGCTTCTCCCACCTTCATGCACTCCGTAGGTCTCTCCTCCTCTCCCCCTGAGCTCTAGCAGCCCCAGCTTGGCTGTCATTGCTTTTTTATAGTTGTAAATTGGTTGATTTGTGGGAGAGGATGACACTGGGGACAATCTATCCTGCCATCTTGAATGGAAGCAAAATTATCTTAACCCAATGTATGTTTGATTCTGATGACTCAAATTCTAGGTTTGATTTTTTTAGACACATGTTGATTTTATCTTCTCCCCGTGACATCAAATGTCATAGTGTTTTATTTCAGAAGTCAGTATTTTATCTCGTATAGTGGAGAAAATTGATATTTCACTTTTCAGGAACTCCATTGTCTAATAAAATTGGGAGCTTTTTATATTAATACTTTGCTCTTATCACCGGCATTGGCCTGTCATATTTGTATATGAACGTTTCTGAGGTCCACAAATTGTTTTTTTTTTTTTAATTAATATACAATCTGTTTTGAAGCAAAATAAGATATAGTATCAAAGTAGGCCACTGTGATGTGGTAGAAAATACAAGTATTATTATCTACTTTATTGGATTAATTGAGAATCAAATGACTATTAAAATATTCAGTAAACTTTTAGAAGTACTACAAATCTGTGTTATTTTTATTAACACTAAAATTAATTTGTTCTAAGTTTTTGCACTTCATTTTATATTAGTAGCATTTTTGATTTACAAATTGATAGCTTTGGTATATTTTGAACATTAAACTATCTCAATTTGGTTCAAATGAATAGATATTTACAAGTGCATATTTTTAATTTAGAAATAAGCATATTATTCTCATAGGTTATTAAAGAAAGATTATTATAAGGACTATTTTATGTGCACTTGACTTTAAAAGTAAGGTCTATGTTTAAAGGCAAAAGTTTTCAAGTTGCTTAATTTTGATTTATTAAGGTTAGAATGCCTCAGGAAAAAAAGGGAAACTTTGTACACTGCTGGTGGGAATGTAAATTAGTATAGCCATAATGGGAAACAGTATGGAGATTTCTCAAAACATTAAAAATAAAAGTACCATATGATCCAGCATTCCCTCTACTGGGTATACATCCAAAGGAAAGGAAATCATTATGCAGAAGAGTATCTGCACTCCTATGTTTACAGCAGCATTATTCATAATAGCCAAGATATGGAATGCATCAACAAATAAATGGATAAGGAAAATGTGGTATACATATACATGATCAAATGCTATTCAGACATAAAAAGAATGAAATCCTGTTATTTGCAGCAACATGGGTGAACGTGGAGGACATTGTGTTAAGAAAAATAAACCATGTACAGAAAGACTAATAGCGCATGATCTCACTTGTATGTGGTATCTAAAGAAGTTGATCTCATAGAAATAGAGAGTAGAACTGTGTTACCAGAGGGAGGAGGAGGCGATCGTGACAGATGGGTCACACTGTGGTACAGAGCCACAGTTAGATAGGAAGAATAAGTTTCGGTGTTCAGTTGCATAGTAGGATGATTGTATTGTATATTTCAAAATAGCTGGAAGGGAGGTTTTTGAATGTTCTCATCACAAAGACATGATAAATGTTTAAGATGATGGATATGCTAATCACCCTAATTTGATCATTACACAATGTATATATGTATCAAAATACCACGTTGTACCCTATAAATATGTACAATTAAAAAAAAAAGAATGCCTCAGGAATTCAAATTAATTTTAGCTCATGCTTACAAAGAACTTCATTCATGTCACTTGGATGCATCAATTTCACTCTTCCTATATGTATGCTCAAATAATAAAATCTCTGGCACCCATACACACAGAGTGTAAGTATCATGGAAGTAGGGGCTGAGTTTTATTCACTTCTGAGTGTCCAGCACCTGGAACATCTAGCTGCCTAGCCCATCAGAGGAACTCAATATTTGCTGAACAGACACATCCTGATGATTTTATGAGAACAGAACCATCTGTAGAACATTGCACAAATGTGTCAGAGATGGGTGGGTACAGCATTTAAAACCCTCTGCTAACACAGCCAAGGCCATGGGTCAGCTGCTACGTGAAATAACTGGCAGTTTCCCAAGCTTATTACTCTGGGTTACAGGATGAAAACTTTGTAGTTCTCTACAAATAGGCAATTAGAACCCATCCTAAGAATGAGGAGATTAACAGATATCTGTTGAGCACCACTTTAGGCCAAACCCTCTGCTAGGGGCACTCTGAAAGTTGATATGGCAACGTGCAAGGTAGAATCTTTATTGCCCGAGTTTATTCTCGGGCAGATGGAACATTGTGATGAGAAAACAGGAGGAGGCCCATTATTTTGTCTTCTCTATTTTTATAGGAATATACAGAAAATTATTTCACCCTGAGCTTTATGGTTTTAAAGCGTTTCTGCAATTATCCTAGTGCCTTCTAAAAATGTGTATTTGAAAGTCAGTATTGCTTTGCATAAGGAAAACATGTTTCCTAGTTTCACAGTTGCTTTCCGTGGAATGTTGCAGCATTTCCACAGCAATGATACAGCACACTTTTGAATGCAGCTGGGAGCAGGGCTCAGATAAGTGCTAGCTGCAGAATGACAACATGAGCTAAGGCCACACTATCAAAGCTGAAGGTGTCAAACCCAAATGTCATAGAAGTGTCAGTCTTGTACGGTATTAGCTTCATTTTCTGTCTGAAGGTAGAGAAAAGTCATTCAGTGAGACCTGTCACCCTTCATACAGAGCTAAGCTTCAGAAAAAGTGTTCAATCAACATAAATTTATAGATACATATTGTGTACTGGTGTAAGGATGCAAAGATATTGAAGTTCTGGCTCTGTCCTCAAGAAGCTCCCAATCTAGTGGGACCTGGACAAGTACACAATGACAACATGGCATGGTAAATCATAAGGATGGGCCCAGGTCAACAGGAAGGGCAAGAATGTAGTGGTGTCAGGAAAGGCCTCATGCCAGAGATGATAAGGGGCTGAGTGTCAAAGAGAAGCAGAAGACAGCCCTGGGAGGCTGGGGTAGGGGCAGCCCATTGGGACAGGTGTCGGCATTTCTAGGCAGAAGGAGCAGTAGGGATAGGCAGCTTAATGTGACCAATTAGAGAAACCAGAAGAAGGTCATGATGCCCAGAGAATAGAATAAGAGGAAAGAAATACGAAAATTGAGTGTGGAGAGGAAGGTAGGACAGATTATAAAGGGCCTTATAATAGGACAAAGAACCATTTAAGGATGTCTAAGCAGAGGAGCTGGGAGGTGAGATGCACACATGAGACAGATCATCTGGTCAGAGTAGAGAATGCGCCAGAGCAGAGAGAGACCAGCTGAGGAAACAGCAGCAATTATCAAGCAAGAAATGACAAGTCCTGCCTGAAGTGAAACAATGTCGGGAGGACCAAAGGCACAAGATGCAGGAGACTTTGCAGGAGGATGATAGGACTTTACAGTGGATTGAGTACAGGAAAAGCTGTTAAAGAGATGGAGGTGCAGGCCCCCCCACCACCAGTGCGAACAGCAGGAGAAGCTGACTTACTTTTAACTGAGGGGAAATGATGAGTTACATTTCAGACACAGGAAAAGTGAGGTGCCCAAGGAACTCTCAGGCATCCTAGGAAGTCTGGAGCTCAAAAGAAGGATCTGCAAGTCTATGGTGGTGACAACGCATCGGTGATGAGGTCAGCCAGGGGAAGAAGAGGAGTGTGATGGGGGTGCCACTTAGAACACCTGGAAGCATCACCCTGAAGGGTTGGGCAGGTTCAAGGGGAGTCTAAAGAACCCTAAACAGGCAAGAGACTAAGGATGAGTGGACGGAGAGACAGCCACGAACAAGAGAGAATCATATCTTAGCCATCCCAGCCAAGAGCAGAGAGTTCCAAAAAGAAGGGCATGATAAAAATGTGAACTATTATAGAGACCAACTGAGATTAAGCCTAAAGGGTGCTCCTTGGACTTAGCAACCTGAAGGTCACATCAGCAAGAGCATCATTAGCGGAAAGGTGGAGGGGAAAGGAGAGGGTGGCATGGAGCCCGTTAGCAGCGAGCTAAGAAGGGGCGCTCCTGTGTCAAACTATTTGTCTGCAAAAGGAAGGCAGGTAAGTGACAGTGCCTGTCAGAGTCTAGGGGTCAGGAAGGGCTTCTTAGGATGGGAAAGCTTTGAGTATGTTTTGAAGCTGAGGAGAGAGGAGAGGAAACGGTTGAAGGTTTCTGTCAAGAAAGGGAGTAATTGCGACCCATGACTGAGAGCAGACGGTCACAGTGGACAGGAAAAGTGAGGATGGAGACACGTCCACCAGGCGGGGCAGGCAGAGGAGGAGGATCTGCGTCGAATCGCTTCCCTTCTCTTGGAGAACAAACAGGGTATGCTGATGAGAGTAAGAGATGCATAGTGGACGCAAGCATAAAGAAATAGGTTAATTTGAAACTAATGTGATAAGAAATAAGAAAGAACTGACCAGAGATGTAAAAGATATATATGTATATATATATACTGCAAAGCAGTTCTGAGGACCGCGCTGAAGTTCGAAACAGTAAAGTAAAATATCAAGGTCCATTCTTTAAAATGAAAAAATATAGAAAATGCAAACCATGTGTTCCCAGCACACATTTCAGGAGGAAGTGCTCCTGTTCATGAAGACCTCCCTTCTCTCCTCTCCTCTTTCTCCTCCAATGGCCAGCCAAGGTCACCTGCATGTGGATGCCTTGACCCTAATTCACAAATCCCTCTCCCCCGTACAGTCAATATTGAATTTCTTCTCCATTGCCCCATCTAGCCTGCACATTCCCAGGGAATAGGTCTCCATTTTATGTATCTTTCTATTCCTAGCATCCAAAATTGGTCTAGAATTCCAAAGGAACACAAAAAATAATTCCTAATAAAGGTAGAAGAAATGTGTGAGGTTATGTATTCACCCTTAACTTTCCCCTGCCACCCTACAATGCCTCTAGGAGGCTCTCTTTTGACCTGTCTAGGCCTAAAAGGGGTTGCCTCTACATTCACCTCCCAAGTCGTGACAGAGACTGAAGGTGCTAAGCCATTTGGGCTCGGGGAGTGCCAATGTCTCCTGAGCAGGATCCAGCCCTGACCGATCACATCAAAACCACCTCTTCCTCTTGAGCCACCCCACTTCTGGTTTACTTTCCCCTCCTACACACTTCATTCAAAAGCTTCTTCCTTCCAGGACAAGTCCACCTAGGAATCTTTGCATATATCAAACTCTTTCTTATAATGTTCCAGAGACAATGTCGTTTTCAGTTTTGACCCAAAAATAATGTTAGGCTTTTATTGGAAGGAGTACAGATTATAATTGTACTGAAATTGCAATAAAACTGTAATGAAATTTCTTATAATTTCATTGTAAATTTATATTTTTTAAGCAGACAAATTATTCATATAGACTCACTACTCAGGGTGGTATAACAGGTGCTAACCTATCAATCTCAAACCATCTGCCTTACCAAACATACCAGGTTTTCTAATATTTATAGGTTATAAATGTTCACAAAATATAGATATTTTCAGAGTGAGACAGTTAGTATATTATAAAAGATATGCAAAAAGAACATTTTAAAGTTTTGAAAAAAATAAATACTTATTCCCATTATACTGATTGTTGTCTTTGAATATACCATTTCTTGGTCATATTTAAATGCCAAAAGAGATCTTATTAACTTATCAGGAGATCTGTTCCAAAGAGGTAGCTAGTGGTAATGTGGAAGGCTCAGTTTTCATAAGCACAAAACTTTCACATCTGACTGATTAATGCAAGTTTTCAATTTTTGTGAGCCTAGCATAGATACTTTCAAAATTACTGCTTATTTTTACTGCAAAAATCTTAAAGCCAAATCTAAAAGCATGTTATATATAATGATAAGCAAACGCATAGGATTTTTTTTGCCTACTTTAAGGTAGTCAACCACATATGAGGTTAATACATTTTATTTATAGTGAACACTTAAAAAATTTTATGACATATAATTTAATGAGACAGTTAATGTCATGAAATGTTGTGCATTGCCATTTTATCTTTACCTTAATTCTGGATTCTGGGGGTCTAGTTCTATGTGATGCAGTAGAAAATTGGAGATTTCATTCTGAAAGAGGCCCTTGCGTTCTGAAATATAAGAAAATAATGCCAGAAATGCTAATAGGATATAGAAGTCCATGGGGCTGGTAAATAGCAGTATCCTCATTGTTCAATGATAATCATATACTACAAATGTGAGAGTTTTGGGATATATAAGTAGTAAATATATGAAGAATTACACGTCAAGCTACTTTCTAAAATTTATATTGCAATGTCAAGAAAATGCATTTCAATATTTTGTCTTCTCTTAGAAAATCAAATATTTGGACAAAGTAATCAAACATTTTGGAAGTACATATTGAATTCAAAAACACATTTTCCATGTCTCTCAGAAAAAAATTCAGCATCTTATTCCTGAATAACTGCATTATTTATAGAATGGGTTTGTTAATAATTAATACCACGGGGTAGTTTGTGTGAAGGTGCTTTATTTTGTCTATTTCATTCTTTGTATCAGGAAAAATTTTCCTTCCTGGATCACGTTTATAGATGGTTGAACAATGCAATGCCAAGATCTCTGGGTAACAGAAAATAACCATGTTCATGCTTTGGATGATACAGCAGACATTTGGAACTTGGTCATTACAGAGTCTTAAACAAGTCTCTGAATATTTGACCAGCCTTAGTTCTTTCAGATGTTACTGTCACTGGACTTTAAGGTTGAGGTTCAAGTAAAAGGGAGATGATAACTTCTTCTCCCAGCCTGATCCACCTGTCTGGAACCTAGAAGTTCAGAGGACAGGTCTCAGTCACGTGACCACACAGAATGGTGTAAATTTCTAGGCCATAACAATAAATGAAGGATTTTCCCCCTGTAGCAACTGTGCTGTTGAAAATGAGGCGTCCAATTAAGAAAATTCAAAACAGTGTGTGCATGTTTATTTTGTTTACTTTCCTATGGTGAAAGCTTCTTAGAAGATTGGCTTCAAATGTTAACATGTTTAAGAGAGCAAGTTTTCAATTAGTGTATTTATCATTAGCAAATATGAGCTAACAATATGTGTACTTGTCCAAGCATACATTTATCAGTAACCTGATTTTCCCCAACAATTGAAATTGTAGCTTATATATTTATTGGTGCTTTTAATTCTCCTGCTATTATTTTATTTAGTTATTGGTTTATTTAGATTAAATTTTTTTTTTACTTTTTAATTGAAATATAGCTTAAATTCTGAGAAATTTTTTAAGTGCACAGCTGAATGAATTTTTACAAAGTTAATGTATCTGTGTGAAACCACACAGATCAATATAGATTACTTTCCTCATACCTCCTCCTAGATATTACCTCCCAAAGATTCCATTCTGATTCACCATTCCCTAGTTTTGAAATTTATAAAAGTGGAATTAAATATTATATTCTTTTTTCTGTCTGCCTTCTTTCACTCAACATTGTCTATGAGATTCATCCACACTGTGGTTCATTCTTTTGTATCTTTTGCTAAAGAGCAAAAGGTCAGCAAATTACAGCTCATGGGCTAAATCTGACCTGTCACCTGTGTTATTAGAACATAGCTTTATCCACTTGTTTAGATATTGTCTATAGCTGTTTTCAAGCCACATCAGCAGAGTTTAATTGTGATAGAGACCATATGATCCCCAAAGCCTAACATGTTTACTATATATCCCTTTACAGAAAAAGATTACTGATCATTGTTATAGAGTACTCCAGTGTGCATGTATGTGTGTGTGGGCGCGCATGTCCGTGTGTGTGACAGTTTGTTTATTTATTAATTCTACTGGTAAAGAATAATTAGCTATCTCTAGTTTTGGACTCTTACAGATAATACTGCTATGAACATTCTTGTACATGTCTTTTTGTACACAAAATTATACATTTTCTTTTGAGTATCTACCCAGAATCGTAGTTATTGGGTTGTAGGATATGTTTATGCTCATCTTTAACTGATTCTGCCAAATAGTTTTCCAAAGTGGCTATAACAATTTATCCTTCCACCAGCTGTGTATGAAAGTTCCATAAATAATTTAACACTCAATACTTATCTTTGAGTAAAAGTTAGAATGCATAATTCATCATTCGACTCAATACAATGTTTTATGCAATCGCTTCTAATGAAGATTACCATTATCATTTACGTAAACAAAGCATCAGGTTAACAATGGTAGTAAGAAAACAGGTAAATTTTATTTGTTTATTATCAGTGAACATTAAGGAGTTGATGGAGCATGTTGCATTAAACCAAATTAATAGTTACTCTTATTGAACATTTAGAAATAAATTTCCCACAAATGATCTTAATAAGTACTTACCACCCACAGTGGAACTATAAACAAAAACTCTGGCTCATAAATAAAAACTCTTCTGTGTCAAGCTAATTAATTTCCATTTTTACTTTTACAACAAAATATATAATTAATTTTTTATAGATTTGAAGTTATAATATAAAAATTATAGTTAAGGGGTGGAGTACAGAGAATTTTTAGGACAGCGAAAATACTCTGTATGACACCATAATGAAGGATGCATATCACTGACATTTGTCCAAACCCATAGAGTGTACAACACCAGGAGTGAACCCTAAGGTAAACCATGAACTCTGGGTGATAATGTGTCAATGTAGGTTCGTCAATTGTAAAAAATGTACCACTCTGGTGGGGCATGTCAATAATGGGGGAGATTATGCATGTGTAGGGGCAGGGAGTGTATGGGAAATCTTTGTACCTTCCTCTCAATTTTGCTTTAAAGAAGCAGACGTTTTAAAGACTTGCAAAATTTATAGTTAAGGTGTCAAATTCTGAAATATCAGTAGTCCCTTACTGTGAAATCACATGGCACAGAGTTTTTAAACTTAACCCTCATGTGTTGATTCTGTGGACTTTTTGTGTTGTTTTTGCACACTTGCTCTAGGAATAAAGTAGCAAGGTGTTTGGGGTTTTTTGTTTGTTTGTTTTTGTTTTGTTTTGTTTTGTTTTTTATCAGTTTTTATCAGTATTGGGTATGTGCAGGTGGGGATAGGAAGGTCACCTTTAGCCAATATCAGAATTGAGTTGAATGAGGGAAGTATAATTTTCCAGTAGAAAATTTTCAAGTGTTTTTGGCTTCCTAGGTGGTGGAATTATGCATGATTTTTCTTTTCTTTTCTTTTTTTCTTTCCCTATATTTTCCAAATGTTCAACAAAGAGTAGTTATTAGTTTTACAATAAAAGATATCCTAGGTTATTTTTCTGATTTCTAAGGATACAATGATTGTTTCTTATTGTTTATTTGCTGAACTAAATCCTACACCTGATAAGTGTTAAAGCTTTGATGCCTTGCTCCTGTGGTGAAATCTACACAAATGGAGAGGTGGTGTTTGATAATTGTGCCCTGGGGCAACCACTACGCCAGTTGCTGCATCTTGGAGATGAGGTGGGCTTTTATTGAACTCTCTCTCACAAAGTCACCTTACCCCAAACAAATGGGCTTTTTGAGATCAGCCATTGCAGAGGGCGTGTGATCCAAGAAATCTTGTGCCTTGTGTCATAGATCAAAGCGATACCCATTGACATCCAGCTCATGACATAGCACAGAAGTTGCAAAACAGTATGAAAGTTAAGTAACTGAGGTTTGTGGTTCTGTGGCAAATGAAAACCTTCCAGAATAAACATGCTTTAGTATTGTATTAGCTCATTTTCTGTTGCTTTTAACAGAATACCTGAAACCGGGTAATTTATAAAGGAACAGAACTTATTTCTTATAGTTCTGAGGCTTAGAAGTCCATGCTGCAGGGGGTGCATCTGGTGAGGGCCTTCTTCTGGGTGGGAACTCTCTACAGGGTCCTGTGGTGGCACAGGATATCACATGGTGAGGATGACAAAAGCTCGAAAGTGCTCACTTGTCATCTCTATAAAGCCACCAGCCTATGCCTATGACAACCCATTAATTCATCAACCCATTCATTACTCCATGAATGGGCCAATCCTCGTGATCCAATCACCTTGTAAAGTCCCCACCTTCCATATTGGGGGTTAAGTTCCAACATGAGCTTAAGGGGACATTCAAATCATTGCAGGTATGTTGCAGTAGGGATGAGTGATGGCTCCTTGCATAAATGATATCAAATAATGTGAAACAAAACACCGTGGAACTTAGTTTCTCAAAATTGTAACATGTAACAGAGACACATGCATATGCACACACATGTACACACATGCACACATACACACACACAATCTGCCTCTGCCTCAAGGTGTTTCCAAGATGTGTTTCAGTTATGCCAGGAGAATTTGCAGTTTTCATTAGTCTAGGAAACAAACAGTTGTACATTTCCAAGTTCAAGATCTCTATTATGTTCCTTTCTTCTCAACTAGGACCCAAAAAGCACAGGGTTTTATCTGAAGAAATAAAGGTATATGTGCAGTTATCTTGTACAAACAGTTCACTTTCACTATTCAGAGAAGAAACAGGGGAAAATGCTTAATGGCTCTGCGTGTCCTAATATCTGTCTCAAATATAGAAGATCCTACTGATATAAAACTATATAAAGAGCTACAAGTACAAGTATAGTGTGTTTTTCCAAGTACATATGGTTGTATATATATGCATGTGTGTACATAATTTTGAGTGGTAGGAAAAAATTTAATTTTATTTGATTTGTTGTATATGTATTTATTTTTGCATTTTACAGCTTTCCCATCATCAGCATATATTACTTTTATAACAGAAAAAAATAAACATAAAAAAGAAAGGGCCTGCTGGTAACTTAAAAAACAAACAAACACGTAAAAGTGGATTAAAAATGAGACAAAAAGCTGACAGCAGCATGCTGTTGAGGTTTGGCGAGTTCTGAAGAGGCCCTGGAAGGTTGTTCAGGGACAGGAGGACCTTGATGTAGAACTTTCCTGAGAACTGAGACAGTCAAGTCTTTGTTCAGGCTCTATCATCTATTTTATTGTTTTCTCATAGAAAAATTGAAATGTGTCATGACCTCTTTAAGGAATCCATCTGCTTTCCAAAGAAAAAGTTTTTTTCTGGGTCCATTTTTAAAGTAAACCATCACACTGGAAGGAAATTCGGTGGCATTTCAAAAACATATAGCATCTAAATTGCACCTTTAATCATTGTGTCTCCAAAGAGCAGTGTCCAGTAATAGTAATATACGAAGATTTCTAATGTCTGTTTATAAATTAATAATAAAAGAAGGAAAAGTTTGTTTTGTATGATACTTTGCTTATAATCTGAGTCTGGTTAATTCAGAGCTGATATTGTATAATATACTACAGCAACATGATCTGATAATGATGGATTTGTCCAACAAAAACAAGCATCGAGTATCTACCTAGTATGTGCACTCTTCCAGGCAGTTAACAGAACCGACAAAATTCCTGCACTAGGAGCTTAGATTCTAGTATGATGTGGGGGTAGGACAAATAGACAGTAAATGACATAAATAGGCAAATTAGTTCCTGCATTATTTTAGAAGATGACATGTGCTGTGAAGAAATAAGGCAGGGTGCCTAGGAGGAGTGGAGTAACAGCAGCAGAGGTAGAGGAGGTGCAGCAGACTAAATAGTGCAGCCAAAGCTTGCCCTGAGAAGGTGAGCATCGCCAGGCTCTGCGGCAAGTGCCCCAGGTAGAAGGAACAGAGTGTGCCAAAGCACTGAGGCAGCAGTGGGCCTGGAAGACCCAAGGAACACAGAGACATGTGTGCTGAAACCGAGGAATGAGCAGCAGATGCGAGGTCATGGGAGCCAGATTTGGCGGATCATTGTGAGGACTCAATTTATTTTGCATGAGATGAGAGGCCAGAGGAAATTTTTGAGCACTGGTGTCATGTGATCTGACTTCTGTTTTAAAATACTGGATATGTTATGTTGATTTTTTTAAATTAACAAAATAAGGAACGAGTGCTTGCAGTATATTTCCACTGTCCTGAAATTAGCACTGAAAAGATGCATTTAGGAAAGTAACAATAAACAGATTTAATGCTATATGTGATATATATTCCAGATAAATAATACAGTTGTTAATGTTCACCTAACTTAGAAAGTTCAGTTAGAGGACATAGCACTTTAAAGTGCTTAGGACTTAGAAAGGAAACGTGACTGGCAACCGCATCCCCAGAAAACTCCCCTCCTTGGAGAGCTCTTTCTTTACTTGATTTGTCTTTAGAGGGTCTTTTTTTTTTAATGGAGGGGGCTCTCTCTGTTTCTGCTCTTTCCTCTTTGACTCTTACCTTTCTTCAATAGCAGCTTGCTATCATAGTTAATGGCTTACTCAGGAAACCAGTTTCACTAAAATCCAAAGGAAAGGGAAACCTCTCCTTTTCCATTATCTTTCATCTAAGTGTTTACAAACACTTACAGAGTTAAGCAGGCCCGAGAGTCTCATTATGACAGAGGAAGGACTCCGGATTCTTGGAAAGTTGTGCACCCACCACACCCACCGTGCAGTTGATTTGACTAGACTGTGAACAGCGCCCCCTGGACTTGCAACGTGGCAGCCCTGGGGATGAGAGCGTGGCTCATCACGGACTTGAGGCTTTGTCCTCTCAGAAGCCCATTTTGTCTCAGAGCCACCGAATGACCCAAATGCGCTTTCCTTGATTTATTTAGTTAGATAGTGAGAAAACCCACATTTCTCAACTCTTCAACCTCTTAATTTCACCTTCAAGGAAAAATATGTGAGAATTTCTTGAGAAGGGCAAATCTATACAGAATTTATAAGGTAACTCAGTGACAAGGAGTCTCAAAGTACAATATGCAATTGTCCATTCAGTTTGGCCAAAAATTATTATTTTTTTATTGAAAAATAATTGATTAAACATATTCGTGGGGTACAGAGTTGAATATCAATACCTGTGTACAATGTGTGATGATCAAATCAGGATAATTAGCATGTTCGCTATTACAGAACATAATCATTCCTTGTGTCCATTAACAATTTCTCACTAGCCCCCCACCCGCTCCCCCTTTCCCACCTCTAGTAACCACAGTTCTGTTTTCTTCTTCTGAAAGTTCAATGTATTATTGTGATTGTTCTTCCTTCCTTTTCTTTATTTGTTATTTATTTTTTTATTTTTTTTATTTCCCACTTGTGAATGAGGACATGCAGTATTTCTCTTTCTGTGCCTGGCTGGTTTCTCTTAACATAATTTTCTCCAAGCTCATCCATATAGCTGCAAATGGCAGAATTTCATTCTTTTTTTATGACTGAGTAGTATTCCATTGTGTATATGTGTATATATATATATTTATATATATACACGCACTCACAGAATTTTCCTTATCCAGTTGGCTAACAGTTATTGAGCATCTACTGTAATCCTAGAGCTAAGCTTGGTAGCAGAGGTAGGAAGAAATCAGTGATGCCCATCCCTCTGTGTTCTTATTTTCTAGCATTATACAGTCAGGCCCCTGAGCTCTGTGAGCTAAAGACAGTGGTAGCAGAGAATGGGATGTGACTGGTTCCTTCCCTTCAGTGGCATTTTTCTTAAAAACTTATGGGTATTCAAAAACACATGTCATCCTGGGACCTGGTCCTCCCATCTGGGTTGTTTCTTGCTCATCCTGGTGAAAGCATTAATAGACCAAGAAAAATCTCTTAATGGGTATTGAGAGTCTGGAGGCCTGATTTCATATTCTGCTTCTTCCCTTGATTATAATATACCATAATCTCTATCTGTCTCGAATTCCTTGTCCTTCAAACAAGCCCAGCAAACCCCTAAGTAACCCCAACTTTAACTACATTGCTTATGGGTTTGAATGAAATAAGATAGTATGAGTAAAGCATACAGGAAAAAAAAAATTAACTAGGCCACTGTCAGATGTATGAACAGTGAGGTCACTTTCTATCTAGAAACCATGGTAGCTGAGTGAACTGGATTTTTCTTTACTTTATCTTCAGTGAAAGATGACTAATTGAGCATAATTGCTAGTACCAGAATTTCAGCTTTCAAAATGCTAAGGAGACAGCCCTGAAATCTGTGACCTCAAATCAAGCACAACCTGCTATCAGGCTCAAAGAGCAGCCATGCCAAGTAAAGATCCCAGGAATTAATTTCTTGATGAACTTTTTAAGGTCTATGTCCATAATTGCCCTTTATAAAAATTAGTGATGCTTAATTTTATATGAGACTAAATGGTTTGGCTTATCTGCTTTCTGCAAGTTGTATCCTGACACTGTAGCAAAGCTCGTGGCAGAATAAAGATTGGGATGAAGAGGAGATTAAGGAGATCATGGGAGGAGCCGGCCCGGGCCAGCCCCGTGGCGCACTCGGGAGCGCCCCTGTGCTCCCGCCATGGGTTCAGATCCTGGCCAGTGCGCTCCACTGGCTGAGTGCAGTGCGGGCGACACTAAGCCAAGGGTTGCGATCCCCTTACCCGGTCACAAAAAGACAAAAAAAAAAAAAAGAGAGAGAGATCATGGGAGAAAAGATCTAAAAGATAACTGAAAAGAGCCAGTGCCACTTGGGCTGGACCTGGAGGCCCACAAGACTGTAAATTCCCAACCCCTGGTAGCTGAGAACAAAGAATACTTTTCCTGTGAAAGTATTCTCTTCAACTCTTTGGAAGACTTGGCAAGAATACCATGGCTTTTGAAGAAAGGTCTTCTTTTTGGCAACACTAAAATAGATTTAAATTCAAATTGACACAAATGACTCAAGCATCTCAATTTATCAGCACTGCACTCTCCCGAGTGAGCCACGGGCCGGCCCTCAAGCATCTCAATTTAAAGTAGTTTTGTAATATACATCACATATATATCAAATATGTGTTTTTCAAGGGATAGTTCTGAAAAGAAACTTTTCTGTAATAAGAAACTAATCAGAGTTTGTTGGCACATAATCATATTTCAGAATTTTCCTTGGCTCTTTAGAGAGCAAAAGGCTCTCACAGATCAAGGGATAAAGTCACTAGCTTGTAAGCAGAGCTTGAAATCTTGCCACCATCTGTGCTGAGTTTACTGCCAAAATTGTATAGTAAAGTTGGAGTTTTTTAATTACCTTTGATTTAAAGAACTTCGAGTTCAGAAGCTCCTGCCAGGACCTGTCATACAATAAAATCATTATTGAGCATATATGATTTTATGTTGCTTTGGAAAGTTTAGAAGAAACTGCCCATTGCATTATTCCAAGCTATTCTTAATGTACTGTATAATGGAAAAGAACCCCATGGTTGTTCCAGTGAAGAAAGAGAGAGATGGGATGAGAAGGAAAGGGAAAATAACCCAGGTGGGAAAATTACGAAGACAGTGTTGACCTAATCAAATGCCATGCTATAGTCAACAGTAGCCTGAGAGTGCTTTACTAGAGAAAATAATTAATTGAGTCAACACAAAGAGAAATGACCTATCTTGTGCCAGAAATTAGGGTATTTATTGTTTTAGCAAATATTTATTGAGCACCTACTATGTACATCCATTCTTCTCTGCCTGGGAGAAAATAGCAGTGAATAACATAAGCAAGATATCTTAAATATCATGAAGTTTGCATTTCACTGATAGAGATAAATAAAAATCAGGCAAACATAAACAATTTCGGGTAGTGATAAAGTCTATGCAAAAAAAGAAAAAGCTCTAGTGGCAGAGGCATCCCCTCTGTGACACTTCTTCCTGACCTACCTGTCTTTTCAGTCCCACTGCTAAAAACACTCATGGTGCCTGTCTCTGTGTCTCTCTTATATATTTTGAAAATCAAGTCCCTAACCCATGATATAGAGTTCAGATTTTATTCTAAATGCCGTCTTTTGAACAAGGAGTGGCATGTCATAACTTTTAAAGAGACCATACTTGCTTCTGTGTGGAAAGTAGATTCTGCATGGGCACTGGGAAAAAGCGACATAGTTTGGGCAGGAAATTAGTGGTTTGGACTGGGAAGGCTGTAGTGGGGTAGGGAGAAGTTTGGATTCAGGCAATATTTTGAGGTAGAGTTGATAATACCTGCCAATGAATTGCATGCAGTTAGAAAAAGAGAGAACTGTGAATTTTTTAGCCTAAGCAACTGGATTAATGATAATGCCATTAACTGAGATGGGACCAGGAGGATGAGGGGTAGAGGGTCTCATGGCAGCAAAGGAAGTGGGCGTTGTGGATTGAACTGTGTCCACCCAAGATTCCTGTGCCGAAGTCCTAACCCCAGTACCTCAGAATGTGACCTTATTTGGACAGATGTCTTTACAGAGGTAATAAACTTAAAGTGAGATCATTCGGGTGGGCCCTAATCCAATATGACTGGTGTCCTTATGAAGAAGTGGAAATTTTGGTACACAGACACACCTGTACATCTTCATGTGAACATGAAAACAGCCATTGACAAGCTAAAGAGAGAGACCCAGAACAGAACCTTCCCTCGTGGCCCTCAGAAGGAACCAACCCTGCCAACACCTTGATTTTGGACTTCTAGCCTCCAAAAATGTGAGGCAATAAATTTCTGTCGTTTAAGCCACTTAGCATGTGGCACTTTGTTACAGCAGCCCCAGCAAACTAATACAGTAAGGGGCGGGGGGACTGCTCTTTTCGGCAGACCCTCTCAGAGGAAAAGTCAATTGAAAGGCCTGAGGAAGGAGCCTTCCAGGAAGAGAAAACACCATGTGAGCATCTGTAAAAACTGACATAAAAACAGATGGTACAGAATCAGAATTTTATTTTGAACTTTTGAGTTGGAGTGTTAAAGTAAAGAAATCATTGGAGTAGAATTCAAAAGATGTTGGTACAAGTTGTAGCTGTCACTTACTACTTGCATGGTGTTGAGAAATTCCTTAAACTCCCTGAGTCTAACACAGGGACGAAGGGGAAAAGCTCCCCCTCCGCCCTGTGAAAGTTCACTGAAAATGAATTTACAATAGTTAGATTAATAGCAGAAAAAAGGTATACAAGTTTATTTAACATCCACTGGGGAAAATCACAGGAGAGTGATTATTCAACAACGCAGTGATGTCCAGATGCTTATATACCCTTCTTCATAGGGGAAGGGGAGATAAGAGAATGTGTCAACTTGAGAGATAGTAAACGATTTTTAAAGGGAATGAATGGGCCTACTTAAGACAATGGTTAGTAAATGATTCCGTTTGGCAATTGAGTGAGATCAAAGAATAGACAATCATTTAGGACAGAGTTCATCTGGGCTCAGGGGTGATGTTTGATTTTCAGTCTCTTCCTTTGTGATATGAGTTTTAATCTTCTTTCATTAATGAAATATCAAGGAGCAGATCAAAGGCAACTGTGGTCCTCTTCAGTGGGTCCCAACTTTAGGCAGGTCAGGGAATATCAGAGTAAAGCTTCTTCCAGCACCTGCTGATCTCCAAAGGCCTTTAATTTAAAATAATCAGCACACCAGGGAACCATATTTTGTGGTGACATTCCCTGGACTCCTTCATTTGGCTTCCTCATCATAAATGGAAATACCAATACCCATGCCATCTACCCCACCAGGCTGCTGTGAGGTCCCAAAACAATAAAAATACAAATGAAAGTACTTGGCAAAGTCTCAGCCTTTATGTAAATGTTAGTTGTGGCCCTTGTTTTGTTGCTGCTGCTGCTGCTGCTGTTACAGCTGTTGGTTCAGCTATAATAGTTAATGTGGTATAGCACTGTCATAAATGGGCCTAAGTCCACCCAAGACATGCAGCTCAAGGTCCAGGAGCCTTGAATTCAGGAGGAAGCTTGAGAGTCTGTTTTGGCAATCATCAAGTCATCCATCTTATTTTTTAGAAGCTAAAAAATCCAAGTTCATGTGATTTCAATTATAACCATACTTTTATTTAAAGTGGGAAGCAACGTAAGATTGTGGTAGCCTAAATCGCAAGTCATCCAATCTCATTTAGGTTATATGAAAACGAGATGGAAACCTTGGAAGTTAGTGTGTTTATTTGTTAATCTACCCTCTCCCCCACTACCCACCCACTCCCACCACATCACATTATGTTTCTCAGAACTGCTTGGAAGGAAAGTATTATTTTTTTGCAGGAATTTTTATTTGAAAAATAATAAATTCAGTGTACGTACTAAAAACCAGTACAGTAGTCCCCCTTATCCTTGAGGACCATGTTCCAGGACTCTCAGTGGATGCCTGAAACCACAGTAGTACCAAATCCTATATATTCTATGTTTTTTCCTATATATACATACCTATGATAAAACTTAATTTATAAATTAGGCACAGTAAGGGATTAACAACAATAATTAGCAATAAAATAGAACAATTAAGTAAAAGAAGAATTACTTGAACACAAGCACAGTTGATCTGATAACCGAGATGGCTAATATGTGCCCAGTGGGTGGGAAGCGCACATGGTGAGGATCTGCTGGACAACGGACGCCTCACAACCCAGGCAGGACAGAGCGGGATGGTGCAAGATTTCACCATGCTAATCAGAAAGGTATGCCATTTAAAACTTTGGAATTGTTTATTTGTGGAATTTTTCATTAAATATTTTTGGATCAGGAGTAACCATGTGTAAGTGAAATCTTGGAAAGCAAAACCACTGATCAGGGGAACTACTGTATTCAGTTGGTCAAAAGTGAACCAACTTAGCTACCACTTTTGCAGCTCATTGAAATAAAACAAGAGGTTTTTCTGACCATTGGGGATGGACTAAATAGAAAGAAAACCCAAGGCAGACAGATGACAGCTATGATGTTCTTGGCACAGCTAAGGTGGGATGGGAGTGGGTATGGAGGGAGAAAAGTGCAGAAATTGTTTTTAAAGCAATCTTCCACCTCCCAAAAGTTTGGGGGTTATTTTTTACATGTATTTTGTATTTTTGTGTCATATTTTATTTTAATCTTATTTCATTGTGGTAAGAACACTTAACAGGAGGTCTACCCTCTTAACAATTTTCAATTGAACAATACAATATTGTTGACTATAGGTAAAGCAGATCTCTAGAGCTTATTCATCTTTCTTGACTGAAACTTTCCACCTATTGATTAGTAACTACCCATTCTCCACCCCCACTTCTCTGGCTCAGCCCCTGGCAATAACCATTCCTTTCTTGGATTTTATGAATTTGACTATTTTAGATACGTTATATAAGTAAAATCATACAGTATTTGTCTTTCTGGTTTTTTTCTGACTTATTTCACACAACATAATGTCCTCTAGGTTCATCCATGTTGTCACTTATTACAGAATTTCATTCTTTTTAAAAAATAAATAGTATTCCATTTGGATGTATATACCACATTTTCTTTATTCATTTCATCTGTTGATGAACATTTAGGTTGTTTCACATCTTGGCTGTTGTGAATAGTGCCACAATAAGCATAGGAGTGCTAATATCTTTTCAAGGTCTTGATTTCTATTCATTTGGATAAAAACCCAGAAGTGATATTTCTGGATAATTTTTAATGCTTTGAGGAACCTCCATACTGTTTTTTATAGCAGTTGCACCATTTTTTATTCCCACTAACAGTGTTTAAGGGCTCCAATTTCTCCACATCCTCACCAACACTTGTTGTCTTTTATTTTTAAAATAATAGCCATCCTGACAGGTAGAAGATCCTATCTCATTGTGGTTTTGATTTACATTTCCTTAAGGATTAGTGAAATTGAGCATTTTTTCATATACCCATTGACCATTTATATGTGTCTTGGGGCTTATTTTAATTCATTTAATATGGTCCTCTACTTCTGCCCATTTGAACTGTGAGAGTTTAGTTACCTAGTAAAAAGTTACTAAACAGAGGCACCACCAGCTACACATCCTGCCATGGCTGCTTGTGCCCTTATTCATAGGAGAAGAAAGACATTTCAGCCTCCATTTCCAAGGGGTCCTCTGCTCTATAAACTAGAGAATGACACTAATCAATGAACAAGACTAAACCATTCCTAACACTTTGGTAATATAGTTTTCAAAATATAGTAGGTTCTTTTCAGATGCCTAGAGCAAGGCTAACCACTGCTACACACTAACTAGTAATTGGTTATTTTCAACAATAGATAGCATTCTCTGGACTCATTTAGCTGCCAGACTGTGCCATGTGCTTCCCATGCATTATTTTATTAATTTTCTAAGCAACACTGTAATATTTTAAATGCTATAAATTCCTCTTATTCCAATTAACCAAATATATACATATATATATTTGATTTCATCCTCTTTATTTTTAAAATACTAGACTTTTCTTGTTTACATTTTATGGGTGTACCATATATTCCCTAAAACACTGACCCTGTGAAATAACTGGCCAGGCACAGCAGAAAATTTTAATGATTTATGTTCAAAGATTGAAATCTTACTGTATGTAACAGGTTCAGGTGAAAGAAAAGAAAGTAGACTATTTCTCCCCAAATGGCTCAAATGGAACAAATTTGGAAATAATCAATGTTGTGTATGCATTCTCTGACTCTCTTGTACAAGCTAGGTGATTATGAAGCATGTCTTTTCTGAGCAGCATGCCTGATAAAATAAGTAAGCATTTAAATCCCAGAAAGTGTATTTTCAACATGTCAGGAATATGTGACAGACACATGTAGTATTTGAACCAAATCAAGGTTTATAGCTGTCTTTACAGCTATACAATCATCATTATGATGCAAGTCTAGAGTCCTCCTGGTATAACCTTTTCTGGTCCAAAGATTCAAAATCACATCAGTTCAAGAAGCATGTGTGAAGGACTTACTGTTTTCAAGAGGTGCTGGTGATTCTAGGAATAGATTTGCAAATCTCCAAATGTACCTCTCCCGGGCTTCTCCTGGAGATCACACACTCTAATGCCACCAGGAGCCAGAAGGGTAATGTACAGGAGTGAAACTAACTGGATTCAATACAAGAAGCAGCAGTGGTGCTGAGGCCACCAGGAGAAATGTGCCCCACCTACAGAGGGCAGTTGCTGCTCAGTTCCTGCCACACGATGCCATGAGGGAATACAGGCTCCACATGGCCAACTCCACTAATTCTTTTCTAGAAAATCTGGCAATTCAGATGTCTGTGTAAAAAATGCTGATTTGTAAATATTGGCAGCTAATATAATTTTTCTTTCTTTTAAATACAATGCAGCCAAGTGCACCAAACTACCATTCTGCAACCTCCACTTTAGGGATTTTCAGTAAGGGAGATGTGCCAAAATGATCCTCCCACACGCCCCTTAGCAGCTTTTCTTCTCTGCTCTCTCACACCCAGAAAGATGTCACAAGCAGGACCTCCCTTCCACTATGAAGGGTCTGAGCTTTAAGGAAAGTAAAAAGTGGGCCCTTCAAAGACAAGCTTTGACTCTCAAACCAGCCCCTTCCATCCTGCCTTTGGACAGAGCTGTATGTAACTCAATACCATCACAGACAAGAGTGCGTATACATTTGAATTTCTCCAAGGAAGGAGAGCCTTATAGTCTTTCCTTACAGAGACTGTGGGGCCCTCTGATGGAGATAAGGAAGTTGGGAGAGTGAAGAAAAGTATTCTATTTTCAATATATTGGGCTTAAGGGAACAGCAAGACTTCCAAATTAGAACAACTTAAGAAATTTAGGGTATATTCTAAATAAGATTCAAGACTAAAAATTATAGATTTGGCAGCTATGAGAATAGAGAGAACTAAAATTGTGAGAACTGATATAACCCCCAAAGGAGAATACCCTAGGTGCCATATGTGGTGCCCTGGTCAGGACTGGGAGGGTCAAGAAATGAACCTAATCTAGACCCACAGTGCAAGACACCTCAGTGAGCTGGAGTGGAGTTCTCCAGCCAGGCAAGGGAGTGGATGGCACATAGGATCTGCTAACCTCGGGAACACCTGAGAAGAATCCTTGCAGAAAAACTCAGGCTAGACTCAGGGAACCCAGAAATGGTGGTGTTCCAGTATCCAGACCTGCCGCAGACACCAGAGAAATTCATTTATCATGGGACCATGAAAACAACCCTTTTACTAGATCGCAGATTATCAAACTAGTTGAAAATGAGTTTGGCATACTCTTAAAAGGTGGTATGCAATCCCTTAGAAGGATTTTTATCAATAAACATTTAAAATGAAATCCTTCTGAACTTTTGCTCTTTAATCCTCAAGTAAAGGATCCTGTTTGACTTTTGCTTTCCGAGGCCACTTGGGAAAGAAGCAGAAGCAGAGAGAGTTGCTGTGAGGGTCCCCTGGTCATTACCGCAAGCTCTCGGCCCTCATCCTTGCCTTCAGGGGCCAATTTTACCATTTCCCCAGTGAAAGCTGCTGGGGGTTGGGTTCCACACCTCTCCCTGGGGAAATGCTGCAGTGACAAGACACCTGCAAGCAGGGCAGGGAGAAAGCAGGCAAAACAGACCTCAAGAAGATGAAGGACAGCTTTTCATTCTTTTTTTTTTTTTCAGGTCTCAAGAATTCATTTGTTATAGCCTTCTCTAGATCATTCTATGAAAAAGCATCCAGACAGCTTAAATAGTAAAATGGGGAAGATCATTTAACCCATCTTTTAAACAGCAGCAAGTCACAAGAAATGTTTCAGAGGCCCTGGGTGACTCCTTTACCTAGGACTATTTTCCCTAATTTTTATTTATTTTTATTTATTTATTTTTTATTTTTTGCCTTGGCAGTCAAATTTCTTATGATCCCCAAAGAGTCTGTGTAATCTCCAAATAGTTAATATAGTAATATTTTGAAGATGTCAGTCTTGACATTCAGTTGGTTTGGGCTCCCTGCTGGCTCACCCAGGCTACTTCAGGCCCTGAAATCACACTCATTACCTAGAGGTGCATTCATTACTTAGAGGTCCCCACATGTAAACATCAGCGAATGAGCACTGATGGCTTTACCCAGCATTGGACCTCTGTGAGTATGACCAGATATGGGGGGAGAGAAATTTCCCCCCGAATTCTGTGTATTCTGAGAGTGCTTAAAGTCAATTTGCCACAACCACCTATATTATGATCGACATGGGGGGTGGAAAAGTGAGCTGATACCAGCCAGGGCAAAAGGACAATTCCCTTATAGACAGAAGCCAACAGGTTACACCATCTGTCCAAGGAGGTAGAATCAGCCTGCTTCCAGTTAAAACAACAGTAATAGCCAACCACTGGAGCAGATGATCAGGTTGGAGTGTGGGACAGGGACTTCCAGAAGGCTCAGAGCACCAGGATGTTTACAGGATCATAGATCTAGGGATCCAGCCTCGATCATGTGAAGATGGTTGGACACATGATCCAGCTACAGAAAAATGGGATTGAAGGAGTTTGGTGAGGGGTCAGGATCCTTTTGCCATCCCTGCGATTAAGATTAGGTCCCAACTCCACTAGAGAAACTTGAGTAGACTCCAGGGCCCAAAGACCCAAACAGAAAACTAGTCACAACGACTGGCTCCTCTTGGCATTAAGAAGACCACCTCTCACTCACTCTGACCCTGAAATTATGATCTCCACTGGCTTACTGAAGAGAAGGAAGCAGCAGAGTAGCTTTCAAACCCTAGTTAAAGGTGGGGGTGGGCCTTCTAACCAGACAGAACTAGCTTTCCTTGGGCCAAGATGGGGACAGAGACCAATTTATTATCTCTAAGAGTGGATCAGGAAAGGAACCAGAGCAGTGAATAGGATGAGGTAGGAGAGGAGAGGAGGAGATGGGATAATATATAAAACACCACCCAACTCAGATGACCATCTCCAAAGTACCCCCAATTTGATGTGGGATTGCGTGGGACTAGCATAAAAGTGCACTCCAAAAGATTGAGAACAGTATTTCAATTCATTAGTTAAGAAGGTCTATGGAGCATTTATACATAATGAATATATTATCACTGGTGCCTACCTGGGCTAAATCAGGCAAACGCATACTTATATTCTGGTCCCTACCTGCCTCCCTTTTCTCTAAATCTGACTCATACTCTTGCCACCCATATTTCTTAGGATTCTTGGTTTCAAGTATCAAGCACATTGCCAAGGTGGCTTATGCACAAGTGGGGGTTTACCATAAGGACCCAGGAGTGCTTTTTGGAACTCAGGTTTATTAAGTCTCTTGTGCAGACTTGGGAAGGAACTGGAAGTAAGAAATAGAGAGCCTGTCTCTGCTTCTCTGAACATCTGTCTCTCTGCAGACAGGCTTTCTCTAACTCGTAGGTCCACGTTAGAGTCTCTCTCTCTTTCCCCCACTCCTCTCCTCCCTCCACCCCAACCTTCTCTTTTTCCATCACATTTAATTTTCTCTGTCTCAACTTACAAATACAGGGAGAGAATCTGATTGGCCCAACTTGGATCCAGTGTGTATCCCTTGTCCAATCAGGAACAGCTAGGCGGGAGTTCGTGTATAAAACATGACTCAGAGGAATCTAGTCTTAGAGACTAGATGCATACCAATCACCTGGTGGTTATCTTGTTTAAGTTTAAAATCTGATTAAGTCTAGGAGGACAACTGAGATTCTACATTTGTAACAAGCCCCAGTTTATACTATTGCTGCTGGTCTATGAATCACATGTAGGAAAGTTATAGAAAATGGGCTGGGACAATTCCCAGACCTATGGTAAGGACACTTTTTTCTGTGCCAGATGCAGCACATGCCGTTTCATGCCCTTCATTTGGCTCCTGGATAGTCACTACCCCTTGTCATGGAGTAAAGTTTCTCAGATGCGCTTGTCCTCTCTGAACAGGCCCTCGTGTCCTCTAAATAGTTTTACCCTCACACTCCTCAACAACTAACCTCAACAGAACTCCCAGTTCCTAAGTGTTTTGTTCTTATCTACTTTTCGTGGATAAAGGTGATCTGATGTGCAAATACACACCATTAATGGTAGCTCAATCAGTGAGTATTAAAATTCAATAAAAAATATTTATGAAATATTTGTGTATTTGCCTTTTTCTTTAAGAAAGTACGTTATTTATCTAAAGGATATCTAATGAGGGAATTTTATTCACTATGGTAAGTAGATACAGAACAATTTTAAGACAGAATAGAGAGACACAGTGCTAATCATTGCACAAACATCAGTTGGGGTCTGGAGAAGCTGTAGATTCTGGTTGCCACACTGGGTCATTGCTGGCTCAGTAATACCTGCCATGTGCTGAACTGATTTCAGAACCAAGGGTGGTGACCAAAGAGACCTGAGCATGTCCTAGCTAAAATTGTTCAGGTAATTTACGTGAAATTATCCTCTACATTCAAAATTACATTTTGGTGTGCATAATATCAGTTGAGCCTCTTCATAAGGAAAATTACCTACTTTGTATAAGCCCTCAGCTGGCAGAGGAGTAGGGATGGGCAGTGTTGGGCACCTGAATTCTTAGTGTCGATGCAGGGTTTAGGAAGTGTCCTAACTAATTATTAAATTTGTTTTAACGCCTGTAAAAGGTTTTAAAATCTAATTTAAACAAGTTGGTCATTGTGCCTACAGTTTTCTAAACAGGAACTGCTTTTTCTTGTCTCCTATGTGTGTTCTTTAGTGAAAATGCTTCTCTAATATTCTATAGGCATTTCTCTAAGCCTTCCCAAGCAAGAGGTTCTCTGCAGACCATGTAATGGTTCGTTGATTCCTAAAGATGAAAATGTATTGATCTCCTCTATAAACACCCGGAATCCATTTCAAAAGGCTCCAGGATTTTGTTGCCTCTTTCACCCAGTGGTGAAAATCTTGGAAGATGTTAGCTTCTGCCAGCCAGCCTGTATGTTTACTCAGGTTTCTTCATTTCCCATATGTGTGTGCTTGCACGCCAAGCTGGGAGCGTTTACTCCCATCATTAGTAACCTCGTACAAAATAGACTTCCTCAGTTCACTGCAAATTCTGAAGTTATAGGAATGAAGCAAATAAGCTTGGCCTATCTTCTTCAGAACCAGATGTTCCTGCAGTGTGTTTTTGGCAACTCTTTCATCCACCTATTAGACCAGCTGGAATGGGGAAAAGAGGATTGCTTTGAGTAAGAATACAACAATTACAGGAAGATTTTTTTATCAGCCAGGGCTGTTGATAAAACAGGCAGCTTGAGGTTAGGAGTGACGCATATTGGAGTCCCTGCCTAAGACATCAAAGTTATTCATCAGAAGACCTGAAAGTAAACTGTAGTCTCCCAGTTTTTTGAAAAAGGGCTAATGTCATTCCAATGATAGCATGTATTTGGGCTACTGCTAACTTAGAACCACCCGGCCCATGTTTCTATTAATCTTTCTTTTCTTATTGAAAGATATTGATCACACATATTTAGGGGCTACTGAGTTAGATTTCAACACATGTATACAATGTGTGATGATCAAATTTGGATATTCAGCATTGCTGTATTAATCTTTCAAAGTAGTTTTATCTAATCTGAGAGATATAGAAATTTTTAGTTTGAGTAGTTAATCCCCCTAGTTACAGAATTTGGTTGGCAAATGCTTATATTAACTTGTCAGTTGAAGGAGTCAACAGGATAACCAGCAGCATCCCACAGCTCTTATACAGACCCAGTTCAGGGCTATTCTAGGCAATATATATACGAGTGAGTGTGTGTGCATGTGTGTGTATATATGTAGTTTTCCTGTAGGAGGTAAGATTTTGACTGGGGTTTAATATGAGAAAAATGAGAAGAGTTAAGATTATTCCTTATTGTGGCAGTTAAAATCTGGGTTCTAGAATCAGACATGAACTTGAATTGCAATGAAAAAAACCTCCTTATTTTGTGCTGGGTTCCTCACCTGAGATATGCAAATGGTTGTTGTGAGGTACACTGAGATCAGTGGGTGATGTGCATACACAAGACAAGGTCTGCACATAGGGAGAGCTCGGAGCCTCTGAGGCTGTTGCTACACTTCTCTGATCCCATCTGCCCAGCTCCACCCAATCTTCACCAGCCCTAAGGAAAAGATTACAGAAACAAACAAGACCCATGCAAGGCTATGTGGGAGGGAGCATGGGAGGAACTTTGGAGAACTTTCTAGAACCATTGCCATCCCCTTAGAAGTCATGTAATGAAATTAAAGACTTTCTTTCACCTACCCTTTTGCTATCAGGCTAACCTTGTTTAAGCATCAGACATTACACTTTGATTGTGTTTGTATTCTTCTCTTGGTGATTATTCTCGAAAGGAAAGGGAGTGTTATGTTACTGTATTTCCCACAAATTCAGAGGAAAATCCCAATGGGACAAAAAACAAAACCTTTCAAATAGATCTGTTTCCCCTAGTTAGCCACCACTGTCCTGCAGTGCCATCAGCCCTCATGGCTGAGCTAAGCAAAACTGTTGGGAGCCCCGGAGCCCCTGGGCTGCAGCTTTCTGAGGTTGAATAGGATGAGGTGACTGGAGGTCTCCAGACTATCCCAAAAAGTGTTGCTTCTCTGGGGATCCAGGATTTTCTACTATTTTTTTCTGTACAGATGGAAAAATGAACATGGGTGGATGGGGGGATGCTGAGAAGGAGCAGGAAAATTAGTCCAAAGATTATCTTTCTCATCTTAAAAGGGAATGATTTCCTTGGACATAAGCTCCTCTTTGGCAAAGTTGCTGCATCAGAATCCTACACTGTGGACAACTTTAGTTCATCTAGCCACATTTCTTGCATGCACACAAAAGGTAATAGATATCCATAGATTGAAATATCCTAAAGTATTCCTGTCCTTTGGAAGGATTTGGAGTGTAGGAAAATAGAACGAGTTATGTTTTAGCTAGCTCAAGCCTCGCTCAATTCCAAGCATTTTATATTCAGAGCACCTGAAAGCTTCCTCAATGCACTGGCAGGTATACGGCACAGAGAAGCACAAGTTTTGATAGTCCTGACCAGGTACAGGGGCCACTGAGCCCTTGAGAACATTTTTTCTGTCTCCAGATCGCTTAGAGCAAAGTGTTTGTGAAACTGGTTGCTCAGGCACCTGGTAATGCTCTCCTCTCCCCTCCTGTCCTGCTGCTAATAAACCTCCTGGGATCCAATTATAATGCAGTTCCTTCTCTAGCCATGATTTCAGCCCTGCGTTTCATAGAAGGTATCCACACTGCTCACCGGAGACCCTGGAACAGGCTCTGTTCGGTGTCTGCTCGTCTTCACTGGAGCTTTCACATTACCACATCTGTAAAGAACACAGCCTCGTCTCTTTGAGTATTTGACAGTAAGGCTCATAGATGACAAGTGTGAGCTGCCTTGATTTGTTTACCAAAACATCTGAAATGAGAGTAATTTCAGTAACTGAGGTGATGACATTTTCCTTTTAGCTGTCTCCTCTGAGTGCATTGCGTGAAAATGTCTAAACAAACAAAAATGCTTTTTCTGAGTACTGCAAAATGGTGGCCTTCAGAACGATCGATTAATATTGTTTATTTAGGGGAGAACATTTAGAAAAGTGGAAAAGCCACCCAATTAAGCTAGCTTTTTACAAACTGGATACTAAGGAAACTCAGTCCGGCTTTGCTTACAGAACTGGAACAGGATAGTGGGTAGGAAGTTAAAATATGGTTATGTTTTCAGCGTGGGATCCTAGCTCAATGGCCCACAGCAAGGTGACACAGGGACTCTGTTCACATTTTGATGCTAAATCTGTCCTGGATGGCTCCATTTGCCAGGTCTGAACAATGTATGTGTGAGGAAAGAGAAAGAAACAATCACAATCCTTCACCTGCTTACTTTTTTCTGAATCTCTTTTACGTGGTAAACTTGTATGTGTCATTTTCTTCAAGAAGTTTTCTTTCAGAAAGGAGTCTTATTAAAGGAAACAAGTTCTGATTAGGATAGTCGATTTTTCTCCTCCCAAAGCTCTAATCTACCCCAGACCAAGAAGCTGGTGAGGTTGAGCACGCTGTTTTGAGAAAAGACTGAAGTATCCCACTGTGTGACCAGTGCTGTTTTAGATACAGCCTCACCGCTCATGGAGCAGGAGGAGCTAGAACGGTAGACAAGATTGTTGTTTGTACATCCACCTCCAGCTATTCTTGAAATCTGTCCTAGGGAGAGCTCTGCTGATCCTGCCATCTTCCCACTCTCCGTTACCAAAGGAGGGGGTGTGTATAGACTTAGTATCTTTAAAGTTATATCCTTATCCAGAACAGATTATCTTTACACGTAACTAAAGTTTTTCTGCCAAATAACAAAATGATCCTTAACCTTGTGACAGATCTTGCTATAACAGATGACGCATCTTAACAAGCAGACAGTAATGAACAGAATTTAGCCCTTTTTGAATGATTCAGGATCGTATTCTCAGCTCAGATGGGGGCCGCTCAGAATTGCAGGGAGTGCTCCTGGGTTGATGGCAAAAATAAGGTGATGCCAGTTTATAGGAATTCAGGGCAAGAACCCTCTGGAGTCTGTGTTGAGTGCCCCCAGGCCTCTGACGTGTGAGATGAAGGGGGTGGCTCCTGGATTTGATGGCATGGGGACTTCCTGCACAATTAATGTGAGACTCAAACACTGTGGACACACGCGCTCTATCTGTGATTGTGTTGTACCGGTGACGGCCACCAGACCTGAGCCTTCTTTCCTTGATCTTCTCTCTGTTGATAGTGGTTGAGTTAACTCGTGTAATGGATATTGTGACCCAATAAATAGTTGGTAAGCTTGTTGCAAGAAAAATTACTCTCAGTTAATCTAAAATAAGATTGATCCTTCTTTTCAGCTATTCACCATGACTAAGGAAATGTATTCCGTATATCATCTCGCCTATTTTTGTGTAATCAGTTTCTGAAATATAGTCGCTGTCTCTCTTTTGTGTTGAAAATACATAAGAATTTACTTTCTTCTAACAAAGATGCATGTTCCAAATTAATTTCCTTTTTCTTTTGAAATATTAAGTCCTATGTAATTAAACCAACTGAAAATCCATCCAACCTAATGGATATCAATTAGTAGAACCTGGTAAAATGTTTGTGGATCCAATGATCGACTAAACTTACTGGAATATGAGAGAATACAGGGGAGATAATATCTATTTTATTCATCACTATATTCCTTCTTGCCCTTCATGGTAACTGCTACCAGGATGTCCTTTTTTATTCATTATCAAATAAATAAAAAATATTATTTTCAGGAAGCTATTGATTCAATTAGAGAACTATATGTTAACACGTCAGCCAAATTCACATTTTAATTACAATAGTCTCTGTTGGTTTTTCAGGAGCTAACTACCCAATTGGCGTATCCCCAGGGCCTCTGGTTTCTTTCTGTTTTCTTCCTCCAGTTTGCTGTTTTGTTATTGCATGGACAACAGGTGGTTAAGAAGATGTGATACTCAAATTAGACTTGAATATTGGTTATGCCTCTTCTAAAAAGATCTTCTAGTCAGATTTTGATTTGGGGTAAGACTTAGTAGTAGTAATTCCATTAATAGAAAGTTTGCTTTAATGAAACCCTTATGGGTCTGAAACAAAGATTTTCTAAAGCAGAAGTGTGGATTATACAGATTATGTAGAAAGTAAATTATTGCAGGTTATGGTCACAGTACAAAAAAAGAATTGAAACAAAAAATGTGCATATGGGTGTCTTGAGGTAAGAGAATGGAATGTACAATTTCATTACATGAAGGTAGAGGATTTAAGTCAGAAAACACACTTACCTGGAAATTAGAAACCCTGGTTTCATCAAGATTTCATTTAGCATTCTGGACCCCAGTTAACTCATCAATAAAATGGTGGATAGGGCTTAGTCACCATTAAGGTAAGTCTAAAGCAATGGTTCTCAAAGTGTTTTCCTTCGGCATCACTTGAGAACTTTTTAGAAATGCAAATTCTCTGGCCCAACTCCGGACCTATTCAATCAGAAACTCTGGAACTGGGAGCCACCCCTCTGTTTTGACAATCCTCCAGCTGATCCTGGTGAACACTCAATTTTGAGAACCATGAGCTTTGGGCTCTCTCAGAAACCAGTGCAGAGGCCCTTTCCCCTCTGCTCTCAACAGCTCTTGAGACAGGGCCTCCTACAGCCTGGGCGGTGGCATCCTGCTGACCAGGAATTGAGGTTAGACATGAAGAAATAGAAGTTGTTCTTTCAAGAGATCTATTGTACAACATGGGGACTATAGTTAATAACGATGTATTGTTGGCTAGAAAATTGCTAAAACAGTAGATTTTATCAGACCACAAAAAATGGTAAGGATGTGAGGTAATGCATATGTTAACTAGCTTGATTTAGCCATTCCACAGTGTATACGTATTTCAAAACATCATGTTGTACACCATAAATATGTACAATTTTTATTTGCCATTAAAGTGCATTTTTAAAAAAGAAAGCAAAGACTGTTCTTACTCTCCCCTGTTCTTACTCTCTGTTCCCCACTCCCCACACTCACATTCATCAATGTGAGCAAAACATCCTCAAGAGACTACTTCCTGCCTGCTGATGCCTGAAATTCTTTCAGCTTTTCTTCAGGAGAAAAACCTTTGGATCCGCAATCAGATTTATTGCTATATATTAATACGTTAACAATGCTCTTTAGTGATGCATAACAAATTGCTTTGCAAGTGTGATGACGGGCAAGGGAATACTAGCTGCAGGCAGAAAGAGAGGGGTCTCGATGCCAAGGGAGATCAGGGAGCTGTGGGAAGGAAAAAGAGCCTGTGAACTTTCGAGACGTTAGGACCATGCCTTGAGTTACTTTCTGCATGCACACTCATTGAAGAGACATTCATGAAGACAGATTTTTTTTCCTGTAGCTACAAAATCCAACTGTTCTGTTTTACGTGATTCTTGAAGATATTTGGTTCATTTTGATTTTTATTATTGTTTAATCCACAAAAGTGCTTCTTTGCCACAGAATGTTAATCAAACTGTCACTATAACCCATAGTTTATCTGTCTTCGTCATCACTATAATAAATCAAAGCCATGTTGAAGGTGGCTGCCTCTCCAGTCCTTCCCATAAATCTCTTTCTTCACCCTCACAGTCTCTTAGAACCATTCCACTTCATATGTACTCTGTTTGAGCTGACAATTCTGGTTCATTTAGGTTTCATATATGCGTCATTGATTTGCATTTCAGATTATTTTTAGTTTACTATCTCTTAAAGTTCAAATCAAGCCTGCACTGCACAAAACCTGACACATAGTCATGGGCAATAAACATTAATAATATTTGTGATGATACTCAGAATTTTCTCTGTTTGTGCTTTGAAATATTAGAATAAGCAGATCAGCTTTCCTCTTTACTTAATTGTTCTCTGTAGCTAGAGTTTGTGGATGGCTTATACTCAGGATAAATGATAACAAATGAAGGGAAATATGACTCAAAATATGTGCTAAGCACCTGTTCACGTTTCATCTACAGATTTGAAAATATTATTTTCCAGTGTTTAGTCCATGTAAAGAACACACTTAAGGAACTTCAAAATAACTCTGTTACACAAGTGGGAATAATAATTTCTATGGAGTCTGAAACTTTACAGCTTATAAAGTGCTTTCGAGTACACAGTGTCATGTGACCCTTACAATAGCCCTGTGAAGTCAGCACGGGCTTATTACCTCTTATTTACTTGGCTGAGAAAAACAGTCTAGAAAAATTCAATGAGTTGCCTAATGTCACACAGTGAGCTCTAGAACCAATTACTGGTCCAACTATTTCTGTCACCATGCTCAGTTACCTGTTCCATCCTCATCATGAGCTGAGCTCTCTCCCTCTGAAGTCTGGCCAACCTTCTCCACATTGGGCCAGGTCACATTCCAGTATGTGGCATAAAAGGAGAGAACACCTTGATAGGTGGACTCTTGGTTGAAGAAGAGGCTATCCTGAATCTGACTCTAAAGGTAGACATCAAAAGTCTAGTCTGAGCCAACATCTCAGCACACCACAATAAAGTTGAAGGTATCAACAATGTCATCTTCAGGGGAGTATATCTTCTTGGTCCTACATTCAGTGGTTTTCAGTCCCAGCTAAACCTTAGAATTACTTTTGAAATTTGTTTAAAACTCAGATGCTCCAGTCTCACCACCAGTGATTCTAGCACGAGACTCAAGCATTGATATTTTTGAAAGCTCCCAGGTGACTCTAACGTGCAGCCAGGGTTGAGCTCCACTGATAGAGCTGAAATGGAAGCAAGTCTGCTGTAAACTGGCACAGAAGCAGCCTTTTTTCAAAAAGAGCATGTCTGTTGACAGTCCTAACCATTTCTATGTGGAGGCCTTGTATAATTTCAAAGCAAGCCAGAAAGTTGTGTCTACCAGGGAATTCCTGTGGGATATTATTAAAGATTTTATGGTTAACTGATGGGTAAAATTAATGGTGAGCATTAAGGCAGATTGAACCTCAAAATTCGGGCAGATTAACAAAGTGACCAATGTGGAGGTACAGATTTCAAGTTTAACTTTGAGTTTCCTATCTTTCACAAGACAAGTACTGGTGGTAATAAAAAGGATGCTTTCTTCCCTTTACCGGTCAAGTGTTCATGGACCAGCCCTTGTAAAAACTTGGGTCTGTCGGGAGAGACATAGGAGGAGAGATATAATTAACTTGAGTAAGCAAAGCAATAAACAGCAGCCTGAAAAACAGCTTCTAGAAATCTAAAAGGGACCCAGATTCTGTCCTTAAACTACCCTTCCCTTTAATAAACTCTTGCACAAGAAAGGTCTAGAAATTACACCAATAGCTAAAGTTGCCTCTTCTTGTATTGGATCTAACGTGTGTGTGTGTGTGTGTGTGTGTGTGTGTGTGTGTGTGTGTGTGTGTGTGTGTGTGTGTGTGTGTGTGTGTAGGGTGGGAGAGGACATCGGCCTAATTACCACTGAGAGTCTGTCCAAATGAGGAAACACTTAAGAATAAATAAATTTGTTAAAGTGGATGAGTTATTTTACGCTTATAAAATTGAGGAGATTAATGTATCATTCAAAGTTATATTACTAGAGGGGGAAAAAAAGTAGGATGGTGGCCTTAACAGGGTTGAGTTGTACACATTTCATCTGAACTTTCTATTTCATCAAAGGTACATTTGACCCCATTCTACCTGGAATGAGGAAATATCTAATTATTAATTAATCTTTTGCAGTTAAACACATGTATAAATGGATTCATAATCAGAAAGTCATTAAGTCACTCAAACCGAACTGAAATGTCTCCACAATTTTCAGAAGTCATGGGTACAAATTAATCCACAACACAACCAAAAAGCCAACTGGAGGTACTTTATAAACTCAAGAACTTGCCTTTAGTATATTGGAAGGGTAAAGAATTTCATTTATTCAGTTATATTTAACAAGCACTTATTGAAAATCTAGCATGGGTTTGACATTAAGAGTAAAAAATAATATAACACCTTCTCATAATAACTACAAAACATATAGAACAATTAGAGAATGTCAAGAATTATTATATAAGACAGCATATACTGAAGTTCTCATTTAAATATATGCTACAACAAAAAAATGTGGAATAGAAAGAGTGTGTAGTTTCAGCAGTTGGAAGGATGTAAAACATGGTTGGTCAGAGCCATAGAGCTCAGATTCACTCTTTTCTCATTTTAACAAATCTTCCTAAAACAGCACTTTCATCAGTAGTAAATATTGGCTTCCCCAGAATCTAAGATTGTTCAGAATCGGACCCATCACATCCCCTTTCAACTCTATTCTGTAGACAGGCACACCAGGTCCCTTCATGCTGTTTTGTCACCCTATGCCTTGGCTTGGATCAATCCATTTCCTCTGGCCTCGTGGTCCTCTGGCCACCCCAGTCCACCTCCCAAAACTTAACCCTCTCCCTGGCCCCCCACTCTCCACACACACGTACTTCACTGAGTCAGTCTCCACCTGTCCATCAAAGTCCAGCCAAAGACATGAAACTTCTTCTGACAAACCCAGGAAAACGAAGTACAGTTTGTGTCAATAGGAATGTGTCTAAATCCCCCACTATCTTTAAAACATTAAAGATTCTAAAAGAGATATATTTTGATAGTTTAAAGCCTTGGTCATATCTGTTATCTGTAAAGGCTTTTTACTATAAGACAATTTGAATGAGTTATAAAGAAATAGAATGAACTTATTTATCAGGGGAATAGTTGGGAATACATTAAAATGAAAATTAGTGAAAAAGAAATTAAAATAAACCTAGAAGTTTGTTTTCTTTAACATCCTGTTTTATGGGAAGTTTTTAAAAATTTAATTGTTAATTAACACTTAATTTCTCAGCTTTCTTTAAATAAAAGGATACATACACAGAGATTTTTTTTAAAATACTTTTCATGTTAGATCAAATCTCATGTGAAGTTTACCCTTCACTGAGACAAAACTTCTACTTGATGGTGGTCTATGCTTAGATACAAAAACCTTATCAAGAGGACATAGGCAATTGTCAAATAGGCAAACCTAAATAAACATATTGAGAATAATGGCATAGAATTTTCTAATTTCAAAATTATGACTTAATATTTTGGCATAATTATTGGCCTATTTGTAAACAAGCATGTCTTTCAAAACTGCTTTTTCTAGATTTCTAGATTTTTTTATTCAAATAAATCAAGCAAAGATACTTGCTCTTATTTAGGTCATCAATATTTTTGAGCAAAAAATTAACCTCACTCAGAAACCTGATGATTTACCAAATGATTTACTGACCAGCTATTTTATGTGATGCATTTAGATTCCCCTCAATGTGCATATTATATAGACTCCCACGCACTAAGAAAGTGATATCATACTAGTTTCCTATCGCTACAAAAGGCAGGAAAATGACAGAGACAAAAGGGCAGTTTCTAATCTATATAGGACAAGGAGGAGTTTTGCAAGTTTGTTCTCTGATTAACCCATTTAAACAATCTAGCTTTGTTGCCGAGAGAAGTGTCCTCTTCTCTTTCTAACTCATTCTCTGTCCCACTGCAGAATGTTCAACAGCAGAAATATGCCCATTTGATCCAAAGTGTAGTCTTTTATCTTGACCTGGTTGTTTTGATACAGTACTGGGGAGGAAAATCCATCTGTTTACCCTACTTCTTTTCCAGTGAGCACAGCACTTGCGTGAGTAAGTGTGAAGGATCCAGGGCAGATGACAGTAAATCTACTGTCTAGTGTTTTCTCTCTCTGAAAAATAACAATTGCCACGTAGAGCACAGTGATGCTGTGAAGATTAGTCACACTAAGTTCACATTAGAGTCCACTGGAAATATACTACCGTGATCAGCTATTAAGTCTGTTAAGAAACATTGAGGCCCTCACCCACACCTCTGAACTAGCCCTTTAATAGCCCAGTCCAGACGGGAGCTGGAGGCTGTCATTCACTTCAAACCTGTGACTTTGTTTCTGAGATAGTCTGGTTTTTGTTGTTGTTGTTGTTTTTGTTTTGTGTTGTTTTTTTCACTGACCATGTGATAATTTCAAGAAGGAAGTAGCTATACGATGCAGTTCTTGTGATAAAAAGAACACATAGACAATTTTTCCCCAAAATTCCACTACTAGGAATCTATCCTTTAAAAAGTCTAAAATACCAAAAAAAGCTTTTTCTACAGAGATGTTTCTGCAGCATTATTTATAAAAACTAAAAATTTAACAACATCTACATGCCTAAGAATAAAGATCAATTTAATTACCATAGAAGCATATGTTGAAACATCGTGCAGCCATTAAACAATATATTTGTAGAAAGTTTTAATGGAAAGGAGAGCTGCTTTTCTCACAATGTCAAAAGAAAAAAGCACAAAATGGTGTAAAGGATACAACATCAACTATTAACTAACATTCACTAACTATTAACATTAACTAAGTTAAATGTGCATAGAGAGAAGACTAAAAAGATAATGGAATGTTAACAATTGTCAGTGGTACTTGGTTCCTTTTTATTGGTAGTGTAGTATTCCATTGTGTAAATACACAATTTTCTTATCTAGTCATCTGACAATGGACATTTAGATTCGTTCCAACTTTTGGCTATTGTAAAGAGAGCTGCAGTAAACATGGGAATGCAGGTGTCTCTTCAACATGATGATTCCCCTTCCTGTGGGTATATATGCCCAGCAGTGGGATTGCTGGGTCATATGGCAGTTTTATCTATAGTTGTTTGAGGAACCTCCATACCATTTCCCATAAAGGCCGTACTAATTTACAGTCCCACAAACAGTGTAGGAAGTTTCCCCTTTCTCTGCATCCTCGCCAGCATTAGTTATTCTCTAGCTTTTTGATAAGAGCCAGTCTAACTGGAATGAGATGATATCTCATTGTGGTTTTGATTTGATCTCCTTGATTGCTGAGTGATGCTGAGTGAGCACTTTTTTCATGTATCTGTTGGCAGCACCCACAGGGATGAACTTAGAGAAAATTATGTTAAGTGAAATAAGTCAGGCACAGAAAGAGAAATACCACACGTCCTCACTTATATGTGGGAGCTAAAAAAAAAAAAGAAACAAATAAATTTTAAAAAAAGAAATACAACAATCACAATAATAAGTTGAACTTTTGAAAGAAAATAACAACTGAGGTTACCAGAGGTGGGAAAGGGAGAGGGGGAGGAGGGGAAAGGGGGAATTGGTAAAGGGCCACAAAAATTGATAAAATTGTATAATGAAGAATATACTAATTATCCAGATTCGAACATCACCTATTGCCCACAAGTGTTGATATTCAAAGCTGTACCTCACAGATATGTACAATCTACTATGTTCCAATAAAATATAGATTTAAAAAAAAAACAATTATCAGTGGGCAGGGGGTTATACATGATTATTTTCTTCTTAACATTGTCCTTTTATTCCCCACTTACTACAAAGAGAAGTTACTACATTTTTGCAAAAAACACACACACACACACACACACACATACCCCACTGAATGAAGTCAGAAAATTTATTTCCCAAGTTATTCTACCATTGTAAATTTTATGATTCTAAACAAGTCTCTAATCCAGTGTATTGATAGAATATGGAAATTTTACCTCATAAGACTGTAGAATTAACTGATATAATGTTTTCATAGGAAAAATCCCATATAATTCCATAACAATATTGTTTGGAGGAGGAGGAAGAGCACTTTTCATAGTTTTTCCAAGCAGGTCAACCTACCTGCTGAAGACAGAGGGAGGCTGCTGTCGCCCTTTCCACCACCAGCTGGAATTCTGACCACCGTGTAGGAAGCTGCATGGACTGTGCTGTAACACATTGTTCTTCCTGGTTCCTGCAGACCCAAGTAAAAACTATATATAATGCAAATTATTTATCTAGTAAGTCTTATGTTTCAGTTTATTTAAGTAATATGAAACATACCTAGAATTATTTTTTAAACTTGCCTTTAAAATTGATAACCATGGATATGCTAATTAGACCGATTTGATCATCACACAGTGTTCACGTGTCTTGAAATATCACTCTGTACCCCATAAAAATGTACAATTATAAATATCAATTAAAAATAAATTTTTTAAAGCTAAATAAACCTAAAAATTCAATTCCTCAAAAAAAATTGACAGCCATAATTTTAAAATTCCATAAAGTGATACTAGGACATTATAATTCTCATTCCTTTTCAAATGACTCAAATGGTTAAAGAAGAAGGAAAGAAAGAAAGAAATAGAAAGAAAGAGAGAGGGAGAAAAGGAGGGAAGGGGAGAATGAAGGAAGGAAAGAAGGGAGGGAAAGAAACATGGCTCCCAAATTTACTGCACGGGAGGTTGGGAAATATATTCCCTATGTGCTGAAGCAGAGGAAACAGCATGATGAATGTGTCACCTTTTCTCTGCCACAGACTCCTAGGTGAAGAAAGAAGTAATGACTCCTCAGACCTAAGAGGAATCAGAGGACTTTGGCCAATAAGTTGTCTGTGGCTCAGTCTAGTTTGGGAAGGGCAAAGATATTATATTCCTGAGACATATTTCTGAAAATCTGCACAGACCATCAGGTGATGCAAAAAAGTGATGGACTTCATAAGCTATAGAATCTTGATTTGCCTTTTGAAGTCAACACTTTTAAACAATCTATACCAAGGATCAGGGACTTCTCACCCACAGGGACACGGCTAGTCATTGGACCTAATTCCATTACTAGATGCTGCCCTTTTTTCAATTCACACTCCAGCTTTATCTCATAGAAGAAACATTTTTGACTTGGCAGACACTTTGATAAAGTTAACTATACTTGAAGTGACTTACTCTTTTGTAAGCTGAATCAAGGAGAGCAGAAAAGCTGGAAAGTAAGGCCAGAAACTCAGGGATGAGAATAGAATTTGCTCCCTGGGATAACAGCTGCAAAGGAGGTCAGGGTTAGGAGGCTTAGGGAAAATGACCACAGTCCTGGTTCCAGGGCCAGCACAAAGTCAGGGCAGAGAAACAAGTCTGAGAGTTGAGCCCATAATGGCCTGCCAAGGCTGCACGTGGAACTTCAGGTTTACTACAAGAGAGGTCCATTCACCCAGGATTATGGTCCATGCCATGTGCAGGACACCCTGCTTTCCAGATGAATGTTGACATTCCAAGACCCTTAGCCTTGGGATATTTATTTTACTCAGACCTAATTATAAGCTGGAGTTCATAAGTTTGTTTGTTTTACTTTCTCAGATGGCTGATGGAGAAAGATCCATCCTAACAGTGACTTTTCACTTCCAACACCTCTGTTCCCCCCCCTCCAAAAATCTCATAAGGTTTTTATTTTCCTTTCCCTTTCTTTATAGCAGAAATACATACAGAATTTGCCCAGTATATCAGGCTGCTCTTTATCTGGATGGCAATCCTTAATGGCTCCAGTATTTACTCTCCTTCCTTCTCAAATGAATATTAAACATAGCGTGTCTTTCTTCTCAGAGTAAGACTGTCTTTAGGTCACCATGGGCCCATTGATCACTATATATTTGAAACATACAGGATCTATTGAATCATCTGGTCAAAGTTATGGGAAATATAATTTTCATTTCATAACAGATCTTTTATTATTAATAGTTGCTTGGGTTGCCTGACCTTGGAATCTCTCTTTTGCGTGACTGTAGCATTCCTGTGTCCAAATGTGGATCTTGGGCTTTTAAATAATATTCTCACAATTTACCCAAACTTAGTCGTGACTAATGAGAGGCTTACTGTGCACCAATGAGTGTAGGGAAGCGTTAGAATGTGCATCTATTTCTAAGTGAGTGCGCTAAGTGAGGCAGGCACTACGCAGATTTGCTAACCTGATGAAACAGCCTCAGTTAGGTCCTCATCTCTGACATTATCCAGAGTGGTTAGGCTTGAAATCATAGTATGTGCAGGCATCTGTGATCAGATTTTCAGTTAAAAAGAAAAAAAAAAGTTTGAGTGTAGGTTTTATTGAATTTGGGGAATTGAAGATCTTGGGAAATGATGGTGATTTAGAATATGCTTTATGCAATTCCCCCGGATGAAACCTTAGGGTCTTTGTTTTGTGTATGCCTATCTCACAAAGTGGAAGATCCAATATCAAGGACACATTTGTGACAATTTAATAAAGAAAAACTACACAAAAAAGCACTTGAGCAGCCCCTTTGACTTCCTTGTTTTACCCGTTTTGATGTAAAATATGCCACTCCCCACCTCTAGCTCAGCTCCCCTCCCCCCACAGAAAGCCCACTCCCTTGCCAGCCCCCTGCCCACAGGCTATCTCCCCACCACCCATGGCTCAGGAGCAGCCACTGCCAGCAACATGAGGCCCCAGGGCTCACTTCTTCCTGGGGCTCCCTTCCTTGAGATATCCCCACTTGTTTGCTCTCTCGATCCGGTTATGGCCCCCACTCTGTGAATTTTAGATCTTATTTATGTCTAGATAATAGCAGAAATCAAGATTCCTTCAAAGATTGACAAGTTGACTAAGCCTAGAGTGATGGGACTGGGCTGGTTTAAGTAACTGTGTACTTTGTCCTAACTTACTTATTTTATTAATATTCGCAAATCATTTTAGAGTCATCATATGGAAAAGTTAGAGGAATGTGTTGTTTAAGGGCTTTTCCATTTTCTTGTGAGTGCTTATAAAGTCACCTTTTGACACACTACGGTTTTCAGCAGTTCAATCACTTTAGCTGGGAATTGAGGAAAGGAAGTGATAAAGTCTATATAAAGAAAGAGATAATTAAACATAAAAACAAAAAATAAGGATGTAATTCCTTCGGTTAAAGAGAGTACTCTGACACTGAACTATAATATGAAAGTAATTTTCCCCACTTTAATTAATAGCAAGCTAACATCTATATTCTAGCATGAACTTTTTCCTGACATTATCTTTCATGATGGAGAGCAGAATTAGCCCCCATTCTACAGTCAGAAAAAATGGAGACTTAAGGCATTCAAGGATTTTATCCAATATAACAAAACAGCCAGACAAAAGCTAATGGCTTACAGATGTAGGATATTTTTCAAAAAAGAAGCACAAATCATGTTATCTTTGATGTGACATGTGTAGAACTAACACAAATGTTTGTCTTTGAAAATTACAATAGTCAGAGGGGGAAAAAATCTTTTCATCTTTTTTATTTTAAAATTCTGATGTGTATGTAGTCACTTCTCTAAGACAGGCCAAGGTATTTTTTTTTATAAATAACAAATTTGACTAAATAAATTATGCAATAAGCTAAACTAAAATCTCCTCATAATAAATCTTAAAATTTTCTTCCTCTTTTCACCAGTTTCGTTATGAGACAGAAACACAGGCATAATGACAATAGCCAAGACTAAGGTCTTCCTCTCTCTTCCCAAATCCTGTAACGGGGAATAGTTGTTGAACTGAAAGTCACAGCAGTCCTTACCTAGGGGATGAAACTTGCTGTTTGCCAGCTGCAAAGGTCTCTGCCCTCAAGTGTCTTTTAGACCAGAGGTGGTAAACAAGCAAGTGTGCTGTCAGCAAGGAACACGGACAGCCACAGTAGCACATGCGAGGCCAGCAAACTTGGTCTTGGGGACCAGGATATGATTTGTGGAAGAAGTAAAAGCCAAACTCAGACCTAAAATATGTGTAAGCATTAACCTGGTAAAGCAGCATTCCAGAAAGGTGGAACAGGACATGAGGAGACCTGGAGTTAGAGAGCTTGCAGCATGTTGCAAAAACTCAAAGAAATACAGTGTGACAGGAGTAATGGGGAAGAGGAATAACTTACCTATTAGAGTCTTTCTTTTGAACTTTTTGAAATTGATTAACACTCAGTAGTGTGCTAGGTTGAATAGACAAGACTAGATCTAACTATCGGGATACCTACTGTAAATGTGTAGATAAATATAAAGACTTCAAATATGGGCAAAGACTTTGAATATTTTTCCTAAATGATAGGTTTTTCTCTGAGCTATTCCTTCTACTGTAAACTGGGTTCAAACTCAAGTACAAGTACTCTAGGACTACCACTGATTTGACAAACTCATTTATTTCATTCATATTTCACCCCAAAATCATTCTTTTAAAGTTCATAGGACTTTTTTCTTATAAGCTCTAACATTTACATTCTGAGTAATATTCCCCTTGTCCAGTTAGTTTTTTTAAAGATATTTATTGAGATTATTTTTCTGATTTTGGACGAACTACATGTTCATTTTCAGAAACTTGGAATATATAGGAAAGCTATATAAAAGAAAATAAAATCACCCACAGTACCACCCATGGTGATAACCATTGTCAGTATTAACTTGTACAGGGTATTCATGATATTATTTTCTAAGCTTTTCTATGGAAATATTTTATTATGAATATTTAAACAATTTGTATGTATTCCTTCTTTTAGTGTCCACATATACATGTGATATACTCTATTCCATTCATTCTTAATTTTAAGTACATAATTTATGAATATACTCTTATTTTGTAAGTTTTTATAGAACTATATTTATGTGTAACTTTTAGCCCTGTTGAAGATAATTTGCAAGCTATGAGCCTGCTGCATTTCAAACAGCTTGGGGCTCATGCAGTTTTCTATTCATTAGTTCTAAAAACCACTGTGACATGACGTAGGTAGCAAGTATTATTATTCCAGGATTGCAGATGGGACATCCAAAGCAGACAGCAGTTGCGTAACAGAGGTAGGGCTTGAAATAGAACTGAGGTTATTTCAAAAGTAGGTAGGATAAAATTATAGGTAAAATTAAATATTGGTGATTTGTATCTATATTCAAAGCCTCATCTCTTTGAAATGATAATGCATAAAACACACTGGCCCTTTGTTATTTTTCCATGAATTAAGAACCAAATCTGACCTTGGGGAGTCCACATGGATATCAATGGAAAGTTAAACCAGTTGCATGTGAGGAATTGCTGCCAAAATTTTGCCTGAAAGCTTAAACACTGTATTAGAACTACAAAGAATTCTAAAAGATTACGTTGAATATGAATGTTAAAGTGAAAATACACACACATGTGCACATGTGCAAACACACAGACACACGCACAGAATAATTTTAAGTCCAAGAGTAGCACCAGGGCCAATTCCATGATATTTTTATTAACAATCTTTACTTGGGCACAATTTCGCTTGAAGCTTGTGAGATTCTTTTTCCTGAGTCAAGCCTGCAAATTCAAGCCTGCTGGGAGCCAGGCAAACCACAACAGACGTCATCAGATCTCTCCTGCTTCAGGATATACATACTGATCACTGCAGGGGCTGGGGGAGAATTTTATTTTTGCTTGCACAGGCTTGCACAATTGTCAGCGGATATAACCCTTGTCTTTCTTTGAAGTGTGAGCTATCAAAAATTAAATAAACCAGATGAAGCTGTTTTGTGATTCAAGGTGATAGAGCAGACCAATGTCTGAATGTTATTTCTTTTTAAAGAGGAAACTAGAATTACAAATTTGCTACATTTATTTGGCACCATCCTTTGAAAAGGTGGAGCCCAAAGAGAAATTTTTTCAAGTGCCTTTTTCTCCTGAGAATAAGTAATAATTTTGAAAATAAGAGAAAGGTAGGAAGATTGACCACACAATACATAAAGTTAGCTGGAGAATGAGGGGGAGATTGTCAACTGTGAAAGAAAGTGATGAATGCTGAGTCCGTGGCATTCAGATAACCCCTACTTGTGACCAGAAAAATATACATTCTTGATTCCCAGATTCCTTCCATTCTTGGTGCAATACTAGAAAAAAAATTTGACCAGGTTTTTGGCATTTTTATCTTTTCTGGGAATACTTCTAAATGACCTAGGGGAAATTTTCTAAACCAAAGAACAGTTTTGGCAGCAAAAACAAGCCTCAGTATGCATTATGATTGAAACAAAAGTAATTTTGCCTTTAACTCATGCAAGGATCTATGAGAACATCTATTTTAAGCAGAATAAGATGAACTTGATACCATCAATGTGTGGAAAAAGATGTTTTTCACTTTATTACCTTAACTCTATAAAAAAATTGATTGATGATTTGCTAATAAACAAGAAGAAATTAACTAATTAATGTCAGTGTTATAATTTACTCATAGAATTAAGTTCTCAATTGTACTACATTTATTCTGTTTATCTTGCTGGTTTCTCTGATATGTAGAAAAGTATAACACACTATCTGAACCTTTATTTTTCTCATCTGCACAATGAGGATAATAGGTTCTATTTCAAATAGATTGCTAAGATGATTAGATAATACAGTATAAGTAAAATGTCTAACTCGGTATCTGTGCATGGTATATTCTTTCTGATTCATTTCCCTTCTACCTTCCTGTTATTTTCTCCAGCATTTGAAAAATGTGTGAGGACTTCAGTAGACTAATTGTGTAAAGTCCAACTAGCAGAGGCACAAAGCCAGATATGTCTGAAGGACCTACCATTTATGAGTGTTAACTACGTACCTGGCACATAATAAATGCTCCATAAATATTAGTTAGTATCATACCACCCACCCCACTTTATCCTCCCAATAACTCTGGAGAGTGTTTATTTTCACTTTTATTTTCCATTTGATAAAACTAAGGCTTGGGAGGCAAAGTAACTTGCCCAGTGTCACACAGCAGGATTATGACGGAACCAGAATTCAACTGAGATCTGTTCCAGAACTCCTGTAGCACACCACACCTCCTCCACCTAAGTATCAGGCAGGCAGGCCTCGGGCAAGTTCAGTCATCTGAAACAGAACTGGGAAGCCTAGTAAGCAAAAAGGACTTCTTGGGAAAAAAAAGAAGACAAAGTAGCTGGCATGCTCATCCGTGCATTCTAAAAGAAGTTCTCTTATGGTCTCTTATTAGCTTATATAGTTTTTAAAGCTGTATATAGGTTAGAAATAGCTGTGTGTAGCTTAAATAGCTAGCTCTAAGCCTACCATTTACAAGAATAATACATTTCAAAGACACTGTCAACCAGTTTGGTTATCTGGTTTCACAGCCTCTAGATGATTCAAAGCAATACAATTAAAGAATAGGGACAGGTTTCTACAGCCAATCACCTTGAAAACAGTAAAAGTGACCTGAAAACCTGCCAAATACTGACACAAAGCTTTAAAAACCATAATAGCCTAGATTAGCACAGGAGCAAATAGCCTGAAACACCCAAATAGTCTTTGAAGTATAATAAATCATATTTGTCATAAAGTCATTTAAATTGTTAAAATGGAAGCATTTTATACATTTCATAGAAAAATCTTTATCCAAATATTCTTTTTTCTAAGTTCAGTAACTTAAATAGGAAGTATCAGTAAAAAAGAAAAATCACTTAAATAAAACAACTCCTCTATTGAGACAGTACTAGCTCTGTAAAGAGTTATGATAAAATTAATTTTTTCATCTTTAACCCTGAAAACTTAACCACATAAACTTTTTTTATTGTAACATAGTTGTACATATCTGTGGGGTACAGAGTTGAATATCAATACCTGTGTGCAATATGTGATGCTCAAATCAGGATAATTAGTATATTCAACATTACGCAATGTAATCATTTTTTGTACCACATAGACTTTAATCTTTGGCTTTACTGGACTTTTTTCTACTGTACATAACTTTTTCAATTAGGTGATCAAAGTTATATCAAAACCAAGTGTTACATTAGGCATACAATTAAGCATTCGAACATCTCTGATTAATATGAGAAATGTGTTCCTGCTTGGCTTAAGAAGGAGCAAGCGACTTTTCATTTTACCACTAAAATTTTAACCTAAATATGGTCAAGAAGAAAATTAACTCATTTTCTGGAAATTCACAAGCATACACATATCCCTAAGCATTCTTAAGCATTGTTGACTATATGTGTTCTATTTCAACACGCCTTTACAACATTAGTTTCACAGTCCTAGGAAGTCAGAGATTATGATAGCAGTGCATAAGGTAGCCAGGGAAAATGTCAACAGTATTAGACAGTCATTTGGGATTTTTATCTCTTCTGACTTTTATCTCTAGCTTTCCATGCATCTTGGGATAAGTCATATGAATCCCACAGGAATCCCCATTTCAGCCTGACTGGTAGGACAGAACGATGAGGCACAGTATATTGTCTCAGGGTACAGATGACTGAATCCAACATAAGTCAAGGCGGCATGCCCCACCCTCAGAGACCCCCAGTCTTTGGGCAGCCCGTAAAATAAGAGCCAGACAAAACTGCACCTGAGAAACAAACTGATTTTACTTTTTGATTTAACTCTTTGGTCATTTTCCTGAGAGGTCTTAGTTAGATAAGAAATATTATCCGGTGGCCTTAGCACATGAGCATTATGGCTAACCCAAAACTCCTCAACATCACAAACAGTCCTAAAGCCAGCTCAGTCAAGAAAAAGAAGGACAGCCTTTGGTATGTGTCTGGGTCATCATGACATTCAAAGTTATAGGGGAACCTCTGAACACTCAGCAATGAAAAGAACACGGTGCCTTCTCACCACAGGTAATTCAAACCAAAGCAATATAAAATCTGATATTACTATAAAGAAATCCTACAAAGTTCTGATGTTTCTTAAGATATTTATTTCCCTATATATATAGATACAGATGTATACATATAGATATACAGATATGTCTCAAAAGCCAAATCCTTATTTCAAAAGTTTTGGTGACCCTGTGTCATTGATCCTCTAAATATGGGCTTAGCTTATTTATCCTCTAAATATTTACTGGTTTTTGTGGCCAAACATCGCTCACCTTCAGCAGTTGTACACTAGGGTTTCCACAACACACCCTCCCCCATTCCCCCATGCCCAGAAATGACTCTTGACCATCCACCCAGCTTAGTCTCCATTTTTATAAAAAAGTAGTCTTTGCTTGTGTCCACATCATAGGACCAATATGCATGTTACAGGAATTGCATTGTTTCATATAAGTGAGAAATTAATTCCCAGGAAACAAACTTTTTAAAAATTTTACAAATAGTGAATAAGAAATAAAAAAGTTTAACATCTAGTACAGATAAGAAAGAAGAAAAAATATCAAATTATTGAAGTATAGCTATTAGCACTGATGTTAGCCCTATGAAGTATCCAGGCCACAGATGCACAAAACCCGCAGAACCACCAGATATGCTTCTCCTCATTTAGTCCCTTAATGTACTCCATGGTTTGAAATATTTTGTCTATGAAACTGCATTAATTTTGCAATAATTATTTTGGGTTTTTTTCTTCTTAATCACAATCAGAGTTTCTGCTCAACAAGGCATAACAATATTTCTTCACTGAGTTGATAAAATTACCATTTTTAATGTATCTTTCCTTATTATTGTGCTATCACCAGGTGCTGTGATCTCCCACCTGGTTTCCTTAGCTCTTGTGAAAGTATTTTCATTCATGGATAGTTGTTCAAATTGATGTTTCTGTGGAGGAACGATTGCTGGAGAATCCTATTCTGCCATCTTGCACCACCTTCCAGCTTAGTTAATATAATTAAAACTAAAGCAAAGAATTTGATATTTTTGGCAATCTGCATAATCTTATCAAAACTAAATATTTTATTTCTACTAGCCTTTTTATAGATGTAGATATATTTAAGTTTATAAATATTTATATAGGTGTATATTAAGCCACTTAATATATTTAAATGTATATAATAATTTAATGTAGCCTCTAAAAATATTTTTAAAATATTCTTATAGAGACTAATTCCCTATCATACCATCTCTTAGAGGCAGGAGACTGCTGACTCAATCAAACCTCTCTTTTCACAGGGGTGAATGTTGAGTCCCAGAGTGATTATTGCCTTGCCCACAAGCAAACAGCCATTAAAGATTGAATTTTCCTGCTCAACATCACTAAGCATCAGGGAAATGCAAATGAAAACCACACTGAGATTTCATCTCACTCCTGTTATACTGGCTATTATCTAAAAGACAGAGAATAACAAATGCTGGTGAGGATGCAGAGAAAGGGGAATCCTCCAGCATTGTTGGTGGGACTGTAAATTGGTGCAGCCATTATGGAAAATGGTATGGAGTTTCCTCAAACAACTACAGATAGAAGTGCCATATGATCCACCAATCCCATTGCTGGGTTTATACACAAAGGAATGGAAATGTCAAAGGGACACCTGCACTCCTATGTTTATCACAGCTCTATTTACAGTAGCCAAGAGTTGGAAGCAAACTAAATGTCCATTGACAGATGACTGGATAAGGAAAATGTGGAATATATACTCAGTGGAATGCTACTCTGCCATAAAAAAAGAATGAAATTTTGCCATTTGCAGGAACATGGATGAACTTAGAGAAAATTATGCTAAGTGAAATAAGCCAGGCACAGAAAGAGAAATACTGCATGTCCTTACTCATAAGTGGGAGCTAAAAATAAATAAATGAACAAATAAAATTAAAAACAGAAAGAAAGAAAGATACAACAATCACAATAATATACTGAACTTTCAAAAGGAGAGAACAGAACTGAAGTTACCAGAGGTGGGAAAGAGGGATTAGTAAGAAATTGGTGAAGAACCACAAAAAAAGATTACATTGTATAATGTTGAATATACTAATTATGCTGATTAGAACATCACATATTGCACACAGGTATTGATACTCAATGTGGTACCCCACAGACATGTACAATCAATTATGTTACAATAAAAAATACTTTTTAATTAAATAAATAAATAAGACAAAAGAGATTGAATTTTCCTTTGTCCTTCTGCAGCCAACCCATATCCCTGCTGTGGTCTCTAAATAAGCACCCATATTAGAGCAAGGGACTCACAAGAAAACTGTCCCTATCAAATGACTATTTTTCAGATCTCTTCTAGTCTCTGCTGTCCCTGATGATTCCAGGCACAATCACTTGTTCCTTAATATACCTTTCTTTTATATTTATACCGAACTCTGTTTTACCACTGCATTGTAACAATAGTATTATCGTCTGCTTCTCTCTCTAGTAATAGTTCTTAAGAGTACAAAGGCTATGTCTTTCTGATCTCTTTTTCCTTAGCACCTACTGTACTTAGTTTCCTAAGTGTTGAGTTGGAGTGGATGGGATAGGACTGAACCGTATAAAGTTTTGTTTTCTTTTGTTGAAATGTCCCTGTGCCAATAATTCCCAAATTAATATTTAAGGATTGACTTTTGCTCTATACTCCATACTCGGACTGCCTACTTGACATCCACTTGGATATCTAAAAGTCATCCCAAACTTAAAATAGCCAACCAAATGCTTGATTAGCACCACATCTACGTATATTTCTTCCCTTCCCAGCAAATAACACCAGAACCTCTCTGCTCTCTTTCCCTCACATGTCAATCAATGAGTATATTCTAGAAACCTTACCTCCAAAATATTTCCTGAAACTGTTATTTTTCCTTTGGTCTCACTGTTACCACCCAAGCCAGGCTACCATCTTTCTTTCTTGAATTGTATTAGCCTCCTGGTTAGTTTCTGCTTCTACTCTTGCTCTTGTACAATCCCGTGTCTGCAGAGCTACCGGTGTCATCTTAGGAAAACTGTATTAGATCATGTTACTCTTGTAAAAACCTTCTAATGGCTTATCATCTCTCTTGGCATGATATCCAAAATTATTCTCCAGTTTAACCCAACACTCATGTGGCCTGAAATCTCATCTTATGTCCCCCTCTCCTTTGCTTCCTGAGTCCCTGTCACTCTGCCCTTCTTCGTATTTCAGACATAACAAACTAGTTCTTGCTTTAGGGTCTTTTCTCAAGTTGTTCCTTGTGCCTAAAATCCTCTTTCCCCAAATCTCTACCTGGGTGGATTCTTCTTGTCCTTAATTTTCAGCTCAAACATCACTCACTTCAAGAGGCCTCTCTTAACCATACAACAAAAATTGCCCCTTAGCCACTATTTCATTCATTAATTAAAGTTTTAGTTTATTATGAGCAATGAGTATTTTCTTGCTAATATATCTGTGTGCTTGTTTATGTGTTTACCTTCTGATTCTATTCACTGGGATGTAAAACCTGACTTGTTCAAAGCTTTGCTTTGTGCTTAGACTGGCGCCTGGTCCGTAGAAGGTGCTTAATAAATGTTTGTTGCTTAATGCTGTTAAATTCATTTCTTTGTCTTTAACATCCACAAGTGCAAGGGGAATGAATTCCTGTGCCTCAAAGTTCGCCTAATAAAGATTTGTCTTCTAAGATCAAGAGACCTCATCTCTTTTCCATTCCTGAGAACGTACTCGTTATTTCTGCAAAGACCGATTGTTAATGTGTAGTAAACCTTTGCCCCCGGCAGTTCTATTTTTTGGAGACTTGACATTAATTTTCCTCATTTGGGAGCCTGAAAAGCCAGAGTTTTTCCTTTTGACCATTGCTCTGACAATGTGACATCTGCAGTGTAGCAGGTAGAAGCCACTGCCCTTCAGATATCAGAGGCGGAGACCTGCCTAGCCTCCCCAGCAGCACAGTGGGGTTAGCTTAAGAACTTGGGTGGGTAGTACCTGTGCTCCTTCCAGATTAGATCTACTTACCTCACCCAGAAGCACTGGCTGAGTGAGTGGGAGAAACTACAAAGCACTATTTCTGTTAAGTCTCGGAGCTTAGACCTGGAAACCAGAAAGACATAGTAAGGGAGAGAGTGAAACAGGGTAGTCTCAGAAGAAATAATCAGCTCACTCTTCCATTTTACTCCTCTGGCAGGGGACTCTGAAACCTTTTTATTTTCCACAACTAGCTATTTGCTAGTGTAGGTCCACACTGGCTGAGTTTCTATCAGGCCACTGTGTGACCCCCAAATTATGTTTCCCCAAATTATGGGTCTGTGTGTTAGACACCCATGAAGCCACTCAGGGGTTGTGGTCACTCATTCATTGAACTGCACCTGATGAATAACCTGCTCCAGCAATGGTCATGGTAGTAATGTCACTCTTGGTCCAGGCTTGTCTCTCAGTGCAAAAGATCCCAGGAAGAACAGACATCACCATTTCTCACAAGCTCAGAGTCATTCCACAGCCCCCATAAACTGGAATCTTGCCTTTATGAACTGGGCCATACCCTGGAAGAGAAGGCAGTGCTTGGGACCAATATCTGCACCCTTGATACAGGACAGAGACCACCAAATCTCCTGAGTTTTCCCCAGTCCCTTTCTCCACTCTTCAACAGAGGGGCTGAAGAGGGGGTAGTGGGTAGACACCATAACAATGGCTCCCTCTGCCCCTTCAACTCCTGACAGTGGGGAATAAGGTCATTTCTCACTGTCTTTTGACACCATCAGCTTCTACAAGCTCTTCCAGTGCCCAAATCAGCTGACACTCTTATGAGTAACTTCTCAGTTCTCTATTACAGGAGCCATCCCATGGCAGGGGTCAGGGGAGACTTTTTGGAGTTGCTTTACTTTTTTCAGGCCACAAAGACATCATTTAGGAAAATTACTATTTTAATGCCCTAAATTATATTGTTAAGGCCTGAAAAGGTAAGGAGTTTCCCAGAGTGCTTTATTTACCAGCCAGGAGCAGGCTTCTTATAATCCTTAAGGGTTTGGTTTACACATAATAATGCCTTACTAAGAAAACCCTTGATAATCCAGTAATGGCATCCTTTGATCGAGATGTAGAAAAGAATGACATTTTCCAACATTCTCCTCTAGGAATAATTATGTTATAGTGGGTTTCTAGATATTTAGAAAGAAATTAGCTCAATATTCATTGTTTATGCCTTTCTATTTAGATCACACTAGTAAAAAATAGTTTGAACTCATGTTTTATAGAATTGGTTCTAGAGAACCTTCCAGATAATCTAAAACATTTGTTAAAAGAACAGGAGAACCAGCAGACCAATATTGAAGTGAAGGGTTTGGCAGCCTATAGCTTCCAGGGTCTTGGAGTTATACCCTTAGGATCACTGCTAGTAAAAATCTGTACTTTTTTCTCCCTCTTTAGTTTCTTTTCACCTTCTTCTTCATCTTCTTCCATCTCCTTGACCACTCCACACCAAACATGCACCCTTTATTTTTTCTTACTTTTCTCTCTCCTATCTTTTCCCCTTTGCTATCACTTTCATCCTATGCCTGCTGGTTCTCCTGGTGGCACCTAGGGCTAAAGGGTATTGATGCCAGCTCCATGAAGATGACAGAAGGTGACCTAGAGAAGATGACAACAGCTGGATTTTATTGAAAGCCTACTTTGCACCTGGCTGCCATCTATATATACCCTTCTCATGTATGCGCTCATGTAATCCTCTCAATTGTCATAGGACTCAGCCTAATTTTATCCAATACTCTCGTTCTGCTAGAGAATAGAAGCAGATTTGTCATGTTTTGTTTCATTCTGCTTTGTTTCTGAAAACTCTGTCCCCAAAGTTCTAGAGAAAAAGCCCCCAAGAAATGCCAGCTAGAAGCAAACAGATGGAAGTGGCATGTCTAACCAACAGGTTAGAGATAAGAAAGATGCGACAGCTGGGTAAATCCCAAGTGAAACCTTAAGTAGATTTCTATAACCAATCTCTGTTATTCACACGTTTGTGCTCTTGGGGGAGCACGTGACTTTACCAACCATGTTAATGGGGGAGAAGTTCTAACCCTTCCATAATTTCAAGAAAACCAGAACATGGTTTGGGTCAAAAAGAGTACTTGATTTTGCAACACCAAGTATCCCTTCTGAGGTTTCCCAAAAATGCTGTGGCTATCCCACATAGAACTTTCTCCATATTTTTACCACAGAAACAATAGTGCTAATTCAGCATACACTGTAATCTGGACCACTTTGGGAGGTGCTTTAAGAAAGATATCAAAGAAACAAATACCTGCATTCTTATAATCTAATATCATAAAAATGAAATACAGGATTTATAGAATTTTCATGCAAGGTGGCTATAGAAAGAAATGCTAAATAAGACAAGGCATTAGTTACAATGTTTTTAATAAGTGTAGAAGGACTAATGGAATAGTTAGACTTATTTGGGTTGAGTCAGGTAAAGACTTAGAGTATTTGCTATTAATTCAAATAAATGAATGAATTTATTAATAAATTATTACTGGAGACAGGAACAAGGAATGCAAAAAGTTGTTGAGGGTCAAGAATGTCAGAATGATTTGCCCCAGGGTTGATACTTTCCTTCTCTTAGAGGCATTACTTAGGAGCCAAGCCCTTCTATCACTCTGCAATGCCTTTCAAAAGAAGGAGCTATATAAAGGTGAAAAGTACAGGTTCACATTTCCCTTGTAGAGGGACTGTAAACATAAGTGACCAGGTAACCAAATTTACAATGTAGAAGTAAAGCCCAAGAAAGTAAATGAGGCAGAAAACAGAAGAAGTCTGGTGCACTGGACACATGAGTGTCGTCAGTGTCACCTCTGCATCTACTACCCGAGGACAGAAATCATCCGGGGGCCAGATTTGAATTTCGCACATGTACTGTTGTCCGTGCAAAAAGTGACCAAGTCATTTCCTTAGCACTTGGACATTTAAGACTCTCCCCCCCACTCCTTCCCTTTTTGGTCAGGCTGTTTAGAAAGCACAGATGCAGCTGGCACTGTTGTATTGTAAGCAGCCTTGCTAAGTGGCTCCAAAAGGAAAATATCTGTCCAATGTCTTAAGTACATCTCTGGGTCCCATTCACCAATTTTACATCATCATTCTCTGGTTCTTCAGACCCAAGAGTCAAGGTCAGAGACAGGAATTGCTGCTAGTCTGGTTTTATAACCTAGAGACTACTCTCATCATCTTTCATCGCTAGCCCTGGTAGTTCCAGCACATGGCAACAGAAATTACGGGTGACAGTGTGGATCAATCGAGTCACTTTTCACAGGGAATAAAGTCATTTTAGGAATTTAGGGTCTGATTTGAAGAAACTACCACATTACTGAAGAGAGACCACATATGCATCTAATTTTTAAGAATGTCAATGTAAACCGTGTCCAACATGCTCCTTCCCTCGGGTCATGCTGAGAGATGAAGGCTTTCTTCAGCACTTTCGTGATGAAGGTTGTGGCAAAGATCTAAAGTCTACCCTGGTAGTAACAGTCACGACCATGGTGGCACTGAAGATAGGACTTTGGCTTGAGGAACGCAAGGTGTAATCCTGCCATGAAGAACAGCCATAGAAAAAGGTGCTAAGGTGTCATAACTATTCTTTCTTTTCTTCTGACTCACCTCACTTAACTGTTTATTATACAGCCAGATATAGTGATAAGCTGTAAATCAAGCAGAGTTTCTACTGCTTTCTACAACACCCCAACCACACAGGCAGCACAGCACAGTGTTAAAAGGGTGTGCTTATTACCCTTCTAAAGCTTGATAATATCTGAATCTTGAGCAAGTTATTTTCACAGGTGTCATGATAGTGCTTACTTGTTTTGGATTCTTGTAAGGATTAAATAAGGAATTGCATATGAAATGCTTAGTACTGTGTCTGGTACATAAAGGAAGTACTTGAGCTCAGGTCTGTGGAAATTCGAAGCTTATGCTGTCTGGTACGTCATTATTGGCAAAATTAGAAAAAGATCTGCTATTAACTGAATGTTTGTCTCCCCAAAATTCATGTCGAAGCCCTAATCCCCAATGTGATAACTTTTGAAGGTGGGACCTTTGGGAAGTAATTAGCATATGAGGGTGGGGCTCTTATTAATGGGATTAGTGCCTTAATAAGAAGAGACATTAGAGAACTTGCTTCCTCTCTCTCTCTCTCTGCCATGTGAGGATACAGCAAGAAGGCAGCAGCTGCCTGCAAGCCAGGAAGAGAGCCCTCAGTAGAACTTGACCATGCTGGCACCCTGATCTCAGACTTCCCAGCCTCCAGAAATGTGAGAAATAAATTTCTGTTGTTTAAGCCACCCAGTCTATGATATTTTGTTATAGCAGCCAAAGTTGACTAAGACATAATCTAATAGAAATGGTTAATTTATCTCCCAAGTCCCTTAAAACTCTAACATTGCATGATTCCTCTTTCTTTGCTCTATTGGAATAAGAACTTTTCCTAAGCTATCAGTTTGCTAGGAACACAGTATCGACTCACCTGAGAAAAGTAGTAAGAATGTTCTTGAAGTTTTAAAATCATTAGAATTTAATTTTTAAAAATTCTATCAAATAAAAAATAATCTGCAAAAATATGATTAATCACCCATGTTTTCCTGGCTATGTAAAAACACTATGTCATATAATTCGCAATTTTTAAAAGCTTTAAGTAGAGATTTCTAAACCATCATCTTAGTTGTCAAGATATGGAAAAAGAATTAATGAAAAAAGTTGGTTATCATCATTATTAATAACAAACGCTAATTGAGACCTATTGTGTCCACATTTGTATTATAGCACTACAATTCACTGTGCTTTATAGTTAGTTTTACATATGTCTGTCTCTCCACTAAATTTGCAAACAATTTTAAGGACAGGGACCATGTTTTGTATACCGAGCACTTAGCATGGGGCAGGCACAATTAACCACTCAATAAATGCATGTTGAATGAATTAATGAATGAATGAAGAGTACAGCACTAGGACTTTAAGTTACAAGGTCTGAAACAATGGCCCCTGCAGTCTAAATAGAAAGACAGGCCAGAGCATCAAAGGCAAATAGTCATGAACTAAAGTTTTATTACACATAAATAAAATGGATAAGAGGTACTGCTTACTTTAAATAGAAGAGTCAACTTTCAGGTGAGGCACAAAGACTTCATAGAGAAAATGGGACTTAATCTGGATTAGACAAATAGAAAAATCTTTCCCAAAAGGGGGACAATGTGAGCAATAACATATTAGTTTTTTATTGCTGTTGTAACAAATCACCACAAATTGAGTGGCTTCAAACAAAACAAGTTTATTCTCTTACAGATCTGAAGGTCAAAAACCTGAAATAAGTCCCACTAAGCTAAAATCAAGGTGTCCACAGGTCTGTGTGCCTTGCTGAAGGCTGTAAGGGAGAATCTGTTTTCCTGCCTTTTCCATCTTTTAGAGGCTGCCTGCACTCCTGGGCTGGAGCCCCTTTCCATCTTCAAAGCGAGCAGTAGTGGGTAGAATCTTTCTCACATCTGACACTGATTTCTCTGCTTCCCTCTTCCACATTTAGGAACCCTTGGGATCACACTGGACCCCTTCAGATAATCCAGGAAATGCTCCCAATTTTAATGTCAGCTGATTAGCAACCTTAATTCCATCTGCTGTCCTAAGTTCCCTTTGCCATGTAACCTAACCATAGTCACAGGTGCTGTGGATTAGGAGACCGGCATCTTGAGAGACCATTATTCTGCTTACCACACACAGTATCAGAATGTATCTGGCATGTTTGGGCAACAATATAATTTCCATAAAAATTTTGTGTGTTCAATGTAAGTTTAGTGAGTTTACAGGATTAGATGAGTGGGAGCCTATTTTTGAAAGTATTGAATGCCCAACAAAGGAATTTGGACTATTTTTGTAAGTAATAGTTCTCTTTGGGTCAAATTAATATTAATATTTGCCATCACTTTTCATATGTTACATATTTGAAAATAGCATGATTACAAGTTATGTCCAATCCACAATGCCACAACTTTTAAAGATAAGTAAGACAACTGAGTTTTTTTAATGGTTACTGAGAGACTTGAAAAATACCATTTAATGGTAGCTCGATCAATTGCCACCTTGAAGTGTGAAAGAAAGAAAAAAGTAATAATGGCATTTAAAAAGCATTTGTTAAAAAGCCTGGTTATATGTAGTTCTGAGGTTGACTCCTGATACTCAAATTGAAACTCACAGACATAAGAGCAGCAAGGTATATGAACATATGCAAGTCAAAGGTAGGTACATTTTACCTTGCCATTAAATGTGCCAGACTATACTGAGAGTATGTTGTGTACATACTACATATTAAATGGCCTCCTTTTACTCTCCACCCTCAATTTTCTTGCCATGGGAAAACGGCTTCTAAAATTATCTAAATAATAGGCACAATGTATATCAGTTTTTAATATGATATCTTCCAGTTTTCTCTTTCTTGTTTTTTAGTTACTCTCCTGGATGATAGGAAAGAAAGGTGTTTGTAACCACAGCAAAGCACTTACTCTTAGAAAGAACCGGGAAAGACAATGGGCGTAAAAAATAGAGCAAGCTGTGTTTCCAATTACCACCAGATGCTTTCATTTATTCTAAGCATTCTTGTTTAGTTAACTGTACAAATTTTTAATCATATAAATGTGGTAGTGTTCTGGCTTCATGCTCTTGATTACCCTTGTCTTCCAGCTGATTTCACATGCCTCTTGCTTCCGGCATCACTTTACCACAAATACTATGTCTGGGGCCACGTGAATTCCACACAATACCTGTTGAGGAGTTTATTTTATTTATCTTTCGTGTTTTGGGGTGTGTTTTGCTGAGGCTGTGACACTGCGGTACTTTTCTCTGAGTCAACAGCACCATTGGCCACTAAATGCCTGCTTTCTTTTTTACCATCGTTATTTCTTTGTGGAATCATCTGGTCACCATTCATTCATGCCTGGAATATTACAGCAGGAAAGATTACCAGACTTCCTCCAAAGATCACTTTACATAAATCTTTAATAAATCAAATGATGGAGCAGGTCTTGGTGCAAGTATCCTGATGATGAAGATCAAAGACTCAGAGACTTTCCTATATTCCAACCATTCCAAAAATAATGATCAGAATGCAACAAGATGCTGGAAAGAAGGAAGGATGGCAATATTGGCCTAAGTTTTGTTGGACATTTAATGAGAACAGACTTTCAAAAATAGCATTTGATTACGAAGTTCTTTAAGACCCCATGATATATATTCATCACCATGGCTTATTCTTGATATTCAACCTTATGTTTAAAGTTAACCCATAACAGAAAAGAAATAAATGAAACAAAATTGAAAAGCCAAGCAGTGGCTAATGTCATGAATGTCCTAGGACACAGCCCTTGTTCTTATGTAACAGTTCTGGTTGCTTATTTCCATTAAGAGTATTTTACCTGAGCCAGTACAATTGTTTTCAAAGATCCTAATAGGTGTGAAGATTGGGACTTTTGCTGCATCTTCTTCTATAAATAACTAATATAGAACAGGCATAAAATAGCTGCTGTGTGGTGGTCCTCTAGCCTTGCTGCTCAAAATGTGATCACAAACCTTGTCATCTCCAGGAAACTTATAAGAAATGCGGGGTCTCGTTTCCCCAACCAGCCCTGCCAAATCAGAATCTGCATTTTAATGGGATCCCCAGGTTATTTGTATGCATGTTAATGTATGAGAAGCACTGTTTTAGAATAATAGTACTGAGAGACTCCTTTGGCATAGATATTTTATGTAATTCATAATAACCAGGAGGCAATGAGGGAAAGAGAGAAAGAGGAAAAAGTAAAGAACAATTGGAAGCAGCAGCAAGATTATACCTCATACACATGAAGCAGTTGAAATTTCCTTCTTCCAAATTGACTTTGAACTCCATAAACATGAACATAAATGAAAGTCAAGGGCAAAAATGGGTCCTGTTAGAAGGCTTTATTCCTTAACCATTTTCTCACTTTTCTTTTGTTATGGTGTTTATATTGATAATCTTCCTATATCTTGTTAGTGATCTGGTTTACTTTTATTCTATTAAGAGGCAAAGAAAGCTCACTCGGGTATTTTCCAGCAGTTCTTTCAGGATGTCTGGATAATCTCCCCTCCAGTCTTCTTGAGGGCTTCTCAGCCTGACTTGAGTCTTGAAAGCTTTTAAAATTCAGGTGTCTCACATGTACTAAAAAAAAAAAAAAAAAAAAAAAAGTAAAAATATATTTCAGGCTTTGTTTAGGCCACTTTTTGAGAATTGTATTATTTGGTTTTGCACACTATACTTCTTTTTCAAACATGTATAAATTAAATAGAAATCATCAAGGAGCAGTCAACATTATAAAAATGATTGAAGAATAAGGACCCTAAGCAAAAACTGTGAGGTCTACGTAAGTTTGTCTAGGGAAAAGAGGCCAGCAGGAGGCTTGAAGATACATGTTCACTCCCAGAGCATATGACACAAAGCTGCACAACTCATGAACATCAAACATGCCCAATAGTCATCGTGGACTGGAAACAAAATTCCCCATCATGAGGACCTACACAGTATTAACTAGAGTACTAAATAACCCATGGAAAAGATCATGCAGGCTTAAACCCTAGACATGATTCATGGGCTGTTATACCTCAAGAATGCACTTACAAAGAATATGCGTCCTATGGAGCCACTTGTATTAACACACACTTTGTCCTCTATCTATCTGCTCTCATTCACATTTCAATGATTTTGCCTATGTTACCCTGCCTCTCCACCATAAAATCCCTTACTATCGTTCCCCATGGGCCTCTCCCCAATACACTCCATTCAACATCCCTGTCTTTGATTTCATCTATTCCTGCATTTTCATGGGGAACACCAATTTCCAAAGTGGGACCTATTTCAGGGGTGGAAGGGATTGATTTTTCAGCTTTCTAACAGATCCCAGGAAAGTATAACAAAAATTCAAGTTTAGGTAAATGGTCAATTATGATTTCTTATAGCTTAAAAGTAACAATATCAAATTTTTATAGCATGTTACAGTTTTAAAATAACTCACATTTAAATCTTAGTTAATTCTTACAAGATCCCAGTTGAGGGAAGGATAAGGTGCTAATTTCTTATCATACCCACTTACAGATAAGGCACTAAGTTTGAGGCAAAGCTTAGTGGTGAGCACAGATCAAAACTCAGTTTTATAACCCTGAGATATGTAGTGTTGGAGGATTAATTTAGAGATTTCATTGCTGTAGTTGATTTTTAAGAAGTTGACACAATCAAACACGAAATTATGAAAAGTGTACCCTACCACCACTTATGATCTTTCACAATCAGAAATGAGTTCTGAAATCCTAGAAAGGTGACAGTCAGAGTGTGCCAGGGTCATACACTAAAGCAGTCATGGAAGAGAAGAGGAGGCTGTATCCATCAGCAGAGAAGACAAAGTGGAGAAAATCAAGCCTTCCTGCCATTTTGTTCTCAACCCCTGTGTTATTGGACTCATTTGTTATTGGAAAATTGTTGGATGCAGTCAATTTAGTATTAGTTAAGATATCTAAGAGCCAGGATAGAGATCTGAGACCAGCTGGAATCCTGGTTTCTCTCTTTAAGCATACAAACAAAAATAATGAAAGAAGAGGTAATTCTCACTGAAAACCAGAATCCAGGTGGGGGAGGCTGTTCAGGTCCCCAGTACCTGCAAAGGACCCAGGGTCTGGCTTAGAGGTTCTCCTTACTGCTGTTAATACATATTTGCAGAGTGAGTATGAGAATGATTGGGTACAGTTCAGATACCTGTTGTGAAATCAAACTATGAATCTGTCAGCTCAACCCCTTCTCCTTCCCCCCACCTCGTCATTCCTCACCCCACCCGCTTTCCCCCTTTCCATGTGGCAATGGAAGTATGCACTGCCTTGTATGGTCGGTCTGCAGACGAAGTCCTGGCATTATTCCTTGAGATTAGCTAAGGCCAAAGTTATTACATTTCTATTTCTCCTGAAGGACACTGTAAATTGTTTGAGCTTCTTCTACTTGGACTACATTAAACAAAGTTGAAAGACCTGTTTTTCCATCTCTGCCCATTTTGAATTTCATTTGAATTGCATTTGTGAAACCAGGATGGTCACAGGTGTGTGTGTGTGTGTGTGTGTGTGTGTGTGTGTGTGTGTGTGTGTGTGTTTACACATCCATATTCGAACTGAACTGATAATGGAGAGGAAAGTTGAAGACAAAATAAATACACTCTGTTAATAGTTTGACATTGCTTCTAGAAGATAGAAGAGAGATGAGGGTCAATAAGTGTGTAAGGTCCAAAATACATGAGTGAGAAGACTTTCATTATGAGGAAGTTTTGTGAGAATCTATTGGTAGACTCAAAATAAAAGAAAATGGCCATGAATATGTTTCTAAAGTTTTCATTTTTTTCAAAAAGGTACATTCTCTGGAATGAATGGAAATATTTAACATTGTTAATATTTTATTTTTTAAACCATTTATAACAAGGGCTTATCTGTCTAGAGGCTAGAGCACCTGTAGTCTACAAAACTCGGAACACTAAAAAATCCTTCGAAATAATCCAGATTCTAAATCAACTGTGTCTTTGACACTATTTTCCTGGCTATATACTTTAGTACTGGGGCTATCAATTCTTTCTTTTATAGCTGCAACCGCTCAGCAAAGTCTCTTTGATAGAATTAGGTGTCCACTGGAACAAGCTGTTTTGACTTCGTTAGTTCGCATTATGTTTCTTTCACACAGGAAGAGAACTACTCTATTTTCCTCTTAATGAATGTTAGGTTGACTCACAATACCTGAAAAAAGAACTTTATTATTTTGAAAGTCTGTCTTAAAATGTTCTGTCTGTAGCACATTAACTACAGATATCAACATTTGTAAGAACCCTTATAACTCACGTAGATGAGATTTTGCTCCATGACTCCTCTGAGCACAGAACATCCCCGCTCTCTTCCCCAACCCCAGTGATCCAAACTGCTGGCTGCAGATACTATCTCAAGGTGAATGACATTCACTGAGTAAGGGAAAAATCATAGGTTTACAGACATGTTCTAGTAAAGTCACCATCGAAAGACAAAAGAGATCACAACCTATGAGATGCCAGCTACAAAATGTAACAAAGCCACCTTTCAGAGAAGTAGTGTGTTGGAGAGATTTTAGTTCAGTAAGTGCTAGTATCTCATCAGTTTGTCCCAATCTCTTGAGCCTGCAATTCAGCCAAAAATCTCCTGAGCCAAGCTTTCTCGCAAGATTTCCTGTACTTCCTGTTTCTACGTGAGCCAGAAATACCATGAGAACAACCTTTCTTGTGGTATTTTTGCACTTCTACTCTGGGATGAAGATAATCCCATATTGGGGGAAAAAAATTTAATTGTGCAACCATTTTCAGTTTTCAAACCTTCTAATGAAGTAGGTTTCTCCTTGGGAATGAAAATTGGAAATAGCATTTGCTTGGCCCTAAATTATTTCCACTAGGAATTATTCATATTCAATGATCCAACATTTCGTTAAGTGCTCTAAGATATTTTTTCAAGGCAATATGTAAAACAGTACAGAGAACACAGTGGAAATATATATCCTTGGATTTTTTAAAATACCATTTTTGAAGAAATGTGCAATGAAGAGTTGTGTTTTTAATACATTAGTGTAAGTGATATATTATATCATATATTTGTTTTCTTTGTTCTTAACCCCTTTGTTCCAAGGGTCAGGATATCCTGATGTTAAGTACTATTGCAAAATAACCGAACAAAAACAAAAATAGTCAAACACTTAGGAAACTCTTCAGTTGCTATGTCAAGGAAGTTTGTGACTGAGGAGTGAGTTTAAGACGTTATTCAGGAAATATGGTAATTGAGTACAATAGCCTACATGTGCTTATTAAATAAAATCATCTCAATTCTAGAGAGGCTTAATACCCCCATTCTGATGGAAGGCTAAGTAAGGTCTGGAAGGGCTGTCAAAAGTGATGGAAGTGTCAAACTGATGTCTGAGTCCTTTCATCGTTTCACAAAGAGGGAAATAACAGAAAGGCATGGCTTTCTGATAAAATGGATCACTGATTATCCGCTAATTGGGTTGAATGAATATAGGAAGAGCTGTTGGACCAATGTTTTAATAACAAAATTCACAAAGAGTAGTCTTCAATGTCTTCATTGTTGTTTTGTACCCTCAAAGGCTGTTGACACTTCTTCACCTGTTAGGAAAGAGAAAATAGGTTTGGAGATATCCTTTTCCATCCAGAAAAAAGAAAAGTCACTTAGTTCAATGTGGAAAAACTAAATTTAATAGCCATAGGTTTAGAGGAACCATAAGAACAACAAGAAATTATGTTAGCCTTTGCTGGTTTCAACTTTTTAAAAATGAGGTGGGAGCAATGAAAATAAACCACACTCTACAACAGTCTTTCTCTTCTCCCCCAAGTCTCCTCTTCTCTTCCCTAAAGAGAAGCTCCACCACGTCTTCTGGGGAGCAGAACGCCTGTGCCGGAGCAGTTTTTCCACTCGGCAGAGCTAGGCAGGAGGTGGACAGCCCCAGACGGTGCGCTGCCCTCCTTCCTGGGCAGCCGGCTGGGATGCCAGCAGGGGCTGCTGCCCTGGGACCTTGAAACAGCAAATGATTGTGTGATAAACCAGCCCTGAAAGGAATGCAGAGCAAGAGAAACAGATTGTACATCAACAAAATAAAATGCCAAGCAAAATAAAGCAATTTGCAGTGAAAAGGTGGGAAGAGGAGAGGAAGATGGGATTGTTACAATGTCCTCCGAGAAAGCAGGGTCTATCCACATGAATGTTCAAGTTCAAATTGTTCCTACAAACCCAATTTGCTGACAAAAATGCCAAATACAATACCATCCCATTTTCCTTTATGTCCAGGGCCTTTCACAAGCTACAGGGGGCATCCCCTTCTGCTGCGTCGGTTCTGACTTCCAGCGCCTCCATCTCTGAGCCTCGGGACACAAGAGGCATGGCCCGCGGTTGTCCTCAATTCCCCACTCTCAGGTGGGGGACACAGTAGTTAATGGCCCAGATATTAAGTGCTCTCTCTCCGGAAAGTGAATCTTCAGCACTTTCCTGTCTTTTCACTGCCATTTATGCCCCCTGTGTACATCCTATAAAAGTACTACTTAACTTCGAAAATGGGTTTTTAATAATCCTGAGCCGTGAGTCCAGACACAAGCCCACTGCACACATGCGTGAGGATCTCCATACTTCCCTACGTCACTTCTTTTGGAGTTAGCTGAGAAATGTGATTCAGTGTTATTTCCCTTCCAGCTGAAGGGCAGCTGAGGTTACAAAGGGACTTGACTAATAGGTCAAAACCCTGTTAAGTTTGCTGAGAACCAAAGGACAACAAATGGGGAGGTGTGTAGCAAAGGAGCGTGAGTATCTGAACTGTGGTACTGAGGATCAGCCCAACCCCATCCCCGTGCAGGTCACAGTAGACAGGCACCCCCGCCCCCCAGGCCTTCCAGAGCCAAGCAGCTGCCAGTGGTTCTGCGGGTGCTCGGCTTCCCCTGTTTTTCCGAGAGCTCCTTGGGGCTCGCAGGACAGGAGTCTGGGAAGCTTCTAGGCTTCCTGCACCACAGGGGTGACTCCTCACCTGACATCTCCAGATATCTGGCCTCTGAGGGACCTCTCTGAGAGTCTGGCAACGGGAGAGCCCCACTTCTTTGCCTGACATCCTTGATAGCTAAGCCATTTGACAAACTTTGACAAGACCAGAAGAGAATTGAAAACAAATAAATCAGAAGGAAGAAGAGGAAAAGCAAATGCTAAAACCTCCATGGCTGGTTTTTTTTTTTTTTTTTTTTTCCCCTGCTGTCGTTCCAGCTGTAGCCTGGGATTAATTAAGTGCTGTGAACTCAGTGCCTGAGAGAGGAGGAAAACATGCTTTCTATCTCCAAGGAAGGAGCACAGTAACAGTTTCTCACCAGTGAGAAACCTTGGGAAGTGAATCGCTCTGCTCATCAGTGCTTGTGGAGGGACCGGAGAGACAGGGAGGCCGTGCCAGGCTGGAGGAGGCTTGTCTTTCCGAAGCTGGAGAAGATTTTACAGGGGTTCGCCTTTCCTCACCCGGGAAGAGTTTCCCTTCTGGTAGCAGCGGCGGCAGCAGCAGCAGCAGCAGCAGCAGCAGCAGCAGCAGCAGCAGCTCCACCACGTCTTCTGGGGAGCAGGGCAGAATGCCTGTGCTGGAGCGGTATTTGCACTCGGCAGAGCTAGGCAGGAGGTGGACAGCCCCAGACGGTGCGCTGCCCTCCTCCCTGGGCAGCCGGCCGGGGTGCCAGCAGGGGCCGCTGCCCTGGGACCTGCCGGAGATGATCAGGATGGTAAAGCTGGTTTGGAAATCCAAAAGTGAGCTGCAGGCGACCAAACAGAGAGGCATTCTGGAAAATGAAGATGCTCTCCACAGCTTTCCAGGTAAATTGGCTGTGGGGTGTAGAAGGTAACCGGGCGAAGTCTGATTACTTTCAGTGCCTTGCTGGAAGAGCCCAAGCTGTAAAAATGGGAAAGGGAAGGAAGACAAACTGTGTGCAGCATAGGGTCCAGGGCTGTGGGCACATTACAAATGTTTCCTCTATTTTAAAGATGCATCTTAAAATTAAGAGTGATATAGTAGGAGGAGCATTAGAATGTAGATCAAGAACCCAGGGTTCTGGGCTCAGCTTGCCACAAGCTTGCTCTGTGGCCTCAAAGAAGTCAAATTTCCAGAGTTTCAGTCCCAGAAGAAAGGAGTGTGGAACTGGATGCTGTGTAGTGTCTGTCCATCCTTTTGCTAACATTTCTTGTCAACAAGTTAGAGATGTCTCCAAGAGAACATTCTCCTTAGGTTGATTTTTGCAATTCTTTATATAAAGTAAAATATATTTTCCAATTTCTAACTACGGGATTACAGGCTGTATCATGTTCCCTGAACTGAGCTTGGACTGCAAGCTTTTTATGTCCCAGGAATGTTGGTAAACTTTCTTGCCTCAGTTTCTCCTTTGACAAATGACAATATTACAAACATCCCATTGATACGGGGGAAAATGAACTCACTCACAAATGTGGAAATGATGATTCATAGGGACTTTGTCATGTCCTAAGAATGCGCTGTGTTTGGGACACTTGTGGGAAACTTTGCCGTGTTTCTAACAGGGGGCACAAACACCACCGTGATGCCTAGGACCCTTGAGACGGATCCCAAGGGGCTCCGAAGGCTAAGAATGCCGAAACTGACTGCAGGGTGCTCGCTTCCTCTGGGAAATACATTGGTAGATATTTGGAAAGTGGCGGATTCACTTTAGAATAAAGAATATGAATGTGCGTTTATGCATTTGAAGTCCTGGCTGGCCCCACGCAGTGGAATCCTGATGTGCCATTGGCAGTGAGACGCCGGGTAGACGGAAAAGATACAGCAAAACCGTTCACCTCGTTCGATTTTAATAATTTATGCCAGAAACTTGTTTGAGTTAAATTACTGAATAATCTATAAAGAATATTATTAAAAAGTAATGTTCTGGCAAAGAAAAGATTTAAAAGGAAGGAACAAAACAGTGTTGGTCTCTAGTGAACAATGAGTGCTTGAGTACGTAGAAAAAAGATGGAAAGCAGCAAGACAGGTTTATGCGGCAATTGGGGGAAAGATGTCCTGGGAAATGGGTCTTGGTCAGAAGAAATGAAGTCATGCTAAAGCAATCCCATATTTCATGGCAGTAGGGCAAGAAAAATGGAAAAGTCCACCTGGGCAGAAAGTCTAACCATGACACTTTGACAGTTGCCACTTTGGGTTTGTTTCATTAAATTAAATGATTAATATTCCTATTTCAAATGGCACCCTTTGAGAAAACTACCTAACTCAACTGATGTTAGCATGCTTGCGGGGATAGGTGTATTGTCATTTATAGTATATGTTAGTGGGTATCTAATTCTTGCGAAAGCAACACCATGGCAAGAAAGCTTTATAACTCCTGTAACACTTTTTGACTTAAAAGGTACATTTTTTTAGATGTTATGAAGTAGGGCTTGTTAAGTTTACTATGCCTCTCAACCATTGCCTCAGTTTCAGTGGAAATTGTCTCAGCGGCCACTTGGGTTCCCGGACTGCTGTCCCCACCGCCCTGCTTGCCAGGAGGCAGGCTCGGTTTCAGCACCTGCCCAGAGCACGTGGCTCCGGCCTCCTGCTCGTCCCTGCCTTCAGCCCCATGCATGCAGCGGAGGGCCGCATGCTGACCCCGCCACGAGCCCCTTCTCTTTGTAGCTGTCCACACCCTTCCCCACCCAGCCGGTCCCCAGCACTGCAGGTGCTCCTGGCATCGGTGATGGTTTAAGGTGTTTTCTGTTCCTGTTTAGGGGTTTATGATAGAAAGCTCCTAAAAAAAAAAAAAAAAAACCACGAAGACACATGGCGATCTCTCTCTCTCTCTTAAATAGTACCCTTGCCTCAGTGCCACATGGTGCCACCCCTACCCCCCAACCCCCCAAGCCTTGCCTTAGGCTTGGGATGTCTTTCTCGGCTCAGTCAGCTGAAAATGTTCTATTCAAACTACACAGTCAAGTTCAAGCATCCCTTGCTTTGTGATGACTTTCCTGCTCTCCAGCCACCCCCCATCTTCCCCAACCGTTATTTATTTCCCCGTCTTTTTTATATTTACCTGTAGGGACTTAACGTATTACATTTGTAGCACACAATATTTTTGGCATGCTAGTAACTAAAAACAGGAAGATTAAATATTATAATCTTCTGTGTATATTTTGACTCCTTGTGACCACAGATGAATAGGTTTAAATTTTTAAAAACCATGAAATTGCTGAAATTCTGAATAGGACCAGGAGTCACTTTGGAGGACTTGAGAGATGAGTGTCACTGGTTCTTAACATGTTCAATTTCACCTTAGAAGTTCCAGCTTTTCTTTTCTTTACTGAAGGGCATCGTGGCTTTGACTCAAGCTTCTCAGACAAGACTGGACATTTGCTCTGGCACAAGTGAAATAGAAAAATATTCTGAGATTTTGCTGAGTTAAGAAAAAAAGAGAGAGAGAAAGAATTTATGGGAAGACTACATTAATGAGTATTCGTGAGAGATTTTAAGAGGAAATACACTGAATTGTGAGTAATGGAAGAGAGAGAATAGTGCCCTGATGAGAGGGAAGGGTGCTGGGAGAAGCCATGTATGTGAGCGCCTTCTGCCACCTTCAGAGTGGAGACTGCTGGGTGGCACAGGAGGGAATGCAGGACACAGAAGGGACAGGAGCTCATGACCTTTACATGGTGGGTACGTGCATCCAGAAGTGGCCCCAAAGATGAACTGTATTGATACTCACATCTTTTGCCCTTTCTGAAGCAAACAAAGGATGGTCTAATTATCTAGTTAACCCCTGTATTTTAGAAATGAAGCCAATAGTTCAAAGAGATGAAACAACTTGTCCAGGGTCACACATTGAAACTGTGTCAGAACCAGACAGGACCTCAATTGCCCAACTCTGGTCCTCAAAACTTACATGATCGGGATAAGTGCTTGGTAATTTAAATTTAAATTTAAACCAAGACATGGCTTTATTGATTATATGTAAATGGGGCAAACATGAGAACTCACAATGTAATATAAACCTTGGTCACACCAGAAAAATATTATCATGCCAAACAATCAAAGGATGGTGCCTCTTTTCCATTTTCCTCCTTATTTTGTGGTGGGCATTAGCTTTAGATCCAATCTTCAAGTACTAGGAAGGTCCCGGAAATGATCCCCATGTATTATCAATAATATTATCAATAAAGCTTATAGCAGGCGGTGAGAGTGTGCACCAACGTGGGGAATGTGGGGGAGCAGAAGAATGGGAAATAAGTAGGTGGTTTCTCAAGTGCTGTGAGTACAAATATGATTCTAGTTATGATTCTAGTCAGCAACCTATTTAAGACTAGACATCCTCAAGCAAGACTTATTCTTAGTTGAATAAATAATTTGATTTTGGAATTCAACCAAATAACTGCAAACTCTGCAGCTGTGGAACTTACCTTTGATTTTGGTGTCTCTGGTCTGAATTTTACATTATATTTTACTTATTTATTATGCTTGTTCTCATTTCGATAGCCCTTGGTTCCAGGAAAATATAAAAGGACACAACTCCCTCAAAAAAAAAAAAAAAAAAAACACCTTACTTTCCCCATAGTAATTGTAACTTGTCCTGCCTTTCCAGGAGAACACAAATATCAGAAATGTGCTTTATACTCAGTCCTGAATATCAAACAACTTCAGACAAGAAAATCTCCAAAAGAATTCTCTAATTCCAGGACTCTATAATTAAAATTGACATTTAAAGTACTATTTTTAAATGTCTCAAGTACCAATCGTACCAATCATGATATAAGTTAAATATGTTGAAGACCGAACACTTCAATCATTATAATTCAAGGAGCATTTATTGGATGCCTAGTATATACCAAGGACTGTGCTTGGCATCAGGGACTCAGAGATGAATCAAAGGCTTATTTAGAGAAGAACAATTATAAATATATGAATCAGAGTTCTGTCTATAACTTCAGTGTGAAAACAAGCACATGTTAATTTAAATTTTTCTGTCAACTCAAAGTATTGTCTGGTGAGTTCAAAAACACTTGTAATAACTCAAACACACTTTCGAATACTCATCCGTACTAACGGTTTCATTTAAAGGACAAATTGCGTTGAGCAAGGAATCAGTTAGTATCAACAGCAGATAACCTACCATTAATTCATGACATTTTTCTAAAACTACTGCTTTTAAACATTAGTCTGCATCCAATCTGCAGCTATGCAGGATAATAATCATTGACAATTTAATCTGTTCTTTAAAGGTGAATGCAAAATTGAGTCAAAACTGAAACACGTCATCTCACCTTTAACTAAACCTGTTCCTTCTCCTGACTTTTTTTTCATGAATGACAGAAACCCAGGTTCAAAACTGTTCTTTACAGTTCCAATTATTTAACCATTCCAAGTTCATAAGAGAGACTTAGAGTGCCCGAGGATAGTTGCAGTGTTGAGATTTAAAATGTTTAAATCCTCCATCTACATTACTGAACTGTGGCACCCCGGGGAAGTTACTTCGCCTCTCTGTGCCTTAGTTTCCTCTTCTGTCAAAAGAGAATGAATAATAGCATCTTCATATAAGGTTGTAGTGAGGATTAAATGATATGATAACAAACAGACAAAAAGGGCCTGGAAAAGAGCCTAAGCCCTACTACATTCTCAGTAAATGTTAACTATCCTAATTATTGGTGTTGGTGTTATTTTCTCAACAACTTTTCTCACACGCCTTCCCTTCTCTCTATTCAGTTCTATGGCCATTGGTCAAACCTCATGTTGCTTTGTCTATGGTTTTGCAACAGACTCCACCTGCAGTACTCTATCCCTCTTTTTTCTACTCTGTGATTTAGGTCAACAACGTTAAAAGAAAATTCAGAACATGTCTTGCCCCTCTTCAAAATCCTTCAATAATGCTTCATTGTCTGCAGAGAAAATCCAATTTCTTTCATCCTGTGTTCAAAGCTCTCCACTCTCTGTCACTGGCTCGCTTTTCCAGTCTCATTTGTCATTATTGCTCTCTGAGCGTTTATGGTCCACCCAGACAAGATGAGCATCCCACAGCTTCCTTCTTGCTTTCTGCTCATTGTTCCCAATGCTTAAAATGACTTCCCTCCAAGTCCCCAATTTCTCCCATTCCTGAAGATCCCATTCTCATGCCAGTCTCTTCAAGAAGCCCTCCTGAGATTACTGAAGAAAAGTATGTCTTCCTCTACTGAAATCTCACAAAACTTTCTTTGTATTAATTTCACAGGCAAATCACTGTACATTTTCTTCCTCTCCTCTTAATTTCCAGCTCTTTGAGAGTCTGGAGAACATTCTCTTTTCTTTGTGTTCTCCCTAATGTCTTTTACGTGTCAGCCACTCAATACATTCTGATATGTGAAAAAAAAGAAAATTATCAGAAGGAATAAAATAACTTACAAGTCACCATTAAATGCATGAATGAACATTTTTTTCCTAGAGACAGATTACTCAAGAAACATGAATTCTAGTTCTTACTTTTAATAGAATTATTTTAAACATATTCTAGCAGAAAATCAGAGTTAATCATTACAGCTTTTACAATAAAGCATACACAAGAGTTTCAGAACTACTAAAAAGGTATGAAATAAGTGCAAAACTGATATGAGACAATTTTCTCTTCATATGGAGAAGTTGGAATTAACTGATAATTGCAAACTTTGGAGCAAATGTATATAAATGATGCATGCATTTATATATATATATATATTTTTTTAATTACTCTGTTCATGCATCTTGGAACACTTTACATGAACTAATGTTTTTAAAGCTGCTTCTTTTACAGATAACAGTCTGTATACTCCTCAACATAATTTCAAAAATAGGGTGCAGAAGGTGTGTGTTTACCCGGCCCTTAAACGAGATTTTGAGGGGATGGAGCTGAATGGAGGATGTTATTCCCACGTCCTTTGCTCTTTGCCTTGAAACAATTTCTTTTTTCTTTTCTTTTTTATTTTTTAAAAAAATTTTTAGATAAGACTGGTTTAACTGGACAGCAAAACATTGACTTGTGCATTGGACTAATTCTTAAAAGGAAAACAGAGCAGCTTTATTATAAAAAGACCAAAAGTCCCAAATGATTTTTTTTTTGACTCATGGAAGCAACTGAAAGTGTGTTTTCTTTTCTACTATCTGATTTTTTTTCACTCTTTAATTATCAGTACACTTCATAATACAGAGTAGGTACATCTCACCGTATCAAAAATGGTAAGCAAGCTCACAGTACTTGTGATTTCATACAGTGCCATGGTCTAGATATACACACAGTGTGACCTTTATTCTTCCTTTTTCCGTTTATCCCTCTCTGTCATTCCATTACATAAGTTTCTCTTTGGAATTTCCTTCAATCTCTAAAAGATGAGTTTTATATCTTTGCACTTATCTTAATTGGACTCAAAGTATGAAATTTTCAGAGACCGTTCCTTCAAAGCACTTCTTCTTATGTAAAAAATCCACATGGCATATATTTTATAGATTATATTTCCTTAGAAATAGGGACAAGATGAAATTTAACAGTCGGTCTTGTGTGCAATTGGAAGGCGTGGCTGACAATGACAAAGCAGGGTTTAGTTGTGGGTGACCTTGAGTCCAAGAGGCCAAGCTTATTGCACAAAAACAAAATCCCTGGAGAGAAAAGAAGAACAGATTTCAAGAAAGATTGAGTAGCAGTTACATCAACTTAGCAGTAGAAAATGAAAGATACAAGAGCCAGAAAATGGTAAAATAAAATCAAGGTGAGAGATATAATGGGAATAAATGTAAATCTTTAGTCAAGGTATTGGCAAGGAAAATTAAATAACCAAGGGTAACAAGACACATATAATGCAATAATTAGAATTTTTCCAATTGAATCCTCAAATATTCCTCAACCTCTGGAATTAAAGCCAAAGCACACGATTCTCTTTCTTGCTTCCTTTTCCAAATCTTTTTGGGTAGTACCCAAATATCTCATATAAATCTATACACATAAGTGATAAGCATTTCAGAAAACCCAAAGTCATATACATTTAGAGCATCTGTGACAGTAACTCATCCAAAGAAGTAGATAGAATTTGCCGAAGAAAATGATTGGGAAAGAGAAGAGAACGGGGCAGGTGGAGAAGCCGGGCACAGAGTGCCCAAGGGAAGGAAGTGAGGTGAGGTCACCACAGACAAACTGGATTCACGTGTAAGAAGTGTAATCAAAAACACACACAGAAATGAGGAGGAAACAGTTACTGTTTAAAACATTTGTGACAGAATTTCAAATTTCTGTTTCCCTTCTCCAACCGTTCAAACCTTCTTCTTGAGCCCACATTAACAGGAGATAAGAATATTTAAACTTGCTAATTAACAACATGGTGGTCAGTCTCTTCTCTGTTCAGTTACTTCTTTTGTATAAATATTTTGCCTCCCCTTGCTCCTCTCCCTGGTGCCATCTGGGTGAATGTGCACCTTGGGCTCCCACATGTCTGTCTGAATGCTTCTACTGTGCACACACCTGCAACGTGCCAACCTCAGAGGGAGAAGCATGTTCCTGTAACCGACTGAGCCAACCAGCCAGCCCATCTCTCCCTCTTTAGCTGACTTTACCCTGTGCCAGATACTCTTTCTTCCCAGGAGAAGAAAGCCTCAATGTGGAACCATATCTACAGGCCAACCTCTCGATATATTAAAGGGATCTGATAAAAGAACGAAAAGAATCCCTTTATCTTTCCACAAAGACCAATTCTTAAGATTATTGTTCTGCTGCAAACTCATACACAAAACAAATAAACTGAATAATCCTGTTACTATGAAGGTCAAATGATGAATATTAGCTCCTTCTTTCTCTTCTCATTCTTGCTATAACAAGAATAATAATCCCCAGTGGGGTAGAAGGGAAGAATACACATGAGAGCACAAAAGAAAAAAGCACATGGATATACACCAAAAAACATTATCTCCATTATGCGTCGGTCAAACTACCATGTACTGGGCCCTAAACTTCAATAGTGCATATTCCATATGATTTATTTTAGTTACACTCCCATGCATGCACTGAACCCAATTGCTCTGCACTCCTTCTGTACTCCTTCTGTCTCTTTCTCTCTCTTAAAATATACACATGCATTTCAGCAACCATCTCAGGATTTTGACACTGGAAAGTTCAACTGAATGGCTGTAATGCATGAAACAGGACATGTACAAATCACATCTTTCTGGTCAGTTTCCACCCTGATAGCTGAGTTTTTATATCTGCCACTAAATGGAATTGTGGTCACAATCATACAGTGCATTGTACTCTGATCAGGTCTGATACATTTTCATCACTTCAGTGTGTTCTTGGAAATTTCGGAGAGCCCTTCTCCTTTCTCGGGCTCCCGGCCCCGAGGGAGAAAATGGGATGGGAGGTGCTGGGAGCAGTAAGGGTGAGCATAGTAAGGCTGCAGGCATGGCAACAGGCATCATTATGTGCCTCTAGCATGGTAACAACAATCATTATTGCCTCTTCCAAGGTGCCTGCTATCGAGAAACTGCTGCCTCCTTCCCTGCCCTTCTCTCTGTAACTCACTGGAGGTGTGGGGACACCTGTCTTTTTGCCCTCATTATCTCCTTTGAATACTAGTTGAGTTCCACACTGCTTTTCTGGATCAGTCCTTAATGCTAGAGTAGAACAAAAGAAAAGATTTCCCTGTCAATTAAATTGGTATATAAAATCAAGAAATTGTGAACTCACCAGATTTATAAACTGTAAAGCAAATTCTTTCTACCCTCCTTCATCCTAAATTCCCTATTGTTTGATTTGGTGATAAATGCACTGTAGAATAGACAAAATTGGACTAAAACAAATTTTGTTTTGAAAAATAATTTTGAAAATGTCTCAAATCCTCCAAAAATAATTAGAAACACCATACGAGGTCACAGAATAGAAAATGGTGTTTTAATGTTACATTTGAATATTTAGTTTCTTATAACTACATAAGTATCAATTGAATAGCAATTTATTCCCAACTTAGAAGAAATTGAGATCTATATTTGCTGATTATTTATTCAAGATATTTATAAAGAGAAATTAAAAAATCAAACCTATAGTTTTACCTTCCAAAGCAATTCAATTAAATAACGATCTTTTGAGTGTCTACATAGCATTGTACTATAAACCTGGGAAGAAGGGAGAAGGAAGGGGCATTATGGCCTACTAGAAGAGACAAATGTATAAACAACTCACTGATTTCAAGGCAGAATGGCATATATTTTATGACACGGTAAAAATAATACTCCATGGCAACATAGAGGAAAGACCAAGAGTGTTTATTAAACTAATTTTATTTAGTGGCTATCAGATGCCTGCCACTGTCTTGGTTCCTTAAAAAATAAAAACTCATGAAACAAGAACATTGAGGTAGATGGATGGATGGATAGACAGATAGATAGATAAGATATAGGATATAGCAGAGGCACATACCCAAAGTCTGTGCCAACTGTCAACACATAAGAGAGTGATTAATTCTGTCTGTGTGATGAGTGGTAAAGGAGTGGTCAGAAAGGAGGTGATTTTTTGAGGTTCCATTCAAGGTAAGTTACATTTCTCCAAATAGAGATGAGATGGAAGACATTTCAGGAGAAAGAAACAGTAGGACCAAAAGCAAGAAATGCTGGGGAATGCCAACTTGTGGGGTGGGGAGGGCTAGAAATAAGACTGGCAAGATAGATAGGCTATGGTCCAGGTTACCAAGGGCGTCATCTGCCTTTCTAAGGAGTGATAATTTTAGTAGGAAGTAACATGAGAAATGTTATATTTTAGAAAGATCACTCTAGCAACATTGGTTGGTAAAGTTGTGGAACTGGGATGAAGATTCTAATGAATTTAGAACCATAAATTTGGCATTTATTGACAATACTGGATAGATGTTAAGAATTTGGAGATGATGAATGTTTCCCTTTCAATTTACAAACCAAATTTCCCAAAAGTTGTAGTATTTTACACAGAACCACAATAAATAATATACAAATCATCAAGCTGGAGTCCTTTAAACTTGATATCACCCTATTTTGAATGTTCACCCTGTTTCTGATGTTCTTCTATCCAGACCTGCCACTCCAATCATGCTCATCTCTTCCCCAAATTCAAGACACAATTTATCCTCATAGTCTCAGAACAGTTTCTCTCTCCTAGTTTGCCAAGTCATGTTTCTTCCCATCTTTAGGTTGCCATGTTTTTTTAAGCAAACAATTTACCCTAGGCTAGGTGCCACAGGATAGACTTAAAAAGGTACAGAGAAACACAATTTTTTATGTAGCTGATCATGTTAGTGAGTTAGATAAAACCACATACTCAGAAACAAATCAATTGTTAATGCCCACGAAGACTGGGCATTAACTGGCCCTTTCTAGAGTGACCCAGACTGATCATTACAGTCATGTCTTTAAGATGGCTAAGATCTCAACAAGATGTGAAAAAATTACCTTCTTGGTGAAGGAATTGACATGAGCATAGATACAAAGGCAGAAAAACACAAGAAATGACAGAGAATGGAGATTAGTCAAGTTAGTACAGTGTTGGGCCGAGCCCGTGGCGCACTTGGTAGCGTGCGGTGCTGGGAGCGCGGCGACGCTCCCGCTGCGGGTTCGGATCCTATATGGGAATGACCGGTGCACTCACTGAGTGCCGGTCACAAAAACGACAAAAAAAAAAAAAAAAAAAAGTTAGTACAGTGTTTGGAGTGAAGGACAGTAGGAAACGCAGAGAAAGACATGAGTGGGACCAGATTGCGTAGGGACAAGAAATCTTAACTCATGTCCTGAAAATGTTTAAGTGAAAAAGAAGAGCGTAGTTTAAGTTGCATTTTATAATGGAAATGGCTCTTTGAGATCATCTAGTTAAACCACTGCATTTTTTTTAAAAAAATGAGGAAACTGAGACCCCACAGAGGTTACACAACAAACGAGGGGTTATAGAGCTGGTTACTGACTGCAAAAGGGTCATCTTGTGGTTCCTTGATATCCAGCCATGCTGTTGACTCAGCCATGCTGCATTGTGGTCAAAGCCTTAACCTCTCAACTCCAAAAAGCTTCTCTACATGATAATTTCTCTAAATCTTAGTTTCTGTCCTTTTCATCCCCAAGCATTTCCTGTCTCTGTGATCACATTATAGAAATGTGTGGCGTCCATCTTTACATGAGCAAGAATTACACGTGTACATGTATACACACATTTTACTTATTTTCAAACTTATAAATTGTCTGGGCAAGTCCCAAGCCCTCCGTTTGAGAATTTTGCCATCTAGATTACCTACAATATACCAAAAGGACAGTTAGAAAAGGATGTCAGAGGTTAAAGGAAGTTACATGTAGTATAAATAGATAGAGGTGGTAACTGCTGGTTGCTTCGCCATCATAACTGAAACGTTACCGTGATCCTGCTGCTAGTTCTGCTTCTTTCTGCATTGTTGCCTGGAGGGAGCATTCCAGGAGGGTGGGCCGGGCAGGCCAGTGTGGGTGGCTACTGAAGCTTAGGTCTGTAGAATTTTTGCCCATAAGCCACTGAGGATTAGCCTCTCAATTCCTCAGGTTCTCTTTGCAAACAAAACATAGTGCTAAAGCATGTTCCAGGGTCTGGGCTCAGAGAGCAAGTTGAAGATTGAGCAACATTTAGGCAAGATTTTATAAACTGGACAAGTCCATCCCCAACCTTTTGTTTTTCTTTCCTGCTTCTATAAGGTGTCTGTGGCCTCGAAAGAACAGTGTAGCCCTTAGCAGCCTTTTTTCCTTCTTTCTCCTCTGAAACTCTCTCTCCTCGGAAGCTTTCCTGGCTGCCTTATGCCTTCTAGGCCTGCCTGCTTGTTACCTCCCAAATAAGGTAATAGTTACAAATACAATAGAAGGGGCTCCTTCTTTTTAATGAACGATAGACCTTGTTCCATTAAAAATAAGATCCTATGCTGACCCAGTGCAGAAACTCTTTTTTGGTGCTTGAAAAGAAATGCCAGCGAGCAAGGGGGTGAAAGTGGGCAGAAGTTTCTGATGTTGCTCTTAATTTGTTTTACTTCATGCTCCCCATATCTCTGGCTCTAGCCGAGGCAGAAACAGTGAAATGCCATGAAATAACCCTCTCTCGAAGTATATTTGGCCTCACAGGAAACAGGAAATACCAGAAAAGATCACAAGAAAAGCTGTAATCATAAGATTTCTGGCCTAATTCTTTTGACGTCAGCAGTTTAGATAAGTCAGATAAGCAGTCACAAGCATCCGCGAGCCCAGGGTGCCAATCCAAATACCCAAAGTCCATCTCCAGCCCTTCTGAACTATCGCATTGTTGTTAGCCTCCTCTCTTCCCCCTAAGGACATCCTGAAATTGTGCATTATGGATTTAGTGTCAACATTAAGGTGTTCAAAGACATTACACAGAGCTTCCAAATTGGTCCTATAGCCTATCCAGCTTCCTTGGTGCATTATAAACCCTGGACAAAGCTGACTGTTAATAACACATTGGAAAATGACGTCTGGTTCATCTCAAGAGGAGTTTGCTTCCTAAAGTTTAACTTTTCCAGTCTCGGAAACTAATCCATGGCTATGGAATGTCTTTGATAGTATGTGAAAATATATATTACCATAGACAAAGAATTTAGTAATTCCATTATTTTCACCTTTCCTTGGTGACCACCAGCTCCACTGCCCACCACCACAAAAGATTTATGGGTCGGTTAGATATAAATGATATGGGGGGATACACTCCCCCCTGAGAAGTTTTCCTAACTTCAGAACCAGAACTATGGAACTCGACCGTTATACAAGAAGCAAAGGGACATGTGTAGATGGCTCAGAAGATTAGGTAAGAGTTTAAATCGAGATTTAAATAGATACTACATTACATGTAAATTTAAAATAAAAGAAGTTGAGGATAAGAACTTATTTGTACCACATCTACCTGTTTCCAGAAAGATTTGTAAGCTTATAAGAAGCTTACGATAAAGCAAAAATACACAAAGACATAAAACCATTCTGTCAGGGTGAGAGACAAGAGTCACATATAAAGTAGGAGGGCAGGAGAACAATTATGCAAAGTAACTAAGCAAAACTGAGATCTGAACTTCACAGCAGACAGGGCAAAGGCGAGACAAATGATTACAACATTCATTATCTCCAGGAAGATGTGCTGGGAAGAAACATGTTTCTTCCCAGCTTGGGTATGTGGAGCGATTTTTGAGGAGGTCTGTCTATTATGGTAATGAAGGATGCCCTACCAAGGAGTTTAAGCAGATTTGTAGAGGTGTGCCTCCTGGGGAGGGTTTTCCAGAGCCTCCCAGTGAAAGATGGGTCCATAGAGGTCATTTAATGGGGATCCCAAGGGGAGGGGGGCCCAGCTGTGGCTTTGGGGTGGTCTGGCATAAGGGATCAAGATCATGTGCATAGCTGCAGGGAGTGAGAAGGAAAGAGTGTCGCTTGTGAGGGAAGACTTGCAAGTCCCCGCGGAGGGGTCAGCTCTCGTGAGTGCATAAAATTTGAGTATGGCTCCTGGCATGTGGAACTCACACAGTCCTGGTAATCCCACAATGAGTGTACCTGCCATTACAATCCTTAAAATGTACAGCAAAAAATTAAGAAGCAAATGCTTCCTCTTAGATGATAGAAATGTTTTTATATTTGCCTTTGTGCCAGACATTTGGCTCTAATTCCATTTACATTGGTAAGGTGTTCTTATTAGCTCATAGATCAGTCTTGAGTCTTTCCCTGGCTTTTTACCTGATACTCTTTATCTTGAGTATGAGCACTAAGTTCCTTACTTCATTGGTGTTCACTCAGTGTATGAGCACACGTAGATGTAGACACTAAAAAATACAAGTGTATCAAAAGGTCAGAGTAAATATCTGAATGTATTTTTTCAGTTTATTTGAATCCATTTCCCACACTTTGCCTAACATTCTGCTCAGTGAAACCCTTTTAATATTTCCCAAGGATTCAGAAAAATCAGAAGGAATGTATTTAGATTAAAAGATAAATATTAGACTTAAGGAAGCACAGTAAGTATTAAAACAAGTGGATTTATTCCTATTCAGTATAGAGGTGATGAGCAGTGGGGTGTTAAGAGTATTGAGCAATTTCTGAGACCACTTCCAATTAAACTTACAGAGGAGGGTTACCAGTGTGGCATGGATGGGGGGTGGGATTTAAAAGAACTAGGTTAATGGTGAAAAGAAAACAAGGCTCTTGCTTTGTCTCAGTATAATGTACTGGACAGCGATCCTGCAAGGTAAGAAGACTCAAAGACTAAAAGATGTGAGGTAATATAATTGGGCAGAGTAACACCTGCTTTACAAAAAGAACAATGAAGTTTAGAAAGGAAAAAGAAAGGCCAGAGCCATAGCTGCTCCTATTCCTGACAGCTCACCAAGTTCAAGGTGAGCCCTTAACTATAAACACTTGCTATACGTTTACATCATCAGTCTTTCCCACACTATCCAAGCTGAATAAAATTACCCTTTCATTGGAAACCAAGCTTGAATTAAGCACCAGCCAAGATGCATGCAGACAGAGATGTGCTGGACACTGCTACTATAAGATGACTTCAGATCAGGTTCATGTATTTTAAAGGCTTCTCAGGCCACCTTGGATGTTGTTGAGTTCTTTCTGTGGTCCTGCTTGTTTGCAATTGTTCTGCAAAGCTGAAAAGTTAGAGGAATTAAGGAGCTGCACTTTTCAGGAAGCCTTCAATTCTGAACTCCTTTAGAAATACACTCCATTTGTGGTTCCAGTTTATGCTCTTCTTTTTTTTTTCCTTAATCTTATGAAAAATTAAGAGCCTCCTACTTCCCGACTCCCCACCTTTGACTCTATCATGGGAGATACTTCTCTTTAATTCATTATTATGGTTAAAAGATGGGCTCTGAAGCCAAACTACCTTTCATCTTTACTAAACTTTGTGGACCTCGGTCTTCTCATCTGTGAGATGGAAATAACAAAAAGGAGCTGCATCTTGGCACTGCTGTGAGAGTCAAGTCAGACGACCACGTAGAGAACCCAGCAAACTGCTGGTACACAGCAAGCACTCTACAAGTGTTAATGATTGTTATCCCACACTATTCTTATTTCTAATAATTATCCAGAAATATTAAGTTGCCTTTTTAGCTTATCCTTGAATAACAGTAAGAACTTATTCAATTTACATTTTCTCATCCAAGGTTCATTCCTCTGACTTGTAAGAAGTCATAGAACAGAACTTCGGCTTAACTGCTTTTGCAATTCCCAGTGGTAAATCTTGAAAGTACTCTTTACTTCTGATTTTTAATCGAACTTTACCCATTATACATCTAAGTGAACAATGAAAGCCTAGGAGGACCTCAAAAAGTTCATGGAAAGATTCATATTATCTTTCTATTTTATTTTTCCATGAACTTTTGAAGTACCCTAGTACAACTACAAAATGTTCTGAATGATTTAGGGTGGAGATACACGGTTTAAGATTTGCTTGGGTCAAGTTATTTGCAAAGGTAATTTTCTCAAAACATGTTAAATTTGCCAGTATTTGACTGTCAACTAAATACTTAGTTAAAACAATTAAAATAATGTGTTCTTATTTTTGAGGTCTCAGTTATTCATGGTATGAACGGCCACTTAAATCAAAAACCTATTTGATCACCAAGTGGTTTTTATTTGAATCTAGTCTCTAGATCACATTTTCTTGGGACAATATCCGCTTAAGACTTATTAATGCAAAAAAACAGTTCATAACATACGACTATTAGAATTCCAGCCACAGCCTTTCAGGAATCAAGATTGACGCTCTTGACAAGTAGCAGACCTTTCCATAGCACCATAAGGAAAGAAGCGTCTCAGAAACCAGGGGTTTTGTAAAGAGGTAACACAATAACATATTCCCTAATGAAAATGGCAAGGGTCAATGTCTTCTAATTACGTTTAAGAAAAACCATTAGAATTCCTCATGAGATTTCAGAGTTTGGATGATTTTCAATTAGAAACAAAGGACAGCCTGAAAACATATAACATCTGCTCACCCTGGAATGTCCAAAGAAGCCTGAAAATATTCAAAACTACCAGCATGTCGCTGGACAAAGACTATGTCTCTATTCTGCCTCCAAGGTCTACTTCCTGGGAATTCAGCAACAAGGTAGAAACAATAATCATAGGGAATTAAGAAAAAGAATATCTAGTTAATTGCTTCTAGGGGAATAGGACTAGTAAAATTTATTCCAGTTTGGGGTATATCATTAGCAGCCCCGGTTTATGATATTCCAGTGTTTTAAGCAGTGGTGGATTCAGGAGGCTAATATACCTCACCTCTCATCAACACAAGTGTTGGCTGGTATTCTCCTATGCTCTAAAACATGTGGCTATGGGAAAGAAGACAGGAGGGGGAAGAGGAGGGCGGATTTTAATAGGTGCTATTTTACAAAATTCAGGGGGGAAAATACCATGCCATGTCCACTTACTTTAAGTGACTACTAGACCAAAAGGAATTCCATTAAGGATTTGAAAGGAAAAAAGTGATTTATATAAAGAATAGTTTAAAGGAAAGTAAATTTTTTAGGTTCTGCTATGTAAATATCAGAAGTAGGATTGGAAAGTGAGCAACCTAAATACACATAATCCTCTTTTTTGATGCCTGAATTATGAATGAGCCACTCTGAGCAGTGGTTCAGCATGAACAGTGTTGACATGTCACATTGACCTGTGCTTTAGACTGGGGGTGGTCTAACAGTGACTTTACAGGGTAGGGGTTAAAAGTGATGCATTTCTGAGGAAGAGAGAAGGTAGAAGAATGCATGCAGACTCCATCCCTGGCTCCAATTGCTCAACAGGTCCTCAATGCAGTTATACAGAATTAATCAAATCCCTGACATAGAATCAAAAGGCACCTTCCTACTTGCTATGCAGATGTAAACTTTCCTTCTCTGCACTAGAGCCAGCCGAACAGGGGGCCATGGAGACCTGAGCCATGGTTGAACCCTGTCAGGAAGGCACAATCACTTGAAAAAGAGCCCACATTTGATTTAAGCTCAAAATGACAACTTTTGGGCAAGGGGTGGGGGCTGGGAGAGTTTTTGCTGCATTTGAGCAGGAAAAGCCTGACACTAGGCATAAATTTCTAACTTTAATTATGCAAACTCCAAGAACATAGTAGCTGCTTGAATACTATCCTAAAGTCCACTTGATTAATCTCCCCAAAATCATGCCATTCAGTTTTCATAACTATTTGACATTCAAAATTTTAGCTCTCACTTCCTCATAGTTGAAATAAATGAACCACTTCCGTAAATAAAAGTAATAATTCTCCATCTTAAGTAAGACAATAATGATCATGAAAGTAGTAACGCCAAACACCACTTTATAGAAAGTGTTTGCCATAAGTTGATCATTCCTGATCCGCCTTAACTCTGCCGAGTGAACACGGATAGGAAGAAATACAAATTACAGCCTCTCCCTCTGAGAATTTATGATCCATTTTGGAACTGAGGAATCAAGCACAAAATGTGAAGTAACAATTCAAGCCCATATATTCTGATGTAAAATATTAGTCTGAAAAATCAGAAAACACATACATTAGAATCAAAATGGATAATTATTTTAAATCTATTTGATAAAAATGATTCTTATTTATTCCTCCTTTTTCCTGAGCTAATCACGATTTTGCAGAGCTTTTTTCTTCAATAGGGATTATTTCTAAATCTGGGACATAATCCCAGACCTTCACCCTGTGCCTGACCTTGATGGGAAAGAGAGTGATTCTTTTTGCTTCCATTTGACATATGTCATTTTCCCTCTCCTGTATTTTCTTCTCCAGCTGTCTCCTCTGCCCTCTCTTCTTTGCTGCCCACTTTGGGAAAATAATATATTAAAATGCATATTTGTAAATAAACAGCCAAATTATTATAGATATTGGCATTACAGAAGAAGCATGCAAATAGGAACCTAAAATCATTTTATTAGCAGAATAAAAAATGCCATAAATCAGAGAAAAAAGTGCAAATTGCAAAAAAATCTAAATTGTGCTAATGTAAACCACAGGTTTATTATAATGAATTCCATGAGATAGCAATTTACAGTGTCCAAGAACCTTTTACATTTATATTATCTCCTTTAACTCTCCTAACAACCCAGTGAAGTAGATACAGAATTATTACTCCACTTTACAAATGGAGAACTGAGGCTCAGATTGCATCAGTGACTTGTCCCAGATGACATAGCTAGTAAAAGATTAAATGAGAAGACTTTGCACAATGCCTGCCACTGAGCATGCGCTAAGTAAATTCCAGGTTTTGTCACCATGTAACAGAGCTGAGATTCTAATCCTCTGCTTCTCATTCTAAGTCTGGGGTTCTCTCCATTTTATACACATCCTTTGATGCATTCCACTTCTTTAAAAAAAGAAAAGTTCTTTGAGTTGCTTTGGCTGCTCTTTCAGGGCAAACCCCAATAGGAAGACTGTCATTCTGTTTCCTAGAGCACTGTGCTGTGCATAGTGGCTGCCGTGTAATAGATGCTCAGTGATTATTTGTTGAATGAGTGAATGTAAATGAATGAGATAAATGCTGTGAGGTTGACTGCCACCCTCTTTTATTTTACTCTTAAATTCAGCAATCAAGTAGCATAACAAACAGCTTTATTTCCAAATGATTCATTATTAGTGTCAATGCCATTGTTTTCAGAGGTGTCTAATCAGAGATTATAAAAAAAATCCTGTGTGTGAGTGCATACGCATAGCTATATGTGTCTGAATTATTTTTATCATCTGAATAATATTTAATCTTCACTTGCCAATCTTTTGTGTGTGTGTGTGTGTGTGTGACTGGCCAACCTGTTCAATTGTTTAAAAAATATTCACACAGTTATATTTGGTTGACTAGACACACAGTTTGAAATGATTATTGGTGAATTAAACACTTTCTTTAAAATTAAATATAAGTTTGTATACACACAAAGAAAAGAAAAAAAGAAATTTGGCACCAATTCAAGGATAGTTGCTTTGGGTAGAGAGGTCTGAAGACTAATCTGAAATCAGGAATTCTTGGGTAATTAATTTAACCTTTAATGATTAATCTTCCTCTCTCCCTCCCCCGTATAAGAAAGGAGGATAGTATTACCTGCCAAATATGAAAGTCAAAGTGATGTAAAAATTGGGACAATAACTCTCAATGCTTCCAGCTACTTAGCAATACCCCGCACAGGTCATATGAGAGGTGTTCATACTCAACCACCCATAGGGTAAAATCTATCAAACCCATTCATCAAGTATTAAATGAGCATCTAATCCATGCTGGGCACTGTGCCAGGCTCTGGGGGGTGTACAGAGATGACTGAGGTAATTGAGAATGCCACTCCACACACCCAGCTCTGAACCCTGGTCTGTCTCCTGCCAGGTATGTGATTCTGAGCAAACTATTTCCCCTCTCAGACCTCAGTCTTTTGGTAAGTTGGCACATTTTTGTTAGCAATTTTTTTGCAAGTTAGCACAGTTCCTGGTACATTGCCAGAACTCAAACATGGCATATTAGCATTACTGTACCAGCCCTCGAGGAGTTCACAGTTCAGTGAAAAGACAGAACTGGAACAATAAAATAGCATGTGATGCTTACTGTGATAAGTCAGGCAAGGGTCTGTGAGAGCATCAAGGCGTGGAGTCCTAACTGCATCTGAGGGCATGTAGTAGCTGTGACCTAAACTGTATTCTAATGCTTTGCATGCAAGCCTCACACCACCCTCATGAGAGAAATACTATTAACCTTTTTAAAAATTTTTTCCACCTTATTAAGGTATAATAGGCAAAGAAAAATTGTAAATATTTAAGGCAGATAATGTGATGTTGTGATATATGTATATATTATGAAATAATTACCCTAATTGAGCTAGTTAATATACCCATCAACTCACATAGTAACCTTTTTTTTTTTCTGATGAGAATACTTATCTACTCTTCTAGCAAATTCCAAGTATTTATGTTAGTATTAACTATGTATAGTCACCATGCTTGTAATCGGTCTCCAGAACATACTCCTCTTATAGTGAAAGTTTGTGCACTCTGTTATCTTACCTGTAGATAGGAAAACCAAGGAATCAAGAAGTTAGGATAGTTGTTGAAGCTGCACAGATAGTAAGTGGCAGAGGCAGCATCTTAACTTATATTTGGGGTCTCCAGAACCCACACTATTAGCCAGGATGGCACATAGCCTCTCTTCATGGAGATTTTTAAGAAGATCAGAGAGCTGCCAAGTTAACAAAATGAAAGATCATTTCAGGTATGAGCATAGCAGCTCTGAAGTCCTGAAAGACCCTCTTCCCCCTACAAGGTCATCCTCTCCACCTCCAAAGTCCAGTTAGGTTCTGGCCCAACCTGAAAGTCCAAGTCACTCTCTAGAGTGGATCTGGAGTAGTTCCCAAGGCCCCAGATTGAAATGAAAGCTGAGATTGCCCTAGGCAGGCACTAGAATATACCAGTTGATTCTAGGCCATCCCAGATTCTTCCTTTTATTTCTTTTAATTTTTATTTATTTATTTTTTATTGTAACATAGTTGATTCTACATATCTGTGGTGTCCAGAGTTGAATATCAATACCTGTATGCAATATGTGATGCTCAGATCAGCATAATTAGTATATTCAACATTGTACAATGCAGGGTGGGTGGGGAGAGGAAGCAAGAAGAGCAGAGACTGATAACACTGGCCTGAGTTTAGATTTCCTGTTGCCATTCTATATTCTCAAGATATTAGTTTAGGTTGAACCCTCAAAATTGAGGCAAATTAAAAGACAATAGAAATATTAAAAAGAACTTTTAATTGAATATCTGTTATGAGCTTGAGCAGGTTTTCTGTAAAATGAGACTAATATTAATTACCTGCTTACAAAAACAAAGTTCGAAAAGAACAATAGATGTAAAAATGAATCTCAAGTAAATACAGGGAAATACTAATGCAGGGACTTGCAAAGTTGTATCCAGTGACCTGGAAAAGTAAGCAGAGTTTACATGAACGAACAGTATGTAATTGACCTATACATAGGAGGTCAATGGAGGCTCTGGCTCAGTAGCCGATGAAGCTCATAGATACATAGCACTTTAAAAACATAATTGGATACTTTGAGATTAAAAAATAAACAAGTATCTCACAAAATCAAAGGAACTATATCCACGCATTAATATTTTTCCCATCCAGATCCTCCTTTGCGTTTCTCCCACCACCCTGGTAAGTCAGGACCTCCTTACTTTATTCCTAGACTCTTGCAGTAGTCCTCTATTCGAGGTCCCTGCTTTCAACGTGACCTAGAGACAAATCCATCCTAAACACAGGTTACTCTTTCTAAGGCATAGCTCTGCTGGTGCCATTCTCCTCAGCATCTTCCAGTGGCTCGCCACTAACCTGGCATCCAGGACAAACCATGAGCTGGCCCCGCTCCTCACTTTCCACTGCTCTGCCTCATTTTCCCTATGCGCCAGCAGAATAGTGCAGCTCATGTTGCATGCACTCCCTGTTATTTCCTGCCTCTGAACATTTACTCAAAGCTACTTCCCTTGGACATTCATGCTTCCTACCCAACCCTCTAATTTCCAAATTCCCTTATCCTTCAAGAATCAGCTCAGTTACCACCTTCATGGTCACCCCTCATCCCGTGACCTATAGCATCTTCTCTTTAACTTTCTCACTTCAGTTATAGTTATTTTTGTATATTTCATCTCTCTCTGGCCACATAATAAATTCCCCTCTAATATTCATTTGCCCAGTCCAAGATAGGGACTCATTAAAGTTCATTTAATTAATGAATAATGTTGAATGAAGAACACAATTCTTTTTTAATACAATGTGTGGAATATCATTTAGTTTTGGATTCTATTAACGTGATAAAAGTATCAAAATATCCACAACTTCTTAATTGAACAGCCTTTTACTCTGGGATGTGTTGTAGTGTGCAGCAGAAAACTATTAGCAGCTAAAATTTTTCTGAAAGTACAGCCATATTAACATTGCAGCTGTAAAGGAAAAGCACAAACAGGTCAAACAAATGCTTTGAAAAAAAAAGCAAGCCAAATTATTTACAATTATTTCCTCTCTATGCATGAGGAGCCAAAATCACCAAACATTAGGCCAAAAAACCTTCTGTTTTCTATCTCCCAGATGCAAAAGCTACCCACCTGCTTCTCTGCTGGTGGCAAGTTCATTAAATGCCAGACTGGGGACACACTGCTCAAAGGGAGTAATCAACAACAGGCCACTTAGTTCCCTCAAATGTGGGACCTCTCTTTAAGCTTGAGGGTTGCAGGATGAGTCCTATTTGGTCCCCTTGCTGGTCCTGACCCCTTTCTCCGCTGTCTCTTATAATTATCTCCATCTTCGTATCTGGAACCTTCACCAAGAGTTTTATAACGGAGATAAGACAATCAGCTCCATTCATTTCCCTGCCTTCTAAAAGCAAGTCAGTTCCCATGGCCCATAAAGCACTGTTTTCATTGTCTTTAGCTTAATTGTCGCTCTTTCTGCAAGTCCTCTCATGATGCCCTGGCAGGTTAGACACCTAGTGTAAGCTCCTGTTGTACCCTTCATTCTCCTTCATGACATTCGTAATTACCATATGCTTAATTTGTGTCTTCCCCCAAGACTTCGTAAGCCCTGTAGGAGCAGAAACAGTATTTATCACCGATTTATGCCTGGCACATAGTAGATACCTGATAAAAATTTGCTGTGAATAAATGAGCAGACAAGTGCAAGTAACAAAGTCCAACAATTTGTAGGTTTATGAGGGTGGTGTGAGTTTGTGTGTGTGCAGCTACATTTAAACCTGGTCATTACAAACAACCCGTAGGTCAAGAACCGCAGAGACCAATTCCACACACACCTAAAAGTCAATGGAAGAGATACTTACTTGAACTCAGCTGGGGCCAGGAGAACTTAGCAGCAGCTCCCTGGCAATATTGCTAAACCCTGGGCTCATAAGGTTTTGTCAGTTTGCTTTGAAAATATCGTATAATCGTGCTGGAACCATTTCTCCTACACAATTATTTACAAATAAGCTTATCAAATTAAACATTTGCTTCACAAAACTACCTTTAAGGCTAAGTCACAGGAGTAGAATGGTACCAAAAAAACCCCTGAAATTGTCATCCTTTTGTTCTCATATAAGAAGTCATGCTAACGTTTATGAGTATTATGCTAATTTCAAAAGAGACGTAGGGCTTGATTTGTCTATTTTGTAAGTATGTTGCTTCATCTGTAGTTAAAGCTACTCTGGTGGTCAGAGTGAGGAAGCTGCAACAAGCATCTAACTTCCAGGGTGCTCTTTAACTCCAATTTCAGAAGCATTGCAGGATTCTCTTCAAAATGGTCTCACCCCTTCCACATACCCTGAGGCCATCCATACGTGTTGCCTTCCGAAATAGCCAAACTCAAACAGCAAACAAAAAATTCAGGGTGACAACTGTATTTTGAAGAATTTTAAATTATATGATTAAGTACACCAGACTCAGCTGAATGGTAATTATGTGATGTTTTCATCGAAGTATTTTATTCTGGGTCTTTTAAAAGTCTGATTATGCATAAATTTCAGAAAGATCAGTTTTCCAGAATAGCAGCTGTCATTGAACAGTTAATATTTAATATTTTAACCACTAAGGTATGCTCTTTATTTTTTTATTGGTTCTTAATGATAATAAGAAAATAGCAATTTCCCCTGTAATTTTCGGAGTTTGAACTGGTGGTTTACAATCAGGTCATCAATTTCACACACCACTGGCAACGGCTTCCTCAAAGCTTCTCACATTCCAGTGGTTTCCATAAAGGTTTGGATTTTTTTTTTTAAGTTTTATCCAGGCATGTCCGTATTTGTAGTTGGTCTGACTTAGTCAGTAGCAGTCCAGAAGGAAGGACTCTTGGATCCACAAGGCAACATGGCCATCTCCCTCCCACTGCTCATCAACTGAGAGCTCTGCCCCTGATTTTATCCTTAAGGTGGGGAGATTTGACTCCCCCAGGATGATGAGCCCTGAGAGCAAATGTGTACCCCAGATCCGTTGTTTGCTGTTTGGCTTTGGTTTTATCTTTTTAGAAGGCAACATGTATGGCCTCAGAGTAAGTGGGAGAGATGGGATGATTCTGCACTACATCGCAAATAGAAATGAAACCTGGTTGATGCTCATTTACAAAGCCATCCCTTTCTTTTTATAGCATCCATAAATTTTGAGAAATGCCAAACCTTTAGAGAATATGGCACTTTGGATAAAGTAATGGAATAGGCATGGCATACGCAACAGAAAATCATAGATGTTCAGCTCTCTCACTACACAGATGCAAACCAGTTGTGAAAACAGATATTTAAAATAAAAGGGATTTTTTTAATTGTCAAGTATGCAATATATTGCTACATAAAGTACCATGATAAATATTCTAAAAAAGAAAAAGAAAGTTGTGTATCACTTAGCAACCAAAGCAGAAGAGATGGGGAGATAGAGCACAAATCTGAAGCTAGGGAAATATGAATTCTGCTCACATCTTTGTCAATGACCCCCTGAGTATTCCTTCGGACAAACACATCTCTGTAGAAATTTCCTCACACAATGGAAACTTGGCTTTTTCCCTCATTCACAGAAACATTCTGGGTAATAAGATGAGATACGCATATAAAATTTTTCAGCTTAAAGCATCTTCATATTGACAGTTTACCCATTTTCCTCCAGACTAAATAATCGCAGTTCTAAGTAAGACCTCATTAAATTTATTTGTATTTCTCCGCCCTAACCATCTGCATTCATTGTTTTCCATTATCCACTCTCACTCCCTCCAATAGACTCTCTGAAGAACCACGCTCCCAAAGCCTAGAATACTGACAGAAGTGAAAGAGTGAAAAGTAAACAGTGTTTAAATTATAAAACCTAAAACTATATTGGACATTCTAATTAAGACTTGAATAGTAACATGTAAGGACTTCTGTGCACAAAAAATACCTAGAATTAAGGTGTCTGACTTTTTGTAGGGGGGTGGGTTTGGTTTGGTTTGTATTTCATTTCAACTATTGTAGATGTGATTCTGACCAGCAGTTCACATTGATATAGATGTAGCTTCACATCTAAGCAAGGAAAGTGTTTTCCAATTTGCTGGAAGTGAGCCGCCAGCTATTTCCCACACATGGGCCTTGTTTTTCCACACCTTGTGGAGGGCTAATTGGACTTTGCATAATCTGCCACCAAATTGCAAGCATTCCTTTGAAATGAGTGGAACACACACTTCCCTTCCAGAGTCAATGAAAAAAGAAGGTCGGGAAGAGGAAAAGCAGCAAACAATGATCTAATTAATTTAGAAGGAACTGAATTTCTGCTTCTTGATTTTCTTCAGGAGAAAATAGAATGCAATCTGAAGGGAAAGTTTGTGATTAATGTTTTTATCCTAAAAACACTTCAATTGTTAGTGGCTCACATTGCTTTAATCTACATAGCAAAGGGAAAAAACAATTTTGAAATAACTTTAATATGTGCTCTCTCTGACACTTTAAAGGCTAAGGAGCTGGAAGCAGTTAAGAAGGTGGGGACGAATCACAAGAGGACAAATACTTCAGCGTGCGGTGAATCAGTCTCTAAACCATTTGAAAGACCGTGTGTGACCACGCATGCATGTGTAAATATGAACATGTGATGCCACGCCAATCAAATCCATGGAGGATTTAGAAAATAATCAGCAGCAAACATGTCCTTGGATAAAAAGTTTTCGTGTTTTCCCTTTGATCAGCCCTTGAAATGGTACAGTTTAAAACCGTCTCAGAAAGGCAAGGCTGGTGTTTTTAAAAAAGAATTCAATTCTATAAATGTGCAGAGTGTTGAGGGGATTTGAAAGTGCAATTAGTAATATATTGTCTATCTTAAATGTTTTAAATTAATATCAAGTCAATTAAAATAAACTGGGTCTTTTGAATGAATTATTTCCAGCATTCTTAAAAACTTAGTTCTATAATATACAATTATCAAATATGAGAAATTATCTTTAATTTTTGTTTGTTTTTAATTACTGTGCTAAAATCACAATATCTTCATTAGGAAATAACTCAGTGGTGAATTGCCTTCCTAAAAATATCAAAAAAATAAATGTTAAAAAAATAAAGTCAGAAGGGTAAATAAAATGTGCTAGGTAAATAAAATAAGATATGCTTAAAGATTCAGTAAAAAAGCTGGCATGTCTTTTCCTATCTATTTATCTACTTATCTATCTATAATCTGAGTCACTGTTAAAGAAAAATTGTTATTCAAATAGCACATCTGAGCTAAAATGACAACAAAAGATCCCAAAACTTAAAGAATATTAAACTTACAAATATTAAGAAACTAGAAATTCTCCCATAAGTCAACTCTTTCTGAGCATATAAACTTAATATATATGAAAATTGAGCTTTCAGTTGAATATACTGCACTGTATTTTAAAGAATGAAAGCCTAAAAAAAAAAAATGCAGAAACAAAATTTAAAGCAAATTTTAAGAAATAGCTACTTAAACTCAAAACCAGCTGATAAACATAATATTTTTGTGCAACATCAGGAAGAGTTTAATTAAAAATGGATTGAGTCCTTCAATTCCAATTGAACAGGAGAGAAAGTTCATTACATTTGAAATTCCCTTGGGTTAGAATGGATGGGTGGCATTAAGACAAATTATTTATAATTTAACAATGGTATCCAGTTAGAATATTTATTATTCTTTATGAATACCCACCCAATTTGCTTTCAGACCTACATTTTTCATATTTTATATGAATATATTAATATGTCATTCTCAAATAATATTCTCATAATTATTTCTCATGAATGATATTGTTAAAAGAAAAAATTTTAAATGTACTCGAATCTACTTTTCAAGATCAGTAATTGATCTGGATAGGATAGCATTTTAGACATTTATTTATGCCTTAATTCATTTAATTTAAAACCACTAAATTTTCTGTACACTTTAAGGTACTAAAAAACACACTCTGATCATTTAAAATGGCACTCTTTGACTTTATTTATAATTTGCCACATATTGACTTTTTTATTATCCTCAAACTAAAATAATGGATTGATTTTCCTACATGATGATAGTACTTGGACACTAAAGATCTGAATCATAAAAATCTAAAGTCAGTAAAAAAACAAGTTATTTGGGCTTACATAGGAACCAAACACAAACTCTTGCCCAAAATGAACAATTGAAATTCCTACTGAGGTTTTAAAAAGTCTCCACAACCCCCTCAAGTGTCCTACTTTTCATGCAGCTCAGCACTTCCAAACAGAGCCAGAATGAAGAGCCCTGAGATCCCTGTGGTCGGCCGTTTCCCAAGTATTCCAAACCCACGCCTGGACCAAGAAGCTCCAGGAATCTCATCAGAAGTCTTGACTCCAGGAGGTTTCTAGTTAGATTTCCAAACCAGAGAGGTTTGGAAAAGATCACATTGAACCTTCGACCCACTCTTGACTTGCCCGTCCGTATTTCAGTTTGAGGCCCTCACCTAAGAGTACTGACTTCTTTCATGATCACTACATAGTTAAGGTGCCATTTACACAGTAAGTAACTTGGCTGGGGCCAGTCAAGATGGTTCAGTTTAACAACCTAATAAATATATTGAAAATAACCAATGAAAACAAAATTACAGAGACTGCCTTGTAGTTCAGCTGCCATAGTCTCTTCGGCCAACCTCAGCCTTCACCTCAGCATTGCGCAAAGTTCAGAATCACTAAAGCATCAGAAAGGCTGGACAAGAGGAAAAGTAAAATAGAAAAGAAAGACACACACACAGAGAGACACATATATAATTTAGATTCTAAAGTATCGGGAATTTTATTTTCAAAGTCTAGAAAGAGGAACAGTGAGGTAGCTCATTGCACAATCATTACAGAAACACTAAGAAATTAATTACACAACTTCTCTGGATCCTAGTTTTCTCATTGGAAAAATGGTGTTAAGAATACATCATTCTAATGTTTTAAAGATTAAATGAGATGAGCCTATGTCAGTGCCTTACAATGCGCACAGCACAGTAAGAACTAAATATGTTTTAGCTTCTTTCCTTGGTTTCCATTAACATTTTCTCATTCAGCCAGTCCTTCTACAAATATTTACTAAGCATCTGTTATGTAGTATAATTGGTCTTGAATATACATTGGTGAAAACAATAAATATAGTTCCTGCCCTCAGGGAGGCTACAATCTTATGGGAAAATCAGAAAATAAATAAGGAGGGAGAGATGGAGAGACAAAGGGAGGAAGAAAGACAAGTTGAAATTGTCCTAAGTGCTGTTAAGGAACAGGGTTAACTAATAGGAAATAGCTGGGGGAGGCACCTGGTGAGATAGGTCATAGCATTAGCTAACACTTTAATTTTGTTTCTTATTTTTCTATTGATCTTAAGAAAAAATGTCTTCTAAAAACTTTATTTTCCTCAATCAGTTTGAGCATAAATTTTATAGTGCTGCATCACCCTTTGAAAAGACTGTGGCCACCTTGTAGGACACAGCATCTCAGACAGAATGGCTGTGCCACTGAGAGCTTTTCCGGACATGGACAGTCTGGATAACTTTCATCTTGTCATTACATTTCCTTTTCTGAGAAAGGTCACAGGAGAGGTTTTGACAGAGTGATGCTGTTGATATTTAGAATTCTGACTTGCCTGATCCTTTTCAATTGGGCTGTCGGCCAGCGTATGCGATGGAAACTGGCCTGGTTGCCATGGCAGACAAAGTCCTGACAACAGACATGGATCAGGTGTCCATTTTGGATCTTTCAGGCTTGTCAGCAGTTCCTGATAAAGCTGATCATGTGGTTTTTATTGGCTTACCTGTACGTTCTGGTAGGAACAGCTAAGAGCCACTCAATGCACCCTTCTCTTTTTGGAGGAAACCCAGGGAGTAGAGTTGCTTGTGGCTGTTCTGCTCTGAGAACGTGGCTGGTTCTTCTGTCTTTATGGCCTGCTTTACTGGTTCAAGTGTGTTGATGGAATATCTGCACTTCACAGTTCAGGTCACTGTTGCCATTTCTGTACCTCGGTGTCACACAGTGGGGCCACAACCAAGAACCTCCATCTGAATGACATAAAAGAGAGAGTACATAACTCAACATGTACTGCTGAGTGTCTGTATATGCATGCACAGTAACAGGTCCTGGCGTAACATATGTTAAAGACCCCTCCCCCCCTTTTTTGTGTAAAGAATAAGATTGGGTTGATTAAGTTAAAGTGAAAAGGTTTTTTTCCAAGTCACAAAATTATGGGCATCTATCTTAGTTTGATGGGGCTGTCATAACAAAGAACCACAGACTGGGTGGCTTAATAAACCACAGAAGTATATTTTCCAACAGCTCTAGAGGCTAAAAGTTCAAGTCCAAGGCGTTTGCAGATTTGGTTTCTTCTGAGGCCTCTCTCCTTGGCTTGTAGATGTCCATCTTCTCCCTGTGTCTTCATACGGTCTTCATTCTGTGCCTGTCATATCAGATTAGGGTCCACTCTAATGTCCTTGTTTAATTACCTTTTTAAAAAACCCTACTTCCAAATAGGTCACATTCTGAGGTGCTAGGAGTTAGGACCTTAATATATAAATTGGGGGAAGAGGAGGACAAAATTGAGCTCGTAACAGCATTTTTATAGTCACATATAGTATAAATCGAAAAATATATCACCAAAGGGTATCAAAGTATAAATGACCAAGGTTGATGAAGATCTATGTCTTTTCAGCTCAGAACCTCAACATACTTTATAAAAATGTGTTATGAAAGTAAAACGCAAATAGGAGAAAAATGAAATTTCACCAGAAGTCCTATATCCGAAGCAAATGAAAAAATTTAGTTTCCATATTCTTCCCAATAGACCTAATTCCTTCGTGGAGAATTCATTCCTATCCCATTCCTATGACAAAAAGGAATTTGAGGGAAACTAGATTTCTTTCCTCTATAGAAAATCACTCAGTTGTTATCTCTAATGAGGAAAAATTCTGAAACAACTTCACAAAATCAATCAGAATTTTTGTTAATAAATAAAATGTTTTCAAGCCACAGTCACTCTGAGTATCTGAGTCTCCTTTAGCCATTGGAAGAGTATATTTCAGGCTCTTTTAAACGTGAATTGTTCAAAGCATTAAAGGAAAGGAGGAATCGGCAAATTATCTTGATGTTCTCTGACAGCTGTAATATCATGTAAATCATTGGTGAGGTACTAAGATTACAAAGTGTTGGACCAAGCCCCCCACTGCCTGCAGGTTCTCACACAAAGGGAAACATGGTGAACTGTGTTGCTTAGAGCTGTTGATATTTTCTCCTTGTAGTAGTAAATGAGATGTGTAGAGATGGTATGATAGCAGCGACACACTGAAGAGCGTGATGCTTCTCGGTCCCCCACCCTTTGTAACAATGATCACCGCTGTACCACCTCTGGCTCAGCCACGTGGAGTTTGTGTGTTCTGATTTGCAATGGCACTGCTTTATCATTTAAAAACCTACTTCCAGGTGAAGTGCGGTTAAAATTGCAATTCTGAGTGCCTACAATACATGTTGCTTCTCAACCATCTTTTCTCCCTAATTGCCCCTTCTCTTTTATCCTTCTTCTCTTCTTGGAGCAACTCTTATTAGAGTAATTCCTGATAATGGTATTCATGTTGAGAAGAACTGCCTGGGCAACATAACAAATCCTCATGGAACAATGCCTGGAGAGGAGGCCTGGCTGGTCAGTGGCACAGAAAGCAGCCTCTAGCCCTAACTCTATGGCTCACTTACCTAGGATTTTGATTATGCATCTTATTTTCTGCATCTCAATTTCTGCATCTATGCAGTGTCTTTATTTTTATAGGGCAGATAAATGTGGTAGGTTAAAAACACCTGTCTATCCCAAAGCCCATGATAGGGCAGCAATAAAAAATGAATAAACCCACAAGAACAAAGAATTAGTAAGCAAGAAAGTAGCTAAGGATCACAAAGAATGATTACCTTTTGTGATGAAGAATGTGCTAACTATCCTGATTCGATCATCACACATTGTGCCAGGTATTGATATGTATAATCAATTATGTTTCAATAAAAAAAGAACAAAGAACGGAAAAGGAGACAGCAATAAGCAAGAGGTACGTTTGGAGGATGGAAAGTGGATAGGCAGGTAGTAACTGAGATATGTTTACTTCTTTGTGTCACTAACTGACTGCAGAAAGGAGAAGCCTGGACAAAGTAAGCTGACTTGTACCCCAAACCTTGGAAAGTGTCAGGAATTGAAGGCAACAGGAACTGTAAAGACAGGGAGCCAGGGAGGTAGAATTGTGTTAAAAATAAGAGAATTGGTTCAAAGTCTGTATGGGTTGCAATTAGACCCCCAGATCTCTTCCCCCACCCCGCACATCCAAGCAAATACTCCCTTTCTACCTTGGCAGAAGACTAGGGTTTGTTCTCTGTGGAAAGCGAGCCAGAGAGGTTCTGGACAATGGAACATGGAACCCATGGGGAAGGAGAGAGGCTATTCAAAGGTTGTGGGAATGAAGGCAAAGTATGTATGCTAAATGAAAGCACCTAAATCCCTTCTCTGTGGAAAGTGGCCACCCTGGAAAAAGACCTCAAGTTATTCACACTTTGGGGTCCCTGACAAAATGGCCAAGCCCCCCAGCAATAGATGGAGATAAATAAACCATATGCAGATACGCAAGACGTTAACTTTTTTCTTCTTATGTACCCTTTGTCAGGGAGCTTCTGGAGGACCTTTCACCAAAATCAGGATAAAAACAGATGGGGGCAGGAGGCATGGCAGGGGAAGAGAGAGAGGAAGAGAGAAACACAGAAGGTAAAAAATAGAGAATCCAGCACAGGAGAGAAGGAAAGACGCAGACTAGGAAGACAGCTACAGGAAGCAGGGCTACAAGCAGAATGGACCTGATAAGAAAAATCTCAAAGCTGTGTTCTTGACAATATTACTGTGTTTTACCATTCTTTCAGATACACAGACTAAACAAACTAAAACCACAAAGATGTACAATAAAGAAAATGTCAACATAGTACCCAATGAGGCTCAACTGTGAAATGTTAAGACTATACTAATGAATATGATTTAGGCCCAAATGGTAATAATTAGGGAATAGAAAGTTGTGGGAGTAGGGAAGAGCGTAAAGGAAGGCTGTGGAAGAGTACTAATTCCTAATCGTCCCTAAATGTCTAAAACTAAAATCAAAATGTATCAATATAAATGCATTATTTAGAAATATGGAGGTAAATATCATCACAAAAAATCTGAGACTGTTGAAAGTAATTCCCAGTGGGTGTGTGGCTTGGAAGTGGGGTGGAAGTGAGAAAGGGAACAGCTATTTGGTTGTTGTAAGCCTCATAGTATTAGTTGACTTTTAAAACTATGTACAGAAGTACTTAGATAAAAATTAAAATTAAATTTCCAATGTAAGGTTAATTAGTGCATAGGAAGTATATTCAACATATGTTTTTAAACGAAAAGGTATTTTTAATGAATATTAGTCTTAAAGGCTTTGAGGTCTTCCAAAGGCAGAATTTTATAAATGTAAATCTTTAAAATTATTATGGTATGCACAATATTCCTGCACTTAATGCTTGTTAAACAGGTTCTATCAATCCTGGATTTTTATTTTTCAAGTATATGGAATATTTTCTTTTGTTTTTTATTGAAAAGCTGAGCCACTTGGTAATGATCATGAATGTGTCTGGAGGTCCAGTCTGGCTCACATAGACGCATACAGGTTTCCGTAATCATGTGAAATCATGGAGTCATCCATTGCTAATGCAAAACTGGCCAGGCTTCCTGATTATAACTTCATCCCAGGGTGAATTGAGGTTAGCTACTGGATGGAATGTTCAGTGCAGTTGACTGTGAAGTTGGTGTCAAGCTACATGTTAACTGAGTGCTCCAGGGTGCCAGGTGATAATCGAGGAAACAGAGATCTCATGAGGCTGACGTCTTAGCACTGGCACATGGTCCTCTTTTGCAGGAATACTGAGCAAAGGCTTGTAGGTCAGCTATAAAGATGATGTGACTTTGCACTGTAAAATGCAGCTTTCAAAGGAACGACTCATCAGGAAAGAGAATCCCTATGCCAGTGAAGGAGTGACTTTCCAGCATTTAACTAAGACTACTCATTTACACAGCACATTTGATTTAAGGAAAATGGACAAGAGTGTCTATGTGACAACCTTGATGATCAGGCATTGCCCCTTCCCCACCTACCCTGTTAGATCCTACCCCTGCCAAATTATTCCTGAAAAAACCTCAGTGCTTTGATACCTGAGCATCCTAATTCTAGATGAATGATGATACCACAAGGGTGTTTTAGAATGCAAATGATCATAAAAATTTCTAAATACCCTGAGAAAAAAGGAGCTGGTATGTAAAGGAGACAAAGGGGTGAGAAAAAGCTTTTTGGATTTTTTGATTAGAAAGAGGTACACATCTTTATGTGCAAAACCTGCCCCAACTCCCAAATATCCTTCTTTGGGGCAGTGTAGATAAGAGATAGCTGAATTTACATTTAAAAAGTACATAAACATTTTAAACTTAATAATGCTGAAAGGTGTGCACTATGCACCATAAAAACAGTCTCATAATTTTTAAGAACCTATATGCACTCATTGCAAATATTTTAAATAAAACAGAAAAGTACGAAGTGAAAAGCAGCCCAAATCCTGTCACCCAGGGAAAACCCGTTTCGTTAATACCTGTCCAGACATCACTGTATGAACACACACACAATTTTATATAAATGGAGTTGTACCCTTCATACTGTTATCTAACCTGGAAAACTATATACTCTTAAATGATTAGGTAAACTTCCATCAGGTATAGCAGTACTCTGGCTTTTTCTCCTTTTTAAAGAACATCACTTTGTACATTCAATATATCTGTTTTACAAATTTAAACCATATCTTCAAACTGCACTGCTCAATACAATAGCCACAAGTCATGTGTGGTTATTTAAATTTTAAATTTAAATTAATAAAAATGGAATAAAATTAAAAATTCAGTTCTTGAGTTGCACTAACAACATTTCAAGAGCTCAATCACTACATAGGGCTGGTGGCTATAGGACTGGACAACACAGAACAGTTTCATCATTGCAGAAAGTTCTGTTGGACAGTGCTGTGTTGAAACCAGATGTTCTTCAGACACAGACCACTTACGGGCTGAGGTTTTGTTTATATACCTGAATTTTCCAAGCACTTTGATTCTTGACTCTTGCCAACATTATATAGGGTTAAATCCCAACTTTAGCAGCCAGAAGTCACAACTCAGAGACCAGCCATTTGGATAAAGAAGGCAAAAATAAAGACTTTCCCACTGTTTCCAGTGGTTTCTCAAAGAGCAGGGCTTCCAGCTGTTCTGGTGACCAGAACAACACTCTCCTTAACACTGTGCTCACTTGGGACATCATTCTTGCCCACTGAGAATGAGTGTGAGAGTCTGACAGTAGATCCTCCCCAGTAGATTGGGATCCATCTCCCGTCAGCATGGGAAAATTACTCCAAATATCAGCATGTAAATAAAACAAGGACAATTAAAGAGCAGCACGGTCTGGGAATTGGATCCAAACCAATCACCCACCTGCAGTTCCTCTAGATCTGATGCTATAATGATGAGGAAAAAGAATGAGGGGGGAAAAAAACCCCATGTGTTCAGTATCACATTCTCAAGCCAAGCAAATAAACTCCCCCACCCCCACCCTTTTGGGGCCCTGTGTCTCTAGAGAACAAAATATAAAATTAAATTCCAGGCTTGTTCCAATAGTTTGGGAAGACAAACTTCCAGATTTTTAGAATTTATGTTCAGTTCAAATAAGCACCCAAAGTTACGTGCTCTCTGATCTCACAAAAGCCACCCCCACTCCCACCCACTTCACCCCTAAGTCTCTGGAGGCTGAAAGTTTGGCAGTAAGAACAAACATTCTCACAGAAGATTTCTTATCCTTCCTTCTTCCACTTAAATTTTAACTTCCTCAGGGGTTTCATTTCAACACGTCTTCCTCCAGTTTTAGTAGGAGTATGAAAATATGAGAAGAAGAAACTAACAGCATGAAAAGAGATTTTCAACTTTTATGAATTTTCCCAACACGGTTCAGTCTGAGGTCTGTAGGAAGACTTGGAGTCGTTTCTCATTTGTTGTGAACTCTCTTATCTCTGCTTGCTAGCCATTTTTTGTTCTGCGGATACCCATTTGACATGGAGATCTCTTCATCTATCTCTCCTAGGGAGCAGCCTTTGGAAGGATGATTGCCTTTAATTTGTTCATTTCTTTATTCAACAAACATTTATTGAGCAGCTGCTATGTACTAAGGGCAGAGCCAAGTGCTATGTTTGCAAACGTTAATAAGAAATGGCTCCTGCACTTTCAGAGCTCTAAGGAGAAAGAAAAGCAGGATGCGGTGCTGAGTGCTAGCATGCAGTGCTGCACAGAGGAGAGGCACACTTTGCAAAATGCGTGAGAGGGATACAGTGAAGGTGGGTAGAAATTTCCCAGCATAGAGAAGGGGGAGGATGGTACAATGTTTGTAGAAGGCAAATATATCAGAGAGGTTGGCAGGCAATAGGCTGGAGAGTTAGGAAGGGTCAGATGATGGGAGGCCCTATATTTCATACTGCAATGTCACGATATGAAAAACAACTTAAAGTGATTGAAGGGTTTTAAACACGGAATGACAGGGGAGTGTCATCACTTCAGGGAGATTAATGTGGCAGATTGTAGGGAATGAGCTAAAGGGGGACACATGAGGAGAGAAACACAAAATTCGTGGTGACTACAGTCCCTCGGAAGAGAAACTAATGCTTAAACCAAGGAAGTGCTGAAGGTCTAGAAAGCACCCAATGAGATGAATTCAATAAACATTACAAGGTAAAATTTTCAAGATTTGATGACCAATTGGATACATGCAGGGAGGCCAGAATAGTTTCTAAGGGCACTTGAGTGATTAAAAAACAAATTCGTCTTCTAAGATTTGTTTTGAGGGAGAATTGGTTATTCACAGAATATTTACCCCGACCACTGAAATGTGCGCCAACATTCTTACGACAGGAAAAAGAGAAAGAGCATCTTTGGACTTTTCTATGTGTATCACAACTGACTCTCCTTATCCTAGAAGGCCTTGCCTCTCACATTAGTGTCCAATTTTTAGACTTCAATGACTCTCTCAAAAACAAACAAACAGACAAAGACATCTAAGGCATCATTCACTAGGTGGAATATTTCGTATTTTTGCACCAACCTACATAAGACCCTTTTGGTCATTCAGTCAACAGTATTTAATGAGATGTATTCTGTCTTGCAAGTACAAGAGAAATAGGACCTACATTCAAATTCTTCATTATCCTATTTTCTTTGCGTGTTTTTTGTTTGCTTGCTTCCATGTGGATATTATCAGCATTATTACAGCAGTGCTCCTCAAGCTGTAGATAAGTGCATAAGAGTCACTTGGAGAGCTTATTACACTACGGCTTACTGGGCCTTACCCCCAGAGTTTATGATTCACTAGGTCAGTCAGGGTGCAGCCAGGAAGTTGCATTTCTAGCAATATCACAGGTGCTGCCAGCACTGCTGGTCTGAGGACCACGCTCGGAGAACCACTACTTTGCAGCTTTGAGTGAGAGTAACTCTGTGAAGCAATGTAAGCTTCCTTCCTATGGTCCAAAAGTATCCATAACATGGAATTGACGTCAGTGGGAATTACATAGGCCACAAAGGTATCACACTGAGGCCTTAAGTGTTTATGACCAACCCTTCACCACCCAGCTCTGGCCTCCTGTTTTCCAGTTGCGTTTCCCACAGGGCATTGTTATTACTGTTGCTCCATAAGTTGCTGCAGTTACGGCTCTTGATGAGGTCAAACAGTCCCAGCTGGAGAGACTTGAGAAACAGGAGCAAACTTTTCTCTGTCTGAACTTCTGTTATTCTATCTGACCTTAAAAGTCCAAGATTAATCAACTGATCACCAAATCATCTGGAGAGGGTGGCGAGACTTGCCAACTATTAACAGACATCAGGAAGGCTGCAATGGTCAGCTCAGGGCCAGTTATGCAGTTGGCCTGGACCACAATAAAGATAAATGGGTAAGAACCTGCCTCACAGTAGCATTGTGAATTTAATGGCTTGTCATTGCCTCAGCTATGAATTTGTTTTCTCGTGAATAGTTTCAAATTGTGGATATCTTCTAGGCAGAGCAAAGTCCCTTCTGTTTACGTAGAATGTTCAGGAGTTTTTTCTGGTCTTTGCCTTCAGGTATATATTTTCCAATCTCACATTCAGGAAAATCAAATGGGAAATTATTGTGTAATCCAGGTATCAAGTGAAGAGAGAGCAATGGGAGTGGAAAGAAAGGACAAATTTAAATCATATTGTAAAACAAGTAGTAAAAGACTTGGTTGCTCCAACAGGGAGCTATGTGGGATGAGAACAGATAGATGACATTAACTCCCAAATTCCTACCTCTTTTGACCAGGAGAAGGATGGCATCAATTACCTAAATATGGAGACTGAGGAGGGATTGGTTTAGATAAAAGGCTGAGTTCCATTTTGGACTTCCAAGTGATGGCGAGACAGCCAAGTGAAAGTGTTTTGAAATATTTGGAAATCCAGGACTGGAGTTCAGGTGAGAACAGTGATTCAGAGGACAGCATTGGGAGTCCCTACTTAGTAATCAGTTGGAATTGATCACTGAAGCCCTATCAGTGATGAGCTCACTGGGAGAGGGTCCATGAAAGAACAGTCAGAGGACTGAGGACTGAATCTTCACATTCCTTCCAGAAGGGTTCCAAAGTTCTTCCTGGATTTTATACATTTGTGTATTTCCTGTTTCATGTTTCAGTTAAAATGTGAGTAGTATTCCTGGAACACAGCATAGGTTTTTGCCCGTGGAGAAATTCCCCAAGTACCTGAGGGCGCTCACGTGACTACTTGCATGTGTGCCCACCTGTACAGAGAAACTGGCTTAACTACATATGTTAGAGGTTGAGTTGGGGCAATTTCAGTTCTCTCAGAAAGGCATAATAAAATCGTCTCAAATGGCACACTAACTGCCATTAAAATGTCTGTAGCATTTCTCCTTTTTTTTTTTATATCATTCATGCCATGTGATACTGATGTGGTGATACTTTCCAGCCACATTTGAAAAGCCTCCCCTGAAGTTGCAAACCCAATGGTTTGGAAGAGATATTTCAAATAACTCAAAATATGCAGTGTAAACAAACTGGCCTTTTAGTATGAAGTGTACTAAATTAAAGAAACCAGATGCTTTGGTTGGCTTGGAACAGCTGGATTATGATTGGCTTTCCTTCACTAACCGTTTTCTTTGGGGCCTCCTCACCACCTTCCTCTCTGTTTCTCTCTCCTCCCCCATCCATTTATTTTTCTTTTTTCAGAAAGCTATAAGCTCATCAGGTACAGGAGAAATATTTCCCTGATATCAACCACAAATGGTTTATGAAAATAGCATTATTGATGTTAATGTGAATTTTTGCCTATACTCACTGAAGTGTACTTACCTGGTGTAAAAGTCTGAATTACACCTTCAATCACAGTTCTAGGTATGAAGGACTTTTCTATGTAACCATTTTATTTTACTTAAAAATTAAACATTAAATATTCCTCTTTCAATACTACTAAATGATACATTATATAGGGTCTCTAGAAAATCATTTAGATTCATAAATCTCCAACTTATTTATCCATATAAAATCATAAAGCCTCACAACCCTCTGAAAATGGGGTCCAAAACCAAATATTCCAGTTCATTAAGTTAGATGAACTTGCAGGCAATTAAGTGGCTTTCCCTGACACAGAAGCTTTCCTGGCCAAGTCTATGCCATCTTAAATCGATTGGTATCTTGGGAAATTATTAGTTAATGTAAATTGACATCCACTTTCATCTGAAATATGTAGAGAACTATACCAGAAATTTACTTTCAGTTTGAACTCTGGTAATAGAACCTCCAGAAAGGAAAGAGAAAGAAGATAAAGAGAGAAAAGAATAGGGAAGAGAAATTCTACACAGATCAATAGCAGGAAAAACAGATCAGCGCTATTGCCTGAGTGGTTAACATACCATAGAACGGGGGAAATGTTGTGTTTCTGTGATTCAAGATAAATACTAGTTGTCTCTGACAGAAGGGTTAATTATGGCTTAGCTAATAAAAGTAGTTGAAAAACATTTTGTAAGTGCAAAGTGTTCTATAAGTATGAGGTGTAAAAAGCAAATTGCCAGACACCGTCTCACAACTGTGGAATCCTCTTGTGTTTCAGCTGGACAAGGGAATCTTATCGCAGGCCATGGCATCTAAAATGTGCGAGTCTTTAGGTTCTCGCTTCAGGGAGAAGTTTTTATTGAGCTTTAGTAAATCAAGCCTAGGAGCAGAATTGGTTGCAGATAATTTGGACGGTAAATTTCATTTCAATTTCAACAAGGTGGAAAAAACAAAGTCTCCACGCCCTCTTTTTTTCTTCCAAACACCCATCACCACCACCCTTTTTCTCCATCCCTCTTTCCCTTCTGGGTCTCAGTCCCAGCTGGCCCCAGTGGCTTAGTTCTGGCACTCTTGGGAGAGCTGGGTGGGATGGGCAGGGCACATCCTGGAGATGAAGGTTCCAGTGTTTTTCCCTCCTCAGCTGAGCTTCACAATAAATCTTTTCAGAAATGCACTGTTGTATTAGACACGTCTTAGAGGGTCATAAAGCAGTAACTGATACACCAAAGATACAAGACCTTTTTATTGATTAGCATTGTATTGCACACTCTGACTTAGCCTTCCAGTTCTGAAACAGGAAAAGAAAAATAGGGCTACCCGTCTTTGCTGCCACATCACTCACTTCTCACAGGCAGGACATAAAAGTATTATTCTTTTCATTAGAAACGTCACATAGAGAATGAGTCAAGAAATTCTTTTTTGTGTCTGGACTTTGCATACTTATGCCAAAAGTACTGTCCCGGTACTAATCTGTTGTGAAATTTATGGGGATCTGTATAAAGCAAAGACAAAAACTTCTGAGGCTGGTAACCCAGTTTGTCTTGCTTTTGTAATGCACTGGGAGGCTGGGTGTTCAGAGAAAGCGCTCTGTGCCTGGCTGATTTTCGGGTGATGGAATCAGTTAACACCCCCAGGCAGGTATAGAAATTTTAACTTTCATCAGCAGGTTGCTGGTTATCCAGGGGATGCACACTGAAGGCAAAGAGTTGAGGCAAAGTAATGGAGAGAAACGTTGATATTGAAAAGTAAAGGGAATTTGCAAAGCTCTCACCCTTTTTTCAGAACAGCTCCACTTCTAATACCGGGAAGTTAATGTTAGGTGTCGTGTTTACTGCATGTCTTTGCCCCCACTTCAATCCCTGGCTTCAGGGTACTCTAACTCACTGGGCGATGCCGACACAGAAGTGTGACTGAGCTGCAGGCCAGCACTGCAGACTCAAGCAGTATTTTATAATTCATGACACTTCTGGCCAATTATTAAGCGCTGAGCTCTGTGAGTTTTTTGGATTGCTCGTGCTCAGAATGTTACTCTTAGGGTTTTGCTTTCTCCACCAAGTTTTACAATTTCCTGCCAGGCTGTGATTTGCTTCTTTCTTACATAGGTATTTTTAACCTTTGCCCAACAGGTAGTTATTCTGCCATACTTCCTAATAGTTCCCACCAAATGCCTCTTTGTCAAAAGAGAACTCTTCCCACTATTTTGTCTTTTATGTTTGGATTGTGGGTGTGGGTAACTGGAGTTATAACTCCTGTACTTGGGGAATATTCCAGTACTCAGCACCATTCTGGATAGTCTGTACACACAGCTGTCTGTCACATCTACTCTTACACTAGTATTTCTTTCCAGTTCTAGTATGAAGCGACTTTTACTTTCAGTATTCTGAGTCTTTCCTTAATGGCTTTTAAATATTCCCTTATACTATCTTCTTTTTCCTTCTTTCTCCTATTTTTATGCCACTTTGGCCCCATACTGAAACTTCTCAAAAGGCACATCTCCCAATATTGGTGTATGCGGGAATCTAGTTTTTCTTTTCCCCACCAGCACATCCACAATAATTCACAAAAACTCTAACACCAATCTGACTATGACTGTGCATTTCATCCCAGGGTGACTTTGAGTTGCATCTCCTTTAACTAAAGATCAAAGATGCTGATATTTTGCTCAGAATAAGAAAGGTAAAATGTAAAGTCCTGTTATTAGAGACACTCGGCAACAGCTTGAGAATGTCAGCAACTAAAGCTGTGTGCACACAGTGCCAAGGTAGATGGAGCAGCTGCTTTGGAAGAATATTGAGAAGCCAGCTGTTATTCCCATTGGCACGAGAATGTGCCGATCACCACCCAAACTGCAGGGAGCATGTGCCAGATTCCGGGGGAAAGAGCGCCTTCACATGCCAATGAGAAAAGGACCTCATTGTTTCTATGTGTCAAAATTATATCTGCAATTACTTATATATTATTCTCTAACTACCCACTCTCCCTTGATAGATTGAAATGAGAAAAAAAGATATTCCGGAGGGAAACATTTTTCTCTTTTATTTTATGTTGCTATAACAAATAATTTTATGGTTTAAATGTTGATTATGGCATGGCTGGGTATCTTATGTTGATTAATAATACAGACATAAACAAATGAATTTCAGCAAACAAGTGAATTTCAAAAACAAGTGAATTTCAGAGGGTGACTAATTCATGATTCTATATTGTTCCATATCTCAAAATATCCCTAAGAAAAATTTTTACATCCAAGCAGAGAGAGAAAAAAAGATTTTCCCCTAAATTTGTCTACCAAAAAGTAGGAAGAGCAAGACATTTTCTCCCCAAATTTATTTTGACTTGGAATTCAAGTAAATTCCATAAAAATGATGCCTAGTTAACTTTCACTTTAGCTGTATATAAACAGTTTTTTGAAATCTAAAAGCATTAACATAGGCAAGCAATTAGAAAGCAATAACTTCATGTCCCTACTTTTTAATACGAGTATGTCTAAGGCATTCAAAGCTTCTTAATTAAACAGCATGATTTTCTCAAAAAGAGATGTGGAAAAGAACGCTTCTTATATATACGTAGTCCTACTTTGAGGGCAATTTTGTTTTCCTGTACTTGTTTAGAGGTTGTAATGCAATGTAGACATACAGCAAGCGAAGTTACATTCCACAATTGAAATCGAGAAATCCTTTGCTCTTAGAACTATCCCAGAAATTTAAATAGATAAATAAGCAAATGATTATATTTCCCATGCTTTCAACAAGTCAATACCAGTGTGAGAAAGTCTTTCCTCTAAGTCACATAAGGAAGAGTGAATAATCAGTGGCAAATTCGTGGGGCCATTCATCCCATTGCCAGGATATCAGTGCCTGAGAGACCTAAAGTTTGATATTATTCTGAGTACTTCTTTTACCAAGTACAGAGGTAGGTTCCCGGGATGCCAGGGAGCATTCCTGAAAACTGGACAGGATGGAGAGAAAAGCAGATGGAGATTGACATGGTCAAGACTGAGTGCAGGAAATAAAGACCTGAGTTTTGTAGCAGGTTATAACGTTATTATACTGGAGGGGAGAGAGAGAGAGAAGAGGCTGCCTCACGAAGTGGACGTGAAGCAGAGTGACCTTGTTTAGAGAGATATTACAGACAACTTCTGCAAAACAATAGCCACTAGTTCAAAAACCCACAAGCACTAATTGAGGGGGTTGCATTATGCCAGGTGCCCCTGACTCAGGGACAACATAATCCATACAAGCCAAAAAGGCAAGGATACATTAAAATTTTTCAGAGCACAATGCAAGACAACATTACCATAAATGTCAGAAGGCAAAATGAGATTAAAAGTGAAGTGGACAAAAGACCATATATTACAGAGTCCACTTATTGATATGTCTAGAATAGGGAAATCTATAGAGATAGAAAGCAGAATACTGGTTACTTAAGGCCAAGGATGGTGTAAGATGGGGGAGAAGAAGGTGACAACTGAAGGGTACAGTGTTTCTTTCTGAGGTGATGAAAATCTTCTAAAATTGACTATGATGATGGCTGCACATATTTGTGAACACTCAGTACTAAAAATCATTGAATTGTACACTTTAAAAGGGTGAATTGTGTGGTATGTAAATTGTATCTCAATAAAACTGTCATTTAAAAATATAAGGTAATAAAATTGGGGAGAAAAAAGCAAAGTAAATGGAAAGAGCAATAAAACTCTAGGAGTGGATCTTCCTCCTGAGGTCCCCAGTCCTGTAGCCTTCACTCTTTACCCACCTCCCCACAGGAAACAAAACAGAGGGAACCATAAAATATTCTTGTTCACCTAGAAATAGTAAGACACACGTAAAACTCTTCAGAGAACACAGGTGCCTCATTTTCTACCACCTGTGAAGCCCACTTAAATAAGAGACTCAATGGGTTCCCAACTCAGTCCTAGGAGAATTGAGAGCTGGGGAATTATTGTCCAGGTTCTTTTCCACACAAAAGCTCTTTCCCTCACACCACCAATTTTTGGATAAAAAGAGTAGACTTTCAAGCTCTCTGAGGCCCTCTCATAAATAACAGAAAAGATTGGCACTAGGTAGGTCTTACCAGAGACTAGAGCATTTACAAAGTTCTATTTGAATTTATTTCGAGCCGTCAATAAATAAATGGTTCCATGCTATTAAACATGGAGAAAAGAGAAGACTGCAAACAAGCGCTTCTACCTCCTACAATTTGGTCCATTTCCCCAGCTCCCTTCTCAGAGAAAGATGCAATTGTTCACTTGATGACCCTGGTACCCAGCATATTTTCTTTGGGGCCATCTTTTGAATATTATTTTTGTATAAAGCCAAGTAAATGAATGGGGAAGTTGAAAAACATAATCAGAACGTTATACTGACACTGTTGTAGATTTTCCGAATGCCGAAAAACAAGAAATGAGTGGAGACGAATTTGCCAAAGTGAACATTTTACGCATCTTTATATAGGGCATATTCCCAAGTGGAAAAAATATATACTTGGATAAAATAAAATAACAAAATATTTATTGAACATTTTAAATTTATTACATGTACTTGTCACTCTTAGGCAGAACCCTTACTCTCAAGGACGAACATTCTAAACATTTACTTCTTTGTGTTTGTCTTTTTCTCTCTTCCTTATTTTCTATCTCTAGAGCTCAGAGAAGGCACTTTTAGCTATTTGGTAGGAACTCCAAATACTCTGACCAAACACAGGCATAAAATCCCCCTCTGGAGCCATCTGCCTTTCCGAACTGCTTATCTTCATGATATACTGTGTAGGCCCTCTGAGATACTGCAAAACAGCAAATGAAATTTTTTAACTAACCAAGTAAATCCTATATTAATGTCAGCCTTGAATGACTCAGAAGTGACTGTTCATTTTATATCAGCAGAGATACCATCAGGGATGCTATCCTTCCATTGGATAGGGTAGCTCAGGTCCTTTCACATAGCTATGAGAAAGGCTGAACTTGAGTGGAGCATCAAGGTTTGGGGGAAAAGCTGTGCTAAAAACTCTAGAAAAGACGCAGAAAGAAGTCCTCAACAAAGTTGGTGATCAGTTATTGCTAAAGGTGTACTACAAACCTAAGTTCTTCATTTAGGAATTTGGAATATTTTTTCCTTTTAGCTGAAGGGATTATAGGGATATGACATGGCCTCACAGACGCTATTATAATAAAGTTAGCGTTTGTATCATTACCTGTTTTTTTCCTTCGGAATTTAAATTGTGACTTCCCTATAGTAAATAGCACAAAATGTGCCTGCATCTTACTGTGCTCTTAATCTTATCAGTAAATATTTTCCAGCAGTAGTGTATGTTATTATTTTTGTTATAGTTTTGCTTTGAGCGTGAGTGCAGATTGTTGTTGTCAAAGTCTTTCCTCAGCTCTGATTTGGCCAATCTAAGAAAAAGCGTGCCAGTTACTCTCTAAGTCTGAACCAGACGACATGTGGAGTGCCCTGGTTTTTGCTCAACAACTGACCTTTTCCTTGCAGAGCCAAGAATGTTTATCTTTCGCCACAGATGACCTAACCTCCCCGCCTCTGTCTTCCATTCTTTCCTTCCCTCCCCACCAAATTCTCTCTCACCAACAAACCACTACACCATCTATTTCTCTATTTGCTGTTCTGGCCCTTCTTTTTGCCAACCTGTATGAAGTTCATACTCAAAATTTTCACTAGCCTTTTCTTTTCAAAATATTCTACAAGTCAAATTGTTTCAAAAAGCTTTTCTTAAGTAACCAAAGCAGTGATAATCTACTCCCCCAACCAAAGTGCCCAAATTCCAACAAGACATAATTCATAAATGCCCAGAGATGATGAATATTACAAATACTTGCTTTCTGCCCAGTTTGCTTTTGCCTCATGTCTCCTCTTGATTTTGTTGGATGATGGTGATTTGGGGTGTGTTCTTAACATATGTGTTCAGTTACAAGGTGGAAGACCATCAAAGGCTGTTGCTCAAAGGGTACAAAGTTTCAGTTAGACATTGTTGGCTTTCAACAATGTCTCCCCACTGAAGTCACTGGAGAAACTGGAAAAATAGGCCCGGATTCACTCCAGACCAATTATATTAGAATATCTGATTAAAAACAACAGATCATAGATGGTTGTGAAGGAGAGTAGAATGTTTGTCTAATTTCTTTTTTCCTCCCATACTGGGCTGTAATACTGACCATTTTGAAAATATAATTTTTATAAAATAAGAGAAAATGTTCTGGTTACAAGTTAACAACTGCTGAATCATATGATTAGAAGGTTAAAGGTATGCAAAAGCTTATCTTTCTCTAAGTCACTGCATGTCAGTCCAGAAAAATAAAAACATTTGCTTTAAATGATAGTTCCCTTCTTCTACCCATTCTTATAAGTGTCTGTAACCCCACCTTACCCAACCGCTGTTGATGAGTAGTAAGATTCTCTGAAGATTGATTCTGCGATTCTGTGAAGTGTGTTGACCTCAAGAAGCCTATACTCTGATAAATCAAACATATCATAAGCTATGTCTGAGGGTTGTTTCCAGGTAGTGTTATGTTAATTGTATAGATCAGAGTTTCCCAACCACTCAGCTGTGAATGAGTTTCCAAGGTGAAATATTGAACTCTCTTGGCCCCCCAGGTGACTAGGCAAGCTTGGGACAACCAAAATCCTAGTCCAAAAGACTCTGGATGTGAGCAACAAGATACATTTAACCCATTGGGGAATCAAATGTTATTTTCTACCTATGTTATAGACTATAAAAGCAGGGAAGCCCTGGAGAGATACCGATGGCAGAATCTTGAGTGTCTGAAATGATAAGCAATACAGAGTACCAAGCTGGTGCTCACTGTAGAAGAAATTATATACTGCACATAAATCCATTCAACAGTTACAATTATACATATAGGAGTAAAGCCATAAGCAGAGTATATCGGAGATTAAAAACTAAGCTATTAGTACTAAAAGAAATTGTCCCCCTGATATCAGCTGGTAGCATAAAAATCATTGTCATTATATTATATTGCTCCCAGTCACAGTAATCCCTAATATAATAATACATGAGTACAATAGACTAACAATCAGTACTCAATGAACATTAATTGAGAGTAAACATTATTGTCTATTTACTATCTTCAAAATAATTATCTCAATATACATAGAATAGCTTTTCAGTTCCAGTTCTCATTTTCAAAGAGATGAAAACCATGTAATTGAGTATGGACAGGAAGATCCACTTCTGTGGGTTCAGTTATCACAAAAAGAGAAGTAAAGGACTGCAGTTCACAGACAAGGGGATTCTGAGCATCGTCGGACTTTAATTTCAAAAAGTGAGATATGTGTGTTTCTATCAAAACAGATTCTGAAAGGCTCTAAGCCTTGATAAGGACAAAAAACTCTAAAAGTCAAATTTATTATGATGTGTATTTATTCAGTTAATTCAGGCATTGTTTTCCTGATGATGATTAAGACGCACACTTGGACACTGATGTTTGTAGATAAGAAACCTAAAAATCACATTATATGGAGATCACAAAATATCACAGTAAGCAAGAAAAGGGACATTTACCTAAAGAAGTCAATGACAGTGAACAGAACATTCTCTGCTGAGTTCAGATATTTTAAAAATACTAATGACATGCACAAAAGACAAAGTTTTATGGAACCAGAGGCAAACACAAATGGGGGACACAAATCAGTAAGAGGGTTTTTAAAAGATTCTTTAAAGAACAAGGATGGAAAAGGACCTGCAGGAATGTGGTGACATGTCAAGAGCAGCGGAAGACCAGAGGAGGCAGTCCTCTGCTCCGCGTCCCCCTTTTTCTTCTTCTTGTCTGAAAGAATGACTTTGGATTAGAAAGGTATAACTTTGTTTTTAAAAAGGATCGGTGTGGAGGGTAAGCGTGGAAACCCACGATAGTAAAAAGCAAACAGACAAACAAAAATGAGGGCCAATTTGCAAAAATTCAAGTTTCTGGTTCTACTGAATAATAATCCCAACTATTTGCAGATATGTTTACGAAACTCCTGTCAGTAGTACAGGTGGAACTACGTAGAATGGGAAGTGTCAGAAAACTTGAAAAAGGCAAGAGCCGTCTAAATTTTCAAAGAGGTAGAAACGACAGATTCAGTTAAAAAAAAAACAAAAAAAGCACAGAACGGGGAGATGGAGCTCAAAGCGTACAAAGTTTCAGTTAGGAAAAATAAATTCGGGAACTCTATTCTACAGTGTGGTGTGACTCTATTCCATAATAATGTATTGTATACTTTAAAATGATGAAGAATGTAGGTCTTAAATGTTCTCACCATAAAAAAAAAGATAACTGTGAGATGACGGATACGGTAACAGCTTGATTATGGTAATCATTTCATGATGTATACATATATTGAAGCATCACATTGTACACTTGTAGTGGGTTGAATTATGGCCCGCCAAAACTCACTGAAGCTTTAATTGTGTCCCCCGAGTTTTGAGTATTAGAAACTTGGCCCCCACTGTGACTGTTAAGAGGGTGGGAAATACTATTATGGTAATTGAAAGGTGGAGCCTTGAAGAGGTCATTGGATTGTAGGACCAGGACCGACCGTGCCGTACATGGTGGTCAGGGGTGTGGTTCTGAGGGCTTTAAAAAAAGAAAGAGGAGTTTCTCTCTGTGCTCTCTCTGCTTCCACCATCTTGCCATGGGAGACCACTGTCACCACCACCAGATGTGTTCCTTGCACTTTGGACTTCCTAGCCTCAGAAACTGTAAGCAATTAATTTCATTTTCTTTATAAATCATCCAGTTTCGGGTATTTCGTTATAAGCAACAGAAACTGACTAATACAATACTGTAAATATATACAATTTTTATTTGTCAATTATGCCTCCGTAAAGTTAGGGAAAAAAACACAACAAACGATCGGTTTTAAAGTGTCTCCACTTCAGTATAATTATCGAGCATGATGGCTGCAGTGAGGGGTATGTTCAGTGTACAGAGGGGATCTGATTGGACAAATTAATACATGTTCCAACCAATGATATCGTGAGTTAGTGAGGCCCAATCACAGAAGTACAGGTTTTAGGGACTGTTTCTGCATGGACAACGTTTCTTGAGTTTTATATGCTTCCCAAATAGTCCTTATTTCAACTAAATATGCTTCAAGGTATTTCTTCCAAGTATGTATCCTGCAAGGCCCAGTTTAATTTTACACATAAAATACTACAAAATATACCTCTCCTTAAAATATACATATTTGTATATTAAATACTTATAAAATTGATGGGCAAGTTATGTGAATGCAGTAGACCCATGTCAGTGTGCTGTATCCATTTTCTGTTTTCTCTGTGCAAGTCAGGAGACTGTTGATGGTGGCTTAACACCCTTTTCCAGAGAGGTCTCTGGCAGGCCCTAGGAGAGTGTCTACACCACTGAGTGAGAAAACTACCCCTGGGGGCAGTGAACAGAGAGAGAAGGGGGCACAGTAGCAATCCTTGCTGACTGACTGGACTTGCCATCACTGGAATGGGAAATGCAAGACAGGATCTGGATTATAGGAAAAGATAACACATGTATTGGGGGATCTAGTAAATGTATAAAGGCCCCAAAACTCTATCCTCAACAGAGCAGCCAGTGCAATCCTTGGAAAACTTTAGTTGGATCATGTCACTCTTTCCTTCAAAATTCTCCTGTCTTCCTGTTTCACTCTGAGTCTCCAAACTATCTGCCACTCCTGTCTTAGTCCATTTGGGCTGCTATAACAAAATACCTCAGACTGGGTAATCTGTAAACAATAGAAATTTATTGCTCACAGTTCTGGAGTCTGGGAAGTCCAAGATCAAGGTGCTAGTAGATTCTTTGTCTGGTGAAGGCTGTTCTCTGCCTCATAAAATGGCACCTTCCATGTGTCCTCACATGACACAAGGGGCAAGGCAGCTCCCATTAGTCTCTTTTATAAGGGTACTAGTCCATTCATGAGGGCAGAGGCCTCATGATTTAATCACTTCCCCAAAATCCTTAATACTACCACAATGGGGATTCAGTTTCAAAGTGAATTTTGGAACACATTCAGACCTAGCACCTCCTAACCCCTCCCCACTTGTTACCTCTCTGCCCTATTTTCTCCCTCTCATCCCTCAACACCCCCCTTTCACTCTCCCTGCTCCTTGCTGTTTCTAGAATGTAACAGTCATGTTTCTTGTGGTCTTACACTTGCTGTTTCTGAGCCTGAAATGCTCCTGCCAAATGCTATCATGGCTCCTCCCACACTTTACTCAAATTTTTGCTTCAAGTCACCTCAGTGTGGCCTTCCCAGACCCTGCCCTATTTCAGCTGCAGCCCCACCCACCCAGGCACAGCGGAGTCCACCCAGCACTCCCACACCCCTTCCCTGCTTTGTTTCACCCCATAGCACTTACCTTACTTCTTTGTGGGAGGAGATTTACTTATTGATTTTGTTTATGGTCTGTCTTCCCCCACTAGAATCTCAGCCCCAAGAGGACAGGTACGTTTTGCCTGTTTTGTTTATGGCTGCATTCCCAGGTCTAGAACAGAGCCTGACACATAGCAGGCACTCAAAACATATTTGTGGAATAAATGAATAGACATCCAGTTGGTCTGCAGCACACACAAAAATTAGAACCAGAGTATAGATTTAGCTACTCAGGACAAAGATGCAAGCGGGGGATGGTACCAGAGAAGTGAGGCTAAGGGATCTCTAAGCTCTGTCCAGTGCTAAGATTTTGATCTAAGCATTTCACACACACATACACAGATACACAGACACACACACACACACTTCATGTAGAGCAGTATATACTCAATTATTTTCCCCAAAATAGTCATCTCCGAAGATACCTGGAAAATATGTTTTATGGACACATATGTCTGGGAAATGCTGTATGATCTCACCTTCTTGGATATTCACAGTGCACACTAACATACTGAAGAGTCTGAGAAATCTTACAATTTAAAAAAGAGATTAATTTGTTAAACCTCCATTTTTCTAAACACATGTGATTATAACCCCCTTTAATTGACATAGTGTTTAACTACATATCAAAGAATGGTGTTCCTCCTTTTAAACTCACTTTAACACTGACCTAGATTTTTATAACAGTATCAATAACAAAATTGTGTATGTAATAAAGTAAAATAATGCAAAATAGAGTTTATATAATATATATGTTCAGTATTTATATAGCAATATCAATAAGAATGTTCTTAATAATAAAGCTTTATTACAAAGTGATTGGCTAAGCACTTTTATGCATGTAATTTCACTGGATTCCTACCTTCTGTAAGGTATATAGGACAGATATTACTATCCCTACTTAACAAAACAGAAAATGGAATGAAGCCCAGAAGGGTAAGATTTAGCAAGGTCACAGAGGTAAAAAATACCTTCTCATGCTATTGATTTCTTTACTTTGTGATACAGTTTTTAAATAGTGTATAATACTCATCCTCCCTTAACAATAGATCGAGACTCTCACTTCAGGTTGAGACATCTTTGAACACGGATTGTTCCGCATTAATGAAGGGCACAGGTTGTGGAACCAGTCACTTTGTTTTCAGATCTGGCTTCAAACTCACTGGCCATGTCATCTGGACAAAGTAATTTAGTACCACTGTCTCTCAGGGCATGATCCTGATAATAGTACTGTCTAAGGGAGTCAGAATGAGGATGAAATGAGTTAATTTATGAAAAGTACTTCAAACACTACGTAGCACACACTAAAGGCTCAATAAATGTTAGTTCTTACTATAGGGAAATAAAAGTTACTGTTTTTAGTAACAGCATAGCATTCTATAATGTGGATATAATGTAATCAATTCCACCATTTCCCTACCGAGTCCAGTCTTTGCCATCTGTTTCCTTTCTGAAAAACAAACAAAAAGTGAACAACGCTTGGAGCTTAAAAGAATCCCAAGTGCCATGTTGGCCCAGATGCCAGGAATGAAGAACTCCCAAATGTTTCCTGGTCCAGAGCAGGCTCCATCCGAGAGTGGGGTGGCCTGATGGTCCTTCTCAGGTTAGCAGACTTGGAGTGGAGGTCTCCTAAGAACAGACTATCTCCTGGGACTTGGAGTGTTTCCTATTCGTGATCAGCAACATCTTTTCTTGCAATATTTTGGCAAGTTTGTCCTTGTTTCCCGGCCAGAATCAGGAAGTTCAGAAGCACATGAAAACAAACAATACATAAAAACGCTTCTCTCAAATTATTCAAAGTTCAAAAAAAAAAAAAAAATTATTCAGCTATATTGGGACTTGCTTGGTATTTTATCTTACTAATTATATTTATTCTCATTGATGCACCCATCTTTTTCTTTTCAATGAATACTTTTCCTGGCAGTGATTTCCATTAGACTTTTGCTTTTTCTTGAAGTATATTTAAGTATAGGAAGTGGTTAGACAGATGATCACTATATTTTGCAAAAATTTATAGGCATTTCCATGACCTGGACTGTTCTATCCTCAGAGAAATTTTCAAATTATATTTTATTATTAATATCATTCTTAAGGATTACTACTATTCTTAAGATTAGCATGATTTTTTTCCTAAAAATATTCTTATTTCAGTGGTCATAGATCAATTGCAAGCCAGTACTATAAAGTGCTGCTTTTCAAAATTGTATGTTTCATTCAAGATCCATCTAAATATCCTCAAAATTTTACTTATCATTTAAGACCCATCTAAATATTGGCACCTTAATAAAACCTTCCTGATTCCCCAGCTCCATGTGATGTCCAGAGGACTATGCTTCTCTCTGTCCCTCCAGTCACTTAACTAAATCCAACGGACTTTTTTCAATCACTTCACTTGCCCTTTCTGCATCAGGAAACCATCCCATCTCTTCCATAGCACAACAAACTCTGGTTTTCCTCCTACTTCTGTGGGTGCCTCTTTTCATTATAGATAGATGCCTCTTCCTCCAGCAAGTCATTAAATGCTGCAGTTGCTGAAGGCTGGATGCCAGTCCCTACTCACTTCTCACCTCACTTTCTGGGTGACTTCATATATGCCTATAGCTTTATTTGACTTTACAGATTTATATCTCCATCCAAGACATTATCTCTAAGCCCCAGACCCACATGTTCAACTGTCTACTTGACCTTTTTGCTTTGAAATCTCAATAAAACTTATACTCACTGCATCCAAAGTTGAGTGCATGAACTTCTCTCCCCAAACCAGGTCCTTCTAGAATTTCCTTTTTCTGTGATTAGCACAATCAGTCATCTAGTCATGCAAACCATGAATCTGTGAATTATCCTTGATACTTCCTTGTCCCTCAGCCCTCATATGCAATTCCTCAGCACATCATGTCAACTTTCCTACTAAATATCTCTAACATCTGTTCACTTCTCTTTACCAGCACCACTTACCCTACTCCACACTACCATCTTTTCTCACCTGGACTATTACAGTCATCTCTTAACTAGTCATTATTGCCTCCTCCAATCATTCTCCATATTGCATCCAAAGTTGTTTCTTCGGTATGCAAATCTGAACACACCATCTTCTCATTGAAGTCATTTCTCGGCTTCCTAACCCTTAGAACAACATCAGACTCCCCAGCCTATCCTACAAAATCCTGACACCTCTCCAACTTAATTTTGCACCATGCCCCACCCTGCTCACTTTGTTCTCTGGTTGCTATGCAGAGAACACTTGGCTTTGTTTGTCTGCACTTGGCTTTGGTATGGTCTTTCAGATATGCCATCCTCCGGCCACAGGACCTTAGGACATCCACTCCCTCTCTCTGGATTGCTGCACTGAGGGTGACCATGTAATGTATGGTCCAAATCAGAAAACTTTCTGAGTGGTGAAAGGACCACTATTACTAATTACACCAGGCAAGACAACAGGCATCAATTAGGACCTTCCAGGACAAATTGGGACATATATTCACCTTAAATTAACTCTTGTTCATTCACCAGATCTACAATCAAATATCGCCTCCTAAGGGACGCTCAGAACAACCTTCCTGGCAAGGTGAAGTCCACTATACCTCTCATAATACAATATGCCTCTGTTTTGTTCCACTGACAAAATTGCAACTTCATGTTTATGCACATGATTGTTCTGTAATGTCCCCTCCAGGAGACTGTAAACTCTATGAAGCCAAGACTGCTTCGAGGGTTCCTCACCAATGTATTGCCTGCTACAAAATATCATGTATCAGTGGCTGGCCAGTTAGCTCAGTTGGTTGGAGTGCCACCTTGTAGCACCAAGGTCAAGGGTTTGGATCCCTGTACCAGACAGCTCCAAATATACATATATATATATACTTTAAAATATATGTATATTATGTATCCTAAATATCATTTATATTAAATATCATTTATCAAGTGAAGGACACAAAATAATCCCTCTTTGAGAATTCCCTTTTTCTGTGATTGGCACAACCAACCATCCAGTTATGTAAGACAGAAATTTAGAAATTATCTTTGACGCCTTCCTCTTTCTCATCCCCAGATTCAATTCTTCCTCATGTCCATTTTCTCTGTACCTCCTCTCTCTCTTCTTCCTCTCTTTCTCCTCCCCCACCTCTCCTCCTGTATATTTTTTTCACCAGAAAACAAATAGACTCATCAGATACAAAGAACATCTCTTTCTAATAACAACAAATAGCTTCTGAAAATAGCATTGGTAATTTAAATTGTTTGCCTGTCCTAGTAGAAATCTGCTTACTGGAGATGTGATGTAAGAGGCTAAGTCACATCTTCAACCATTGCTCTAAAATGAAAATATTACATTTAATTTAAAAATTTAACAGTAAATGATTCTCTTTCAATTCTAATGGAAACATTTCATAGGATTGCTAGGAAGCCATTTTAAACCTAGATATTTCCAAGTTGTTTATATAAAATCATAAAGCCTTACAATACTTCTGAGAGACAGACCCAAAGCCAAATATCCCAGTGTCATTAAGTTAGACTCCTTCTGGCTTATATCATATTTACTCATTTACATGACTCTCTTCTGAATTATTAATTATCTGAGTGCCAAGAGGACTTCTTACGTACCTTTGTATTTCCCTTTCTCCACCTACTTTCCAACATTTTGTCTAAAGTTTTGCATGAGAATTTGTTGAAGTGAATTAGTCTAGAGTCCCCTCTGAGCCTGCCTGAGAACTGGCTCCTTTGCTGACTCACACACCTAAAAGTTCCGCTGACCTGCAAGACACCTACCTCTTCAGTGGAGTCTGCATCTCCCTGTGGTCTAACCTGCACTACTGGAGTCTTCTGGCTCCCGAGCCATGGTCCACAGCACAGCCATGGTCCTTGGCTCATCGTGCTCCCTGAAGAAGCACTGGGATAAAACATTCCACATTCCTTGGGACATAGTTTGGGCTAATAGTTTTATTAACTGGCATGCCCAGCAGAGGGAGAATATACACAACCTGGAAAGATTAAAAAAAAGGAAACCCATGAATTACATCATTGGCAGTCGTGGTGGAGAATGGAGAGTCTGGCCATGTGCAGCAGTGGTTCAGAGAGCAAGGGCTCCAGAGGCCACCTATCTTTTAATCCCAATTTGGTCACTTACAAGCTCTCTGTGTACCTCAGTACAATGGGAATGATATGCACACCCACCTCAGGGGGGTTGTTATGAGGACTAAAGGCAATCATACATGTAAAGTCCTTCAAACAGTTCCTGACACTTAGAAAGTCCTCCTGAATAATACCAATTGTCGTGGGAGGGGGGGAAGGCAACTAGAAACATTGGAAGAATAGAAACAAAATAAGAATAATAGTTACTGGTTTTTGAGCACCTACTATGTGTCAGGCATTGTGTTAAGCACTTTATATATGTAATGCATTTATGAAAAAACAACAAACTTCGCTTTGTTGAGATTCTGGACATAAGATGTATTATCTCAGAAGTAAGTGAATGACATGCAAGTTTACACCAGTGTTTTCACTACTTAAGGCAGACCCAGACTGCACAGTCCCTAAAATGACTCCTTGCTTTATTCTTACCATTTGCAAGAAGACATGTCTTTGTGTTCTTTCAAGTTCTTTTTTACAGCTCCTTGGAATTCTTCTTAAGCATTCCTGCTGCTTCTTGTTCAATACCTTTTTTATTAGACTCCCATGTTCCTGGTGATGGAAACTTGTTTTTTTCTCGTTTTGCCTCTGAAAAACCATTGAAAAATGAAGATAAGCTACCGTTGACACTAGCCTGAGTTAAAACCTGCCTTACCTGCATTAAAAAATAAATGTAGTATCATAGCATTCAATTATCTGAGAATCAAGAATATTTTGAAGTGAATAAAATTATCCCCATTTTACATAAAGGGAAGATTGAGACTCAGTTTTTTCAAGTGAACTGATCCAGGTTTTACTTCTGTGAGAAGTAAAACAAAATAAAATTATATGTATATGTACATAGAAAAAAAAGGAAAAAGAAAATAAATGTACTGCTTACATATTCCATTTTGCAGCATTCAAGTCTCAAAATGCACATTTGTCACAAAGTATTTAATAATTCTAAGTTAAAGTTGCAAGGTATTGTTTGGGGACTCTAACTGGGTAAAATCTCCCTTTTCTCTGATTTCGATATAAAGATCAAGATTTTTAAAAAAAAGAAGAATGAAGTTTTTTTTCAACTTTAGTTTGTTGTTCTGTTTTCCAAAAGTGTGGTTTCTGGATGACTAACTCCGGGTTTGTCCCCTTCCTATATGCAAAGCTCTCTCGGTGACAGCCCAGGAATAGCTAGCTAGTGAAATAGACCAATGCACAGGAAGCCGCCTACTTAACCAGTTCAGTACATAGTCCTTAGTGACCAGACAAGCAGAGCCTCACTCAAGAAAGTGAAATATTGAACCTCCAAAGGGGAAATTTGGGTCTAATTAGCCATCTTGGATCCCTCATGTAAGACCACAGTACTCAGAACGATAATCTCTGCCTGAGTTATCTAAACTGACTGTACTATCCCATAAATCTATGGAGTGATTAAATTGCACAACCTTCCTCTTCTTCGTTAGGCTAGATAAACATCTTAGGAGAAATCACTCCCTTAGCTGATTCTGAGAGCAGTCATCTGAAATAAACAAAAACTCCAGCTGAGGCAGTGCAGTATGGTCAAAGTCCTCATCTGAGATCTGGAGATCTGGGTTCCCTCTGTCTTCATTCTGCAAGTGGTGCCAGTCATATGAATTAGCAATGTGCTCAAGAAGCTCACAGGAATACCTTTCATGAGAGCTTCTTTGCACCCTGTTTGGGCTGCTCCGTGATTTCATCTTTCTGACACCACCACTGTCTCATCTTGCTTGATCATTAGCGACACCCTGCTTTGAATCTCTATCCCACATTCCCTGCAACCTGTTTATATCAAGAACTTCATTATCTTCTTCATTTGTCTCAGATGCAACAGCACAGTAGCTGTTGCTCTGTCGCTTACTTGCACCTTTGCCCCCCCCCAAAATGACCTTGACACACCACGTTTGGGTCCAGAGCCTGGTTCTTGTCATGTGGCCCATGTTTCAGCCACTGTAAGTTGTCATTGCTGTCAAAGTCTCCACCCTCTTTGCCAGTTACATAAGAGGCCACTTAAAAGTCTGCTCCCCAGCACAAGCTTTTATTAAACAGAGACAGCACGAGAGGCCAAGTGGGCAAGAGGTCCCTCCCGGAACCACGTCCCCTGGGAGGGTGAGGGGCTGTCTCCAGGACTTGGCTCACAGAGCGACTCAGCTCCACTCTCTGCCTTTAATACTGAAGAAGATGACATGTTATGTTTGCAGTCTGAAGGGGCAAAAGAGAAGCAGCTCTTTCAAAATAAGAATTCCCCTGCTGTTTGTTTCCTTTTGGAACACAATAAGAACAGACCGAGGACATGACTGAGCTGTCAACACTTCTACCCGGCTTCCACAGCACCTTTCGTGTGCCAGACCCCCCCCAAAAAAGAAAAAAAAATCTGCTTAAGTTAAACAAGGGCTTAATGAATAGTCAAAATAATTGTTTAGCTTGGATGTAAGGCCTTAGGTAAACAGATGATTGCCTGAGACCAGGGGCCAATAAAAGCAGTTCAGCAGGACACCACTTGCTCTGTCCTTCGGACAACAGCCCAGGGGCCTCTGCTCCTCCAACAACCAACAGCATTACTGAATTATTTCTCTCTCCCCACCAGCATGTTGGAGCAATTTATTATCAGAATGAGCTCAATGAAGCAGGGAGAAGGAAAGAGAACTTTCTATCCTAAAAATAGATACTTAAAACATTTATCTCACTACATTAGAGCATCAATTAAATAGAATGCTCAAGATATGAAATGTTTGGTTTGTTTGTATTACACGCTGAAAAATTTCTAAAATGCATGTTAGCCCACTCACAATTGTCCTGCCTCCCGCCTCACTAGTATTTTTAACATGATTTAATCCCTTTTGAAAACAATTATTTACTATACCTAAGAGCCATCATTGGATTTATGAGCAATCAGCTTCTAAGACTAATTGTTATAGACAGACAGCATAAGCCCTGAAACGAATCTTTCACATATGGTTTTGCTGATTTATTTTGTTTGTTTAAATATCTTTGCTAACAATTTGTTTTGTTGTTATTTATCTCTTTTCCCCAAAAGTGAGGTATATCATGAAAATTCTCTTTGAGAGCCTCAGTAAATTAGTAGCCAGCTAATTGCAGTTCTGCTGAATAATATTTTTAATAATTGCTTTCTATTTCTAACTTGAACATAATAGATGCCTTATTGATCCAGAACAAGATTTGGTTGTCTCACTGTTCAGCCCATTATCACTGAACCTCTCTTTGAATAAACAACATCTATCTGATTAAACCTCAGATTTTTCAAGGGGTGGATTCCCCTGGTATTCAGTTCCCAGGAATTATGATTATATATTTGGTTTATTGGCAAGTAGAAATCAAATCATACACTGGGCATTGGGCAAGAAAAAGTTAATCCTTAACTGTTTGTACAATTTTTTTATCCTGATGATATATAATCAAGTTGTTAGCAAAGACACTTATTAATACCTACTTCGGGGTTGTTAGGTTGATGGTATCAGATGATGCATGTAAAATGCTCAGCACAGTCTAAGTCTTCAACAAATGTTAACTATCATATGATTTCCACACACCTTATAATTTCCTCACAACAGTCCTGGGAAGTAGGCAAAATTGCTGCAATTTTGCAATTTAAATATTAGAAAACAGGACCTCAAATTGATTATTGATTTGCCCACCCTGCTGTGCAGGGCTGTCTCCTCACAGTTTACCTAAATCTAAAGTCTTACATGATGACAGGCCTCCCCACCTTAGACTCTCAGGTGGACAGCAGAAATAAATCCCGTGAGGCTTTAAACCCTACATCAATATTATACAGACATTGTCTGGGAAAATGGCACCCTCAATAACTACAAAGTCAAGAGCAACTCTGTGGCAATACTCAGAAGAAAATACGACTGGAGAAGTGATTTCCAAATCGTGAGGCTGAAACCCCAGGGAGAAGCCCAAGGGATTATTAGCAACAGGTCAACAAATCCACAAGCCTGGCCAGCTTTGTAAACCAAATGCATACGGTCTCATCTATGCACACCTTTTAATGTATATGTCTATCTTGCTATTATTGTAAAATCTAAATTCATTTAAAGTCAGTGCTAAATTTGTCATATTTTAACATGCAGTATTTTCTCAATGGATACTAAAAGTACAACATCCATCATGTAGGGGTCTGAGATTTTTTTTTTTTTTATTATTATTATTTTCTATTTTAAAAGCCAGGTCTACATTAGAAACCAATGGTATTGAGGAGAGAGCTCTGCCTATGAAGTCTAACAACCTAGATTTAAGCACTAGCTCTACTAATTATAAGCTTATAGCACCATAAACTCAGGCAATTCAATTGAAGTCAGTAGATATTTAATGAGTGCCTTTCAGGGACCTGAGCCCTCAGCTGGGGCCACAGAGTGAACAGCAGTCCTTGGTAGCCATTCTTCCCTGAGCCTCTATTTTCTCACTTATAAAATAAGAGTAACAGTGGCTCCCCTCATAAGGCTAAGATGAGGATCCAGTGAGAGAAACAACAAAATATACTGTGATGTTTGTGAAGATGCTTTGTAAACTCTCTAGAGCATTATAAACATAGGGTGTTCGAGACAACTACTGAGGAGAGTAAAATTCTTCAACTCTACTTGGTCACTTTAACTATTGACCACCCACCGTATGAAATTGTCAAAATACAGAAAGAAAATTTCTTAAAAGCTAACAGCATTCCCTTCTTTAATATCAGATTATATGTTTTTAAATTTTGTTTTTTAATTGACAAGTAATAATTGTACATACTTAGAAAGTATAGAATAATATTTCGGTACATGTATATACTGTGTGATGATTAAATCAGACTAAGCAACATATCCGTCACTGCAAATATTTAACATTTCTTTGTGATGAGAACATTTGAATTCCTCTCTTCTACCCACCTGAAAATGCACAAGTTATTAATTATAGATATTACAGTATGCTGGAACTTATTTTTCCTATCCAGTTGTAATTCTGTAGCCATCAACCAACCTCCCCCTATGCCTTCTCCCCCCTACCCTTCCCAGCCTCTAGTAACCTCAATTTCACTCTCTCTTCTATGAACTCACTTTTTAAAAATCCCACATATGAATGAGAACATGTGGTATTTCTCTTTGTGTGCCTATTTCGCTGAACATATTGTGGCTCATCCATGTTGCCACAACACATATTCACATTTTTAAAAGTACTTTTCCATCTTTTCCCTCTTCCTCACACTTTGCTTTTATCTCTTTTATTCCATAAATTATAACATTCTTTGGTATCAGTGCAGCAATACAATATTAGATTATACAAAGCATTAAATAAGGCACCTATATACAATTCAAAGTAGAGAATAGCCCAAGAGCTTGTACTTTATAACCCCAAGTACAGCCAAGGCCCATCTGTGAGGGACATTTTGAGCACTGTCAGTTGCATGGGTTGAGGCTGGCGGGGATCTCACCCAGGTCCTGGTCAACTCCAGGACTTAGGAAGGAAGGAGAGAAGACACTTCCTCCTCTCTGAACCCAGGCTGGGGTCCCAGTGCTATCTTAGGTCTGAGAAAAAGTGGTTTATGGCAGGAGACCCATTACTCCTGGAGTTGAAACCTTCCCTGATTCAGTTCTTCCACAAATATACGAGTATTAGGTCTCATGTATTTCTACCTCTCCTCTGATTCTATACTACATATAATGCTTGTGAATTTGATCTTTATATCTACTCTTGTCAACAAGGGACATTCACGTAGAGCTCACTAATACCAGACAGCACACTAAGCGCTAGGGAGAAATGTAAGTAACAACATGTATGATCCCTGCTTTGCAGGAGTTTATAAGGAAGTAAATGAGCATTTATCGCCAGGCAGCTAGTATTGTTTCAGGCTCTCCAATGACATCACTTTGAAGTGGGTCTTATCTTTGTTTTATAAATGAGGCAACTGAGGCTGAGAGAAATATATTTTCCAAGATCACATAGATAGCAAGAGTCTGAGCCAGGTTTCCCCAAGGTCTGCCTTCTTCTAAAATCCATGCTCTTTCCACTCTACTTTGCTACCTCCCTTGACCAGGGAGGCAGGACACACACCAAAAAGGAAAATGAATACAGACATTAAAGGAAACCTACAAATAAATAAATCCTAGAAACTCTACAGACGATCATATGTGCAAGGGTAGCCAAGTATCTGAAGCCCCTGGGGCTAGTCTAGCCTGTGTCTGAGCAGATTCTAAAGCAGATCAACTATACAACCTGGGGAAAGGAAGGTGGATGCCAGTCAAAACAATTGTGCTGGAACCAAGAGAAATGACACTCTGGGTGATTAAATCTTCTAAAAACAAAAGCTACTATCCCAACACACCATTTGTCCTTCCACATTCAGTTGCTCCATCTTTATGGCCCTGGACAGTATAAAAAGACTATGAAAATTCTATAACTTGCTGTAATTTTCACAAACTCATCTTCCAGACAAATATAAGACAGCAGTGGTTCATTTGTTAGCATATTGCCAAGCTCATTACACTCAGCATTAATTAAATACCCCTTCCCACTTAGCACTCTCTTAAGTGAGGTGAAAGGGAATCATTTTTCTCCTGACATCTGGCATTGGCTCCATTGACATAACTGGTTAAGAGGATTTACAGAGGAAAAGTGAATACACTTGGCAGTGTTTTCAAACATTGTTTGGATTTTCTGTTTTCTAGGAGATGTACGACTAAGGGGTCAGACGGGGGTTCCTGCTGAACGCCGTGGCTCCTACCCATTCATTGACTTCCGCCTGCTGAACAGTGAGTAATCAAGTGTACCTGAAAAGGAACAAACGTTTTCTTCAAAAAGAAAAGAAAAAAAAAAAAAATCTTCATTTCCCTCTGAACTTCAAAACCTTCCAAGGTCTGCCTTCCTTCCTCCACCTCTGTCCTCCCGACTGGAACTTAAGCCTTTGTCTTCCGATTTCCTTGTGAGTGAAGTCATTCTGGCCCTGCCCTGCCTCTCAGAGCTGTACCAAGGGTCAGATGAGACCATGTCAGCTTTACATTTGAAAAATGTAAACCTTCAAAACTGAGGAGCCCTATACAAGGAAGCTTTTATTTTTATTTTCCAGCACATTCTCTCTACCTTCAACCAAGACTAAACTACATGAGATTCTGTCTTATTTTAAAAACCCCACAGAGAAACATATTCTGCAATTGCCCTTAGTAACCCACCCATCACCTGATTCTTACATCTCTGTCGCATGTGAGTCCTCAAGGTCTGTCCCTGCGTTCCCTGTGAAAGCTCTCCCGGGTGCACTTGGTCATGCTTGCTGCTCCCTGCCTTAGGACCCACCCAGAAGTCCATCTCCATCTACTTCTCCCCTCCATACCCTGTGCCTCCTTCGGAGTTTTGCTCAACTTCTGATTCATAATCCTCTAATCTTAGGTGCTTTGGAAACCCAAACCAGTGACCAGTCCTCCCTCCAGACCTGCACATCTTCTAACTATCAACATCATTCCTCACTTTAGACTTGTGGGGGCAGAACGTGGATAAATTTCACAGTTCGCTCCAAGGTTTTCAGTGTTTGCTTCTCATATCATTTCCCATCTATAAAGTTCAAAGTGCTGGATCGCACCACAGAATATTACTTTCCTCTGACATAAACAAGCTCAGCTACGGAGGTCATTTGATTCACCTCAACCCCTAGAAATTACTAGGAAAAATCAGAACTTGCTATTTCTGATCCTTAGATCCTTGAAAGGCCAATAGGAGACGGACATGTTTGTATTTCCCCTGGCTTGTTAACCTCCCATATCAATGTGAAAATCTGTTTTTCTAGCCCTTTCAGGGCCACAAAGACTCGGAGTAACTTTTTCCATACTAAAGACAACCTTCCCTACCCAGACCCAAAAAATGCTTTTTAGGAGATGGAATTGAGCCACTAGACCAATTCAATATTAGATACAGCCTATGAGAGCTCCAGAGGTATCTCTGACATCTCCTTATGACCCCGAATGGGCTGATCCAGCTACCCATGGAAGTTACACCTTTGACAGTCTTCTAGACTTTATGGATTTCCAGGTCCCAGGCGTGTGGTTCCACCACAAAGGGCAGGAACGAGCAAAGGGTCCAAATCATTGTTTCATATAGACCAGAACTCTGAAATTTGGAGGGAGAAAATAACCAAAAAGCCTCTTTTCATTAGTAGATGAGATGTTATTTCATGATTTCTAATATAAGCCATGAACAAAGTAGGAAATAGGAGATATTTATTTCTCTTCATAATTCCAAGGTTTCAAATAAAAAAAAAATTAAATTCCAGTGTTAAATAAACATCACTGCTAACTGTGGTTATTTTTGCGGGTGAGACTATGGAATATTTAACTGTGTGTGTCATAGGCTTCTGTAACACTTGAATTTTTTTCTTTTATGTTATGCTTCTTTTACTTCTGCAATCAGGAAAAAAAGCCTAAGAGTATATGAAAATTTAAAGAGAAACTCATTGCAGATAATATGAGAGGTCTTCAAAAAGGTCACAGAAGGAATCTTATTATCCTTTAATTCAATTTTTCCATGAACTTTTTGAAGTATCCTCATACATATGCTTCATAATTTCCCAATCCCATGAGTTTCTCTTTAAATTTTCATATTCACCATATAACAGATCACCTACAAGCAGCTGCTGGCCTGTCACCCCTCTTCTGTAGATCCTCCAGGAACTTCCTTGTGCCTGAGCTCAACCCCAGTCCCCTTTTCCTGGCCCTGGATGCTCTCTGCCCCTATACCTCCATCTCACCCCACCTGGTGCCCATGACCCTCCACTTTTTGAGTGGCAGTGTTGGCCATCCATCCTGAAATTCCCTTTCCGCTCTTCTCAGCACTCCAGTCTGGATAATTCTTTCGTTTGTGTCTCTTAATCTATAACATAACCTATAACATAAGCAATGAAGGCATATTAATATGCCTTCATTGTAGTTTTCTTTATAAGTGGTCTCAATTCTTTTCTCTAGATGTATACAACACATCCCTAAATAAACTATAAGATCCTAAAGGACATCTCTTTGTAATTATTGACCACCCAGTAACTATAGTTAACTTACTGATTAAAGAGTTCCCTCGAAAAGTTTACACTAAGTAACTAAAATGTAAATTTTCCCCTAAGTTTAACTGAACAGCACAGATAGGACTGAACACCCCTGAGATTTTCCCTTGTTTGTGGTACTACCCACCCCTTTGTATCACGCCCCCATATACCCGGTTAGTGAGTCCAAATTAGAACCCATAACATTACTGTGGTCGCCCTCTATAGTTTCATAACTTAGTCTACAATTACAGCAGCTTGTCACCATGTAGCAATAGGAGAGTGGACATTTGTGTCATGTACAGTCACATAAGATATATTATATATGTCATATCTGCTACTACTTTATATATCATCTATTTCATTCTCTTTAATTTCATTCACGCCCTTGTTGTGGTTTGCCTGAGCTATTAGTGTATGCTTTTTTTTATTAATATTATTATTATTTTTTACATTCTAAGATGTTGTTGCAGAGCAGTTGGGAGGGTTGGAAAAGAGAAAAGGGGAAGGAAATGGGATGGAAGAAGGAGGAAGGAGGAGGGGTAGGATTGAGGACTGTGGCATCCCCCACATTCCCACAGGGGAGACCAGGAGGCTTCCAGTGGCTTGTGGCTTGGTCATTGTCAGGCTGGGTGCAGATGTCAGGGGGGTGTGACAAAAGCCTTCACTTCCCACCTCCCCAGCTCGGGAACCCGAGGCCCTTCTTGCTACAGCTTGGTGGTCATCGCTGGGCTGGTTGCCTGTGTTGGGGAGGCGTGACTGAGGCTCAAGGCCCCCACCCTTGGGACTGGTTGTGAGTGTTGGGGGGGCATGGCTGAGGCTCCTGGCCCTCCCCCCTTTCTGGTTTGTTAGTACAGGGGACTTCCAGTCCTTCTCGGTGTTATAAGTGTTCTTTGGTGAAATGAGACCTTTACTAGTTAATATCAACCTTTGTCTCTGGTTGTGGGTACTTTGTTTTTTTCTTTCAGTTCTGTGTTGGAATATTTGCTGTTCCCACCACTCAAACTCTGCACTGGAATTAAATTGTTGTCCTTTGCATACTTCTAAAATGGTGGAACTTCCTGTGAGGACCAGTACTTGAGCTCTCTGGTTGAGCTAAATTGCTGCTTTGCTGCTGATTCCCTAGGGAAGGCTTTTCGTGCAGCTTAGTTTTTAATGGTTGACTTTAGAGGTATTTCCAGTTCTAGTGAAATCTGGTGCACCTGGGTTATGTAGAAACACTGGACTGGGCCTGAGTCTTTCCATCAAACTGCACCTGGTGCAGTTCTATATTCCTGATCAGTCTCCTCTGAGTGGTCCTACGCGGACTAGGGGAGGCAAATCAGCTGTCCTTGCTGTGTCCCAGTGTTCCCCTGGTGGGCCCATCTCCCCCACCGCCCATGCTCTAAACACTTCCCATAGGATGGGCTGTGCTCCGGTCCCTTGCAGTGACTCACCAGCCTCTGAGTGGCTCCTTTTTTACAGTTGTTGTGGCTCCTCTGTCCTATGTGGGTCCATGGGAACCCTATTGGTGGTATTGCTGGCCTGGGGGCCACCAAGGCCCTCTTCTCCCCTGCTACCTCCAAGCAACTCCATCCGAAGGGCACAGCTATGGCTTCTGCTGGCTCCTGCTCCATGCGCTCAGTAGCTCCAGCCTGGAAATGGCCAGGATTCAAAAAGGTCAGAGTGGTTTTTCCTTTCTCTCATCATGGCTTCTCCCACCTTCATCACTCTGTAGGTCTCTCCTCCTCTTCCCCTGAGCTCTAGCAGCCCCAGCTTGGCTGTCATTGCTTTTTTATAGTTGTAAATTGGTTGATTAGTGGGAGAGAGTGACTCTGGGAACCGTCTATTCTGCCATCTTGACTGTAAGTAGTGTATGCTTTTTGAAGGGAAACATTTTGGAACACTCGGAGATTTTCTCCTACAACTTTTATTTTTACCAACTGATTCCAACTCTTCACAAGTGTCAAACTAGTTTAAAGTGATTCTTTATATCACTTACCTTAACTATGAGTCAATTTTTTCCAAATATGGGCACAGAGCGAAGACTTCATTTTCCTCAGGTGTTGCATTTTTGCTCTCTCTCAAGGTAGAATCAAATCTAGGACTTTTTAAAAAGACATTTATAGGAAAAACCAAGTCACCACAGCCTCCATTTCCCAGTTCTGCATCTCTGAAGTCTTCCTCCTAAAATGGTTAGTGAATCCTGCAAACTGCTATTCCCTATCCAGAGTGTCTGTGGCTGTTTACCCTCTACCACCCACCTCAATATATCCCTTGAGTCACTAGAACATACACAAGCAAAAATGCACATTAAAAAGTAAGGCCCACTGCATTTCTCCATTGGCCCCATTAGCCACAGCCACAACCTGTCGCAAAAGAACAGGGGACATCAGAATTAATATCTGAAATAACATGTCTTCTATCAGAACAGGGTTTCTAGATACTAGAACAGATAATTAGAACAGGGGGTGGACAAATGACAAGTCATACACCAAATCTGACCCCTGCCCCTGCTCGTTTCGGTAAATAAAAATTTTATTGGAATAATGCCATGCCATTCATTCATATGTCATCTATAGCTGCTTTCACACTATGATGGCAGAGTAGTTGCCACAGACACCATATGATCCACATAGCCAAAAATAGTTACTATATTGCCCTTTACAAAAAAAAAAAAAAAAAGATCATCTAACCTAACTTAGATTTTTTAAAGAGTTAAGAGGATTTGATGACATCTCCATAGGCACATTCAGTCTAGTCTATGTTCCTTTGTTAATGTCATTTTTTTTTTCTTTTTAATTCCCAGTGCCATCACTTTACTTTCCAGAATAGACTCACATTGACTAAATTTACATGAGGCAGATGTGTAAACAGAAAGGGGATCTCTCTTGTTGATCCAGATTTAAAATTCCAATTTAAAATTCCAATTTCTAATTGCACAAACATTCTTCTGGAAGAGATGTTACTTTCCACATTTTTGGGGGGGGAAGGGAGGCACAGTACTACCATGCCCATGTACCTATTATCTACACATAAGGTCACTGTATATACCTGGTTTGCCTGGCATAGTCCTAGTTTGCACCTGTCATCTAGGCATACTTAGTAATAGTGCCATCTTTCAAAGGTGTCCTGGTTTGGACAATGAATTACAAAGCCAACTGCTCATATAGGTTTTTCCACAAAGTGCTTCAATATGTCTCTCAAAGATCACATGCAGGAATAAGTTCAAGAGATCTACTATACAGCAAAGTGACTATAGTTAATAACAATAGTACTGTATACTTGAAAATTTCTGAGAGTAGATTTTAAGTATTCTCACTGCAAAAAAATAAGTATATGAGGTAATGTATCCTCCACATAAAAGATCCATCCAGATCAATAGAAATAGGTAGGACAAAGTTACTTGTTAAAAGCCAACTTAATTTCCTGTTTCTGTTTTTTCACAATTAGAAGAGAAGCATCTACTTTTTTTTTTTTAATTTTATTTTGTCGATATACATTGTAGCTGATTATTGCTCCCCATCACCAAAACCTCCCTCCCTTCTCCCTCCCCCCTCCCCCCAACAATGTCCTTTCTGTTTGCTTGTTGTATCAACTTCAAATAATTGTGGTTGTTATATCTTCTTCCCCCCCCCCCCGGTTTGTGTGTGTGTGTGTGTGTGTGTGTGTGTGTGAATTTATATATTAATTTTTAGCTCCCTCCAATAAGTGAGAACATGTGGTATTTCTCTTTCTGTGCCTGACTTGTTTCACTTAATATAATTCTCTCAAGGTCCATCCACGTTGTTGCAAATGGCAGTATTTCATTCGTTTTTATAGCTGAGTAGTATTCCATTGTGTAGATGTACCACATTTTCCGTATCCACTCATCCGATGATGGGCATTTGGGCTGGTTCCAACTCTTGGCTATTGTAAAGAGTGCTGCGATGAACATTGGGGAACAGGTATACCTTCGACTTGATGATTTCCATTCCTCTGGGTATATTCCCAGCAGTGGGATGGCTGGGTCGTATGGTAGATCTATTTGCAATTGTTTAAGTAACCTCCATACCATTTTCCATAGAGGCTGCACCATTTTGCAGTCCCACCTATCCTTCCGAAATGAGGGGCAAATAGTATATTTCTCAGAAAAACAAAAACTGCGGGAGTTCACTACCACAAGACCACCCTTACAAGAAATCCTCAAGGGAGTACTGGGTTTGGTTCCTGAAAAATAACTACCACTCCATAAAAACCTAAGAAAAATCTAAACCCGCTAGTACAATAAAAATGGCATTCATGAAGAGAAAACAAGCTAACAAAAACACTATCTACAACCTAAGGAACCAACAAACAAAGAAACCAAACAGTAAATCAGAAAGCAAGGAACAAAAGACACCTAAGACAACCAAACAACCAATAAAATGCTAGGAATAAATCAACACCTTTCAATAACAACTCTTAATGTTAAAGGCTTAAATTCCCCAATTAAAAGACACAGACTGGCTGACTGGATCAAAAAGCAGGACCCAACTATATGCTGCCTACAAGAGACCCACCTCACCCATAAAGATTCACACAGACTAAGAGTGAAAGGATGGAAAAAGATTTACCATGCAAACAGAAAAGAAAAACGAGCTGGAGTGGCTATTCTTATATCTGACAAAATAGACTTTAAACTAAAAACCATAAAAAGAGACAATGAGGGACACTACTTAATGATAAAAGGACTGATCCATCAAGAAGACATAACAATCATAAATATGTACGCACCCAATGTTGGAGCAGCCAGATTTATAAAACAAACTCTATTAGACCTAAAGAAGGAAATAGACACTAATACCATAATAGCAGGGGACCTGAACACTCCACTGTCAATATTAGACAGATCATCTAGGCAAAGAATCAGTAGAGAAACACAAGATCTAAACAAGACTCTTGACCAATTGGAATTGGCAGATATCTACAGAACATTCCACCCAACAACCTCAGAATTTTCATTCTTCTCATCAGCACATGGATCATTCTCCAGGATAGATCACATATTAGGTCACAAATCAAGTCTCAATAAATTCAAAAAAATTGGAATTATCCCATGTATCTTCTCAGACCACAATGGATTAAAACTAGAAATTAATAACAAACAAAACTCTGGAAACTATACAAACACATGGAAATTAAACAGCATTCTACTTAATGACATATGGGTCCAAGAAGAAATCAAGCAGGAAATCAAAAAGTTTATTGAAACTAATGAAAACAATGATACATCATACCAAAACCTGTGGGATACTGCAAAAGCAGTATTGAGGGGAAAATTTATTGCATTAAATGCTCACTTCAGAAGAATGGAAAGATGGCAAGTGAACAACCTAACACTTCACCTTAAAGAACTAGAAAAACAAGAACAATCCAAACCTAAAGTTAGCAGACGGAAAGAAATCATTAAGATCAGAGCAGAACTGAATGAAATTGAAAACCAAAAAACAATTCAAAAGATCAACGAATCAAAAAGTTGGTTTTTTGAAAAGATAAAATTGACAAACCATTAGCATGGCTAACAAAAAAAAGAAGAGAGAAGACTCAAATAACAAAAATTAGAAATGAAAAAGGCGATATTACAACTGATTCATCTGAAATACAAGGAATCATCCGAGACTACTATAAACAACTATACGCCAACAAATTTGAAAATCTGGAGGAAATGGATAAATTTCTGGACACACACAAGCTCCCAAAACTGAACCGTGAAGACGTAGAAAATTCGAACAGACCAATAACAATAAAGGAGATTGAAGAGAAGCATCTAAATAAATTTCTGGAAGCTTCTCTGGAAAAGTAGCAGGAAACCGTGGCTTCGGCACCACTGTGTGGGACACAGGAAACATGGACCTTTAAAGAAGAGAGTTATCTTTACACCTAAGCATGGATGGGCAGAACAGAGTGACAGGAAAAGGTGACAAGTATTATTATTTTAGACGAAGTACCAAAAGAGAGAAGTAGAGGAGGGCAGTTGTGATGGAAATATAATGGCTGTATTATCCCGATGCCGATTTCCTGTAGACAGTTCATTTACTAACTCTGTTTGGGGAAACGAGAGGAAACAACGTAGAGGAGAATTCAGAGATGCATGGCCATAGAGGTGAAGGCTGCAGAAGCAGCTACAATCTTTTGCAGAGCATGTGGCCCTGGCAGCCCCTCTACAGCTCTGTCTCCTGATTCAATATAATCAGGAGCCTGAGTAGATAATGATGAGGTTGAGATGTTCCCGTGGCAACCATTTCAGAGCGACACAATGTGATTTGCACACTCGCTCAGCAGAGGAAGTGACAGGCAAAGAAAACATGCCCAGTGCCTGTGGAGCTCGAGGGAACGAAGCGCTTCTGCTGGAGGTTTTAGGGCACGAAATATCAGCTGCCACGGAGAGCCTGGAACTCCAGACCCGTCTCTGGGCTTTGCAGTAGTAGGTTAATGGGCTGTTTGGCTTTTCCTGCTCGTTAATTTGCTAATCTGGTCTTTAAAGCTCTATTCCTCCAGACTCTCCTCTGCAGGCGGGACCCTTTTAGCTGCCCAAGCATGAGTTCATGTTAGTAGAGCTCCAAAAATCTTTTCCTTTGCTTATTATTTCCAAAATACAACCAATACATATAAGCATATTTTAAATATCTATTTAAATGTATGTATATATGATTTAAATTTATTAAAATATAAATACATATATATTTAAATCATACATACGCATATTTATATTTTTAACCTTTTTATGAAGAAGTGACCCCAAAGACTCAAAAGTTGTTTTAAAAGCTGCCAACTAAAACATATTACACCCTGCCGTCATTCTTTCTTTGCCATATGAAATACACCCATGGAAGAAGTACTGTCGACCGAAAGTCACCCAGCACGTTAGAAACCATCTGGGGCAAAGTGATATCCCCATGTTAAAGACAGAGGGGCAGTTTGCTACTACAAGCTCCATTTTCTAAGAGAGAATTCCTACACATGGTGACAGCCTTTCCATAATGTTCTTAAAGATACCTTTTAACGTCACCTATAAGAACCACACGAAATGTAAAGATCGTGAGCTAAAATGTCATGGGGTGATAAAGGCAGTCGCACTGAGAAGATGCTCTCCCACCCCCCAGACCCCCACCCCACCCCAGCCCCACGGTCCCCAAGCAGAGAAGGGAGGCGTCAGATGGGACTAGTTCCGACTTCTCCTCACGCCTGTGAGTGCCAAGGTAACACCCCACAATTTCAAAGGTCAATATTTACCTCCCTCCAGAAGAAAGGCAAAGCACCGGCTGTGGTCGTGGTGCTTTCCGGCTTGGCTGGACCGTGCTCCGTGATGTGCACTGAGGCATCTGGCTGCTCGCCCCCAGCACTTCAGCCGCGGAAGTGCCAGACCAGGGGGATGGTGAGCCACCGAAATGCCACTACACTCCTACACTCCAGAAGACGGAGTTGACGCTGTCCTGCCTGTTTCACTCATTCCCATCAGTGAACCTCAATGGAACACCTCCTATGGCAGGCAGCACATCAGGTGCTGGAGATCCAAAAATAAATGAGATTCAGCCGCTGCCCTGGAGGAACATACAGAGACGTGACCAAATGCATTTTGATATGGTGTGATATATACACTCATGCATAATAAAAGTACACACAACATGAGAAATGTATGCGTACACAGGATTCAGAAAGATTAGAGAAGGGTATAATTAACTCTGTCTTGGAAAATGAAGGAAGGCTTCCTGGAGGAGCTGCTGAACCAGCAATGAATGCAAGGGGAGCTGCGGGCCGAGGCCAGCTTTCAGGACCATTTTAAAATATGCTTCCGTACTTAAAGAACCAGGAAAGGCTTGTCAACATTTCAATGCAACTAGATAGAAATCTTATTGAAAGATGAGGTACTCAAGTAGGATTCAAGCAAAGAAGTCAAGAAAGATCATTCAAAATACCTGACTGTCTGAGAAAAACTATATTCCAAACAAAACAGTTTTCACCTGCTAAAGCTAGAACTGAAAACATCTATTGCCTTCTGTTAACCTGGCTACCATCATTTAATGGATTTATGTTTTACCTGAGTGATAAAAAATAGAAAATTGAATCAGGGAGCCCAATACAGTATTTCCTCTGGGTTGTCAACACTCTACACCAAGAAAGCCATGAGGCCAAGGTGCCCTGAGACACACCAACAACCATGGGACTGAGATAGCCTTTTACACGACGGTTAGCATCTGTCTCAGACAGCAGTGGGACTGCAGTCTACCTGAGACACCAATCAAAAGTATCTGAACAATTCCTTTCAACTTGACAAGGATTAGAGAGATGAAGAAGGAACCTACTACAAGGTTACTTCAAAAAGTTCATGGAAAAATACAATTAAAAGATAATACAAATCTTTCCATGAGCTTTTTGAAGTACGCTTGCATATGCTATCCCTGGGCTAAAGATTCTGAGGGCAAAAAATTGAAATTTTTGAGATATTCTTCTACCCCAAACAGCTAACATTCTCATTACATGGACAATAAAAATACACCAAGAATCATATAAGAGAGTAAATGATCTAATTCTAAAATAATTGACATAGACAGTATATCAGAAACAAGAGAAAGCAGAGATGACGGAAGTCACCTGAGCAGGAAAAGGGGCTTTATAGTCTTGTGCCAAATGCTGTAAGATAAGGTACTTAAGAGTGCTGACTGCTTAAGAAATTGCCTATGAGTGAGACCGAGCTGAAATACAGGAATATAAAGGCGTTAGTAAGAAGAGGTCCAAAAAGTCCAGAATTAAGAGGTCCAAAATTAAGTATGTTGACTAGAGAGAAAATGAAAGGCTTAGAAAGAAGTTGAACTTGACTCATTAAGCCGAAGATCACTAGAGAATTTTGAGAAGATGAATAGGATAAAATAGTATTTAAGAAAATTAACTGGCATCCTGAATCAAGAGAAATGTAACCAGGCAGCAGATTATGATGGCACGAGAAATAAAAGTATAAATCCAAAGATGCTGGATAGAAGAGGAGATAACACTTGACGATGCTGAGTACAGGAGCTCCAGGAGTTGGTCTGAACATCTGAAAAAGTGGAGATGAGGTCAATGGTTAGGAAAGTTGGAGGGGGAGCTGGGGAAAGATGGTGAGCTCAGCTGGGACAGGTTGAGTTTGCAACAGAGTCAAGTGGAAATGTCCAAAGAGAGCTGGAAATAAAGGACTGGAGTGCAGATGAGAGGCTCATTGTGGAATCGTAATCATCCATGAGCCATCTGGCAAGAACAGGGATCACAAAGTCAACAACTACTTTGCTCAAGGGCCCCTGTATTTTTAGTTTATAATAATTTCGATTTAGAAAAGCACTAAAAAACCGTTCACCAGCAACGTATTTTCCTCTGTGAGAAACTATTTAGACACTACGGTTCAGACACCACCTCACCCCACCCCACCCCCCATCATGGATTCTATCTGGTTCAAAAGTGGCTGCTTTTGTCAGAGCCTGGCAGGTCTCCTAACTCACCTGAACACAGCACAGAGTAATGGCAATTTTCTCCTGCAGCTCTTCCTTGAACAAAACCCTAACCCACTCAGAATTTCTGGCATAGTGGCTTCTTTGGATTTCTGGATACATTAAAATATAGAGGAAAGCAGCAGTAAATTAAGCTTCTTTTGACTGAAGTTACCCTGTGAGTCACTGAGCTAGAATGATTTGTTTGTTCAATAAAATTAAATTCAGCCTCCTACCCAGAATCAGGTGAGCCTATCTCTTGTGACTTCGTTAATAAACAAAATGGGGGTTATTTCCTCTCGTTGCCACCCCATCCTCAAAGTTTTAGAAGATCTAAGAGACTTACCATGGTCCTTATTCTACTATATATGTGAAGAAATAGAGTGTCTCCGTCCTTGATATTGTTTGTGTGTTTCCAAGCTGAGATCTCAGGGTTAATACACAAGATCAAGATCTTGTTTTCATTCTGACTAGCAAACCAAATTGCCTTGGGGCAGTTTATTACTTTTAAGTAACCTTAGGAGGGACGGCAGCAATTATGGAGGAAATTCCCAAGGAGAGGGTGGCCAATGCCACTGTACGTAACAACGACCACCACAACAGCATTAAGGTGGGAGGTACTTAATCCCCGGTGCAGGATGGGCCAGGCCAGGTGTGCAGCCCTTTTAGGCAAGTTCCCACCAGGCTGTAGGTCTCTTGAAAGCCTAGAAGCACAGGAGGGTTGCTATGAACACTAGAAATGTCAAAAAGGCCCTTCTCAATCCAACCACGGCTGCCTCTCTCCTCTTCTACCGTGCTTGCCCCACCCAGAGCTCTGAGCCCACTCAGTTCCCCTGCTCGCTGCACACACTAAACCATTATCCACACGGGGAGCTGACAGAAAGACCACAAGCTCTGATGTCAGGCCTGTGTTGGAATCCTACTTCTAGTATGAGCTCGGGAAAGATGCCCAAACTACTTACTGTCCACATAATATGGAGGGAGATTTTAATACCACCCTGATTGGGTTGTGGTGAGAAGTAAATGAGATAAATATGTCCAGCAGCCTATCCTTGCTTATAATAGGTCCACAATAAATGTAGTTTAACTTTGGAGGTATCTTCTGTCTGTGTTGAGTACACCCTGCCCAGCCACCTCGTCTCCCAGGAAGCACCTATTCACCCTTCAAGCATCATGACCATTGTGAAGCCTCCTTCAAGCCTTCCAAGGGTCTAAGTGATCAGTCTCTGTTTGCGCTCCTACTACCATCCCCAGGAAACATCATCACACTATAACTGCTAACTCATTGAACCTGACTCTCTGGAGGTAGTGCTCAGTATATTTTTCAAATGTCCTGAGGCAATCTGATGCCACAAACCTGGCTCTGGACCTTCCATGAGTATTTGGGAACCACTGATATTTGTCAGTTTTGGCATACTGATACATCAGTATACGTCAATGGGCTGGCCACTTAGCTCAGTTGGTTAGGGCATGATGCTGATAACACCAAGGTGCAGGGTTCAGTCCCTGTACTGGCCACCTGCCCCCCCCAAAAAGTAAGGCATGCACATATTATATAAAATAATAATAAGAATAGCTAATATGTTTGGAGCCCTTATGTGCTACATGATGCTTTACATGCTTTGCACAGATTGAGTCATTAATCACCACAAAATCCCTATGAAGTAGGTACTGTTATTTAAGATGAGGAAACTGAGGCCCATAGAGGGTAAATAACTCACCCAAGTCACCCAGCCTGCAAACCAGAATTCAAACCCCAAATATATAATCCTAGAACACAAACTCTTAACCTACTGAACTATAATTCTTTTTTATATATGAATTTTAATGTTCAAAAGGATACATATATGCACTATATTCCTTTTATGTGGAATATATATATGGCAATTACTCCTTTTAAATATTTTTCATATATTATAATTATTTTCTTTTTATAGTATATTTAGATTATTTCTTTTTTGGTACTAAACTACTTAAATACCATTGAAAAAATATTTCTGTAACTTAGTGAGAAAATATGTGATGAAACATCTAAAATATTAGATTTTGAGACGTTTCAGTTGTGTTTTTCAATATTCTTGCTTCTCTGGCGGAAGGTGCCAAATGACAGATTGTTCATTTCATCGCCTGACCTTGTGTTCTCTGATAAGAAAGAGAGGGTGTGGTGGTGACAAATGAGGATACTTGCAAGCTGTCCCCAAAGAAGAAGGAAATGGAATAACTGTGGTGACAAACTAAAGTCGGACTTGCAGCTGCCACCAGTTGCTTTAATTTTTCTCAAGAGGGAGTTGGTTATTTCCTTTCGTGCAAACTGTGCATCATTGAAAGAAGCAGTTTCTCAACATGTTTATAATATGTTAAATGAAAAGAAGCAGAATATAAAATTTTATATCTAAAAAGAAGATCTCAGATATGTTTATAAAAATATGCCAAGAATTTAACAGGGATTATTTCTAGATGATTATTATTTCCTTCTTTCTATTTTTCTATTTTTTTCCTTCCATAAGTATGTATTCTTCTTATAATCAGAAAGAAAAATGAGATTTTTTTTTAAAGAGTCCACCAGAAATAGAATCTTTATTTTTTTCTGAATAAAGTAATATCAAGATGCAGAAAATGATGTCACAGCCATGGGCCAGAATACATTATTTAATCGGCCACCTTGGAAATTGTGAAGTTGGGTGTGTATCAAAGGCTATGTATGCTACTTCACAATGATGACTTGTCATTTAAAGGTGAAATTTTTTCCAAAGAGCATGAAACCAAAGGTCTTATTCACATTGAAACAGTACTTTACACTTGGCAAAGCTTTTAAATGAAGAGATCATTCAGCCCAGTTTCTCATTTATAAGCAAAAGAAGAAAAAAAAACAGGCAAAGTGACTCATTGCAAGGTAATGAAACCAAATGGCCTCCCTTATGTAAGGCTTACCTTAAAGATATAAAATAAATTTTACCACAGGCAATGAGAGAAAAGATAACACAAGGATTCCCCTTGAAGCTGGTCAGAGCTGGCTCCAGAGCTGGTTGGCTGCCTGAGTTTGGATTCCAGCAACAGTGGCTGCAGGATCTTGTAAGGTCCCTAAGCCCTGGATACTCCAGCCTCCTGGGCCAGAGAGGAGGGATTCACAAGTGCACACCTCACGGGGCAGCAGCGAGAGGCAATGAGTAAGTGTGTGTAGAGCTCCAGCACATACATGCCACGATGTACATTCGCAATAAACGTGGGCTGTTGTTATTAGTGTTACTAGTATTCCCGTTTCTCTATGACCACGTGTAGAACTGCTTACAAGGGTATATGTAATACATAACAATATAAAGCACTTGACTTGAAGAAGAGAGTGATTTGATAACCCTTTTTAGTTTTCCATTTTTTCGCCTATCCATTCTTTTGACAAATATTTCTTGAGCTCTCCCTACAACATCAGACCATCTCTTGCCAAGGTATAGTTGTAGATAAAGCGGTAGAGAGACAGCTGGAAAAGTGAGGTTGGGAGAAGGCTGTTTTGTTTTCTAGGTTTATTTTTTTGCAAGGCATTTAAGCATGCTGAAATTGTGTTGAGAAGGATCTACACAGTTGAGAAAGAACAATGGAATATACCGAAGAAAGTCATAACTGAGAAGGTCCTGAGAAGACAGGAGAGGATGATCAGTCTTAGGAAAGGAGGCAGCGCCTCTAACAGAATGAGAACAGGTACAGAACAGAGGAAGGAAAGAAGGGGTGCAGCGTAGGGCGTGTTGTAGGTTTTGTAGCAGAAAGGAAGGAATCTCCCATCCAGTGACTTCTAGTTTCTCTCTGAAGTGGGAAGCCAGGTGGAGAGTAGTAGAGACAGGACAGCCTGAGGGGCCAGTGGAGATTGGTTGCCATCCATTTGTGGCACTATTTATCGACAAAGCCCTGAGAGATCGTCCTGCACTCCACCTGGCCTCCAGCACTTGGAAACACCAGAAATATGACAGCTGCGACACCAGGAAAAGGGATATTCCATCAACAACCTCGTGGCCTGACCCCACCTTTGTCAGCTGAGTGTGCCATTGCTCTCAGCTTTTCCTGACAGCATAGGCCGCAGAGATAAGCCTGTCCCTATTGCCACTATCCCCACACTCCCACGTCTCCCCTAGCAACGCAACACTGAAAAACAAGAGAACTGATAACCTCACATCTCACCTCCTCTCCTTCTTGTGCTCACTTGTGCTCTATGGGTCCATCATCTATAAAGAATGTCCAGCAATGAAAACCAGGTGTACCCAACTCACGGTGCCTGTGCCCCCCAACACACACACCCACCCCACAACCATACACAGCAGCCACTTTGTCACAGGAAGACAGCTGTGGCTGCAGCCAGTTCAGTTCTAGGCAGGCAATGGGAGATGTTTCCCTCTCGCTCTCCTGCCCCCAGAGGCTCCGGATCCGACAGTTTCAGTGTCTTTTCTCCCAAGACACTTAGCTGAGACTGCAAACCACCATATCCCCCTTCTGTCACCCACCCGTGATTTTTGACAATCTTTGCTACGTGAGGAAGGGGAATTTCCCATCTCCTTTCTTCTTTTCTCGTTCTTGCATTTTGTGCCCCACCGCATTAGCTTTATTTTTTTATTTTGGAGACAATTCTCAGTAAAAAACACAAAGCTAAAAATCTATCCAAAAAATCTTCTCACAGAAGATCTAAAATAAATCCTTTTTTTTAAAAGGAAAAAAAAAGGTAAACTTTTTAGATTAAACAATTCACACTTATTGAGCAACTGCTGCATACGTGGCTATAAGCTATAGGAGATATAGGATGAAAAAAACATTTTAAGAAAGGGCTGATACAGAACTCACTAAAACACCAGATAAATTGACAGGTGCCCAGGATACTTCCATGGAGAGAGCACTGGACATTCTAGTGAAGGACTTCATGGAGAAGTTGACATTGGCACTTGGACAATGATTGGATTTTTGTAAGTGGAGGTTTTTAAAAGTGTGTTCAAAATGAAGACCAAGGGTGAGAAAATGCTGGATTCATTCTAAGGGCTAGTGCCTTCAGATTCTAGAATGAACGTGTAGTGTTGAGGGGAAAGAGAGTGGTAGGAGAGAAGGTCATCAGAACTGACGTAAAATTAGGCTGAAACTTTTACTAAATAATGAGGATTGGTTACACTGGACCAGGGACTGTCTTGAATGCCAGTTTGTAATTTACTCTGCAAAAAAAATGGAGAATCACTGCAGTCTTGTGAGTAAAGAAAAACACACTTTCTCTCCCCCATATATTACATAGCAAGTGATTGCTTCTGCTTAATATTAAAACTAAGTTGCAAGAAATAACCAGTAATTAATTCCTGGGTAGACAATGAAAAATCATTCTCTCTTCAACACCGTATGGCCCAAACTTCTATACCTAAGATCAAGACTTCTTTAGCAATATGTTTTATAAAAATTGTGTATACTCATCTCAGTATTCCATTCTATTTCAAATTTGTTGCATAGAAAGTCCAGGATCTGAATCCAATATCAATATACAATATGTTATTGTATATTGCAACTCTAAAATTACCTGATATTTATTGAAAGTGTTCAATGTGCTAAGCACTTTTATGTATAACCTTATTTATCCTTTTCGACAGTGTAGTAAGTCGTGTGTATTATTATTATTATCCTCAGCTGACACAAGAGGCGATTAGTGACACTGAGTGACACACAGAATTTCACACAGCTGTCTGGGGCAAAGCCTCACAGCAGACTCTAGAGATCACCCTCCTTCCCCGCTGCCAGCAGCCTCCCACCACCCTTTCTGCTGATGGTGCATGCTCCCCAGGTAGGCTTCCAGATACACTAAGACTGCCAGGATAGTCTTCATTCATTCATCTATTCACTCAGTAGATGTTTCTTGAGCATCTACTATATGTCAGGCACTGTTCTAATTGCTTAGCTACAGCAGTGGAAAGAAACAAAGTTCCTTCCATTAAAAAATCTCTTCTCTTACAGTGTTTTCTCTATCACATTTATCCTTCTTGACTACAGCAAGAATTATTCTTTAAGAAGCAATATTAGACTCCACAATGTCAACAATATTCTTCATGCCACTGCCAAAGTATCTTAATATTCATGTAAAAAAAAATCACTTTCACAGGCAAATAGGTTACAATACTTCAAACATCTTCAAAGATAAGGGGTGCTTAATATATTGAAAGACAAGCAATCTCTAGATAGTCTAATGTTCTCTTAATTGAGAATTGCCAAACATAGGTAACCTGTTTTAAAAGAACTATAGCATAACTAAAAATTCTTAACACAAATGTTATTTGAGGCTTAACTTTGTTTTTCTTCAGTGACGCATGACTTCTCAAAATCTCAGAATGCTTCAGAGTCAATTATTTCAAATAGCAACTATATTAACTGGAACTTCAAAACAATCTTTGCAAAGAGTTCAGCTTTCTTATTTTTCAAATTTGCATTTGCTGAACTGATAAAACCCAGTGGTACCACCTGAGATTCTGAAAATAATTTAAAGCAGTGGGTTTTAATTTCAGCCATTTGGAAATGACTAACAGATTAATACAATGGATGAATTTCACCTAACATTAATAGCTAGCTACTTAAGAAACACCTACTATATAGAAATTAATAAAATGTGTCATCATAGTCTTATGACAAAAATGGTTCTTAGACTAAATTTAAAGTCTCCGTTGAACAGCTCTCACCACCTTAAATCACCCTTTGGTATTATCTTTTAAATGTCTTAAATAGGGAAGATTTAAAAAAATGAACACTTATGCTCCTTTAAATAATAATTTATAGGCTCTGATAACCATTTATCAATGATGTTACTGCCATGAATAATAGGAAAGGGTGACTCAAACATGATTTAAGGACAATTTAAATTATATGAAAAATGAAAACGCAGGCTGAAGAATTAAAAAATTCTTAAATTTTTAAATTGTGGAGTGCAATTTTAAATGGGACTGAGAAATATGTGCAAAGCATCAACAAAATAATATATTGTTAGAAAACTGTGCAAACAAAAGAACACTAAAATCACTTTGCTATATAAAATTAAATGCCAAATGACAGTGTCAGGTGTGTACATCCCCTGATGCCAGGATTTGGCCGTCTAACTGATGTGGAGTTTAATGCTGTATTCTCACCGATTTCCTTCTTGAGACTAACAGAAATCAATTGTGCTTTTATTTTCACATTGTGTTAATGAAGTATAAGTTCCACAAGGAAAGGGACTTTGTTCACTGCTATATCCTACTGCTCAGAACAATGCTTTGCACATAGTACAGGCTTCACAAATTTGGTTGAATGAATAAACAAGTTATTTAAGGTGCTTATGCAAAAAGACTTGTTGCTATGGAAAGCATATTCTATATTTACTAAAGTTAAATTATACATAACATGCTGTCAACAAGTGGCTGGAGAGTTTGCCTTACTACAAGAAGTTTTTCAAAGAAGAATTCAGTAAAGGGTATCTTCATGAAGATTATCAATATTATGTGATATAGGTACTGTATCACATGTATTCCATTCTGTTTTTAAATTATCTGTATTTGTAATAAAACCAATGTTTAAAATGCAATATTGAGGATATATTTTAGTAAAAAGAGAATATGTCCCTTCTAAACAAAGAAAATTAAAGGGTATAACTACATCATCCTTTGTCCTTAAAGTCGTATTTTCTAAACCTTTAATCCTTTATAGCATCATTTCCCAAAGCTTGATTTGCATACCAAAGGGTATACAAGGTGATCTTTTTGTTACAGAAAAAACCCTTTTTCTTTTACTTTGTTACATATGCATCTTAAGGTGTACTAGGGAAAATGTAAACAGTACATCAAATCTGTTTTTTATCTGTACCAAATTTATATGAGATACATATAAGTAGAAATGAACTTATTTGATTTAAAGAAAGATATTAAGTAAATAGTGCTGTAGGCAGATATGGTAAAAACCACAGTAATGGCAGCAGCAGATGACTGAAGTTGAGTAATCTCTGACCTTAGTTCTTGCTTGGAGCAGGGAGACTTAGAGCAAATATTGTGTTCTTGTAAGGGTTTTTCTATGCTTCAGACAGGAGTCTGTTACTTCAACATTCTTACCAGCTAAGTTTTTAACTAGGAGAGAGGTTTTTAACCCTCTCAGACCCAATGACTCCTTTTTATGACAGATGTCTTATAGTGTCCCATTTTCTATCTTGAAAGAAAATCTATGTCCTACTTACACACATAAATTAAAAAGAAAAAAAATCAATAGAAGGCTCTGGCTGTATTATGAAGCAAAAATATAAGAAAAGCAATTTATGACATAAATGATATATTTTCAATACGTAAATGCTTGGGCATAACCACCTTAAAAGACATGACAATGGCTTCATAATATTGCACCTACATGCAAAATACCCCTGTATGTGACAGCTACTAATGCAGATTGACACAGGTGTGTTATGTTGGAAACACAATCAAATAGCATAAGTAGTCTTAAGATGGGAAATAACTACTGGGAAACTCCTGTACACCCCTCCCTTCTCCTACCCTCCCTCCCTCCTACCCCTCACCCCTGCACCAAATACATTCTTCCTTTAATTTGCATAGTAGTTGCATCCCTGAAAAAGGAATATTAAAACTGTGCCAAAAAGTACTTGATGCTTATATATAAAACAGAAAACAGGGTTAGCTTCCAGGTTCAGATCATTATAAACAGGTTTTTCACCTACATGAATACCTGAACTGCTACTGAAAGGGTGATGGAGATGCAGGACCACTTTGTTGTGTGGAACAGTCCCACACACTTCGGGACATCTCACATCCCTGGCTCTCTTCCACTACATTCCATTCTGGCCATTTCCATGGTTTCAACAACCAAAAATGCCCCCAGCATCTCCCAAATGCCTCCTAGGGAATAACACCTCCCACATGGAACTCATAAATCCAAATAGCACTCTCAGGTTTATTTGTGTCTTAAGCTATTCACGACGACCCAGTGTGTAGTTGTTAAGCCACTTTGGGCTTTTTACTTATCAGTGATAGCTTTTGGTTCTAAAGTGTCGTAAACATAAAAGATGAGCTCTACAGCTTCTAAAGCCATTATAGTAATATTCTATTTTGTTATTATTACAGAACTTTTATTGTTTATGGCTTGTTAACCATAAAGTTTCTCTTTTGGCTTAAAATTGGCAAAGAATACATATTCTTAAAGCAAATTTCAGAAAGCTTGTTTGCTCTTAAGAAAAATATTTCTGAGTTGTGCTTCTGAAAGAATCTGAAATTTAATATAACTAGAAATCTGGTTACTGAAAATCAGATACTTTTTAAATTATCTAAGCCTCTCAGAGCTGCAAATTTTGAGAACATAGCTTTAAAAGCAGATTCTTGGCATGATGTTGAGCGGGTTTTGACCAAGTCATGCTGAGAAATTTGCAACTGCAGCCTTCACTAGGGTGTATGAGAAAGAGAAAAAAAATAAAGAAAACTTTCCAGGGTGAAGGACCTTAAACTTAACTGAACTGCTGAACTTTACACCCTGTTGTGATCCTTCTGACACTTTGAAGAATAGTTCTGGATGTTCTCCAAACTGCACACTCTTCACACTTCATTCTTAAACAGTGTGAAATCTGTCAACCCACCAGGTCATCAAAAGGGCAGACTGCCACTTGTCATTACTGAGAGGGGTGTTCTCTAAGGCACTGAAAAGGCTAGGCAGGTCTTGCTTTTTATCAAGAGCTCGAGCCTGGCATTTTGAGGAAGAGACTGATTTCCACTCATGGGGAGGGCTGGCTTAGCACACGAGTATCAATCAAATACCCCAGACAAGGTACCAAAGGAGTGATGATTTGATATCCATCCTCTTAATTCTTATCAGAAAGCTGATAATCAAAAATAACTAATAGGACTTTACTTGCAAAGATGGAAAGCTTAAAACACTTGTCTCAGCTCAAGATAGAACCTGATTTTTTTTTTTAATTAATTCTATTGTGTGCAACAAAGAAACAATATCAGTTAACGAGAGGTATGAACTGTTAATGCCTATTCTTCAAAGATTTTTGCTGAGTTTCTTAACCTTTTTGCTCTCTGTTTCTCTGTTTATAAACCTGGAATAATAGTAGGTATTAGCTCAAGTTATTTTGTTGTGAGAACTGGAATCCCTGGGCAAAATTTCCAAGTCAGTGAAGTTTTTCTTTGACTTTCTCACACCTTCTTTACTCATTCCATTGTGCTAAGTGCTTGGGATTAAAAAGTGTATAAGGCAGAGCTACTGCCCTCAGAGAACAGTTTAGTGGGTGAGAAAGACAAGTAAATATGACAGTTCTAATATGTGTGAACAACTGCTTTGCTGAATATAAGTTGGGGTGTGGTTGCTATGAGAGGCCAGCACAGAACACCAGCCACCACTGGGAAGCATGGGGAAGACTTTGCACCCACACCTTCTTTCTCCTCTCTCTGTCCCTCTGCCCTACCTTCCAGCTCTCCCCAAAACCAAGCCTCCCCATGACTTCCCTTCTGAGACAGAACCCCAAACTTCAGACCATTTCTTCTGTCTCCTTCTATCAGAACCTATCCATCTGGAATTGCCTTCCTAATTGCAAACTCATTCGAGCTAAAGTATTCATTGATTCATTAAGTAACTCTTTCTAGATGATATTTGCATTCTGACTGGAGCTGTCCTTACACATTCCACCAATCTTTTTTTTTTTTTTTTTTTTTTTTTTTTTGTCCTTTTTGTGACCGGTAAGGGAATCGCAACCCTTGGTGTGGTGTCGGCCGCACCGCGCTCAGCCAGTGAGCGCACCGGCCATCCCTATATAGGATCCGAACCGCGGCGGGAGCGCCGCTGCACTCCCAAGCGCTGCACTCTCCCTAGCGGCCACGGGGGCTGGCCCACATTCCACCAATCTTTATGAAGCATGCTCTGTGTGCGTTAATTTCAATTCTTTTACCTGAAAGACTGGTGAGTGGAAGAACCAAGACTTGAACCTCATTCTAGGCCAGGTGCCCTTTCCTCGGAATTACACTTTTTGATTTCAACTCATCACAGTCTGCAGGCTCTGTCTAGCTAGACAGTCCCTCTGCAGAGATCCAAAAAGAGCAGTGGGACTGTGCTAAGGCTCCTCTACGTGGAGATGGGAAAAACCCCATGGAGAACGGCAGAACAGTCACGATGCCATGCTGCTCCTGGAGATCCAAACTCCCTGAGAGCAGGCTTAGGTGCTCGGCCACACTACCTGGCTGCAAGAAGGGCAGTAGAGGATTAAGGAGTGTGCAGAGATTTCCCCCAGGGCCATGGTTCTCAGCTGTTCCTGCCATGAAGGAGCAGGAGTGAGCGTGCCCTCTTGATAGGGAACTTTCCGAGCACAGAGGCTGTATCCTCCTATCTCTACATTGCCAGCACCCAGCCAAGTGTCTGAGCCAAAATTAACCCTTGGTTAATGTTTGGAGAGGGAAGGAAAAGAAGGGAAGGGTGAACTATTGAGATAATCGAGGACAATTCTCTTTGGTCATTCTTCAAGTCCTTAGCTGAATTTAAACGACAGCTCTCATGTCTCTACCTCCTCCTCCTCCCCACCCCCTCCTTCAGACACTGCAATTAGACTCTTCATTCTGAGCAATCAGTGCTAATGAGCTAGCGTGAGAGAAGGCAGGAGAAGCCTCAGCACAGACACCGCATGTCTTTCCTTGTGCGTTTCTGTGCCACCTTGCTTTCACCCCTTGCCATCTGCATCTCCAAACTCCTACTTGAGCAGGCTTCTCTATGGTTTTACCAGGTTAATAAACTTTGATTTTAGAGTTCTGTTGTGTTTATACTAAGAATAGGAGTATATTCTGACCAACCACTCCCTCCCTGCTGTGATGCTTATTTCATTTGGAAGGGAATTCAGGACCCAGTTCATTACCAGAAAGAACACAACCTCACAGGTGGCAACTCTCAAACCCATTTGGCATTCAGACAGTCATGCAAAAAATTTCTTACGTTTCTTGTCAGATTGGCTTTCGTTGATACAGAGAACATCGCTGATGGGTACTTGAATGTCCCTTCTCTTTCGACCTCCCTTCCTCATTCCTTTTCTGCTGCTCTCACCCTCTTTAACCTGCCACATCTCTGCATACACACCAGGCACCATCTTGCCTCTGTCCCATATGGAAAGACCAGCTACAGACTCCATCAAGGATGAAGGGCAAAGCGAACCATCACATTTTTGAGAGTGGAGCACCCTCTAGACAAATAACCTTTCTCTTGCTCATATTTTTCACCTTGTATTATAATTTGTAGGCATTTTTTACACTAAAACCTCCCTCACCCAGCACAGCTAAACTAGAAACAAAAGAAATGAAGATGATAAACAGTCCATCCCACCACCTTCCTCTGGGTAGTTGAAGGCAGAAACACTGTCTAGAATATTCTGTGTATTCAAATACCACAGTCCCTTGCACAGAGTGGGAGTTCGATGAATATTTGTTGGCAAAGCCTTCCCAGTGTTTACCACACTGCTAAGAACAAATAGTCACTTCATCCTCAAGTGCTTCATTTCATTGACTGACAACTCTCAAAGAATCTATGGTATAACCATTCCTATTAGAATATTATTTAACTTGACAAAGGCAGTTGGAAATGTTTAGAAAACACATGAAAGATATATGTGTTTTAGAGAGAGAGGGAAAGAGGGAGGAAAGAAGAAAAGAGAGTGTCTGTGGGCCACACTGAACAAGGAAGATGATGCTCTGAGGTCATGCTCAGTCACCAGCAGATGTCCCTTCAGGTAAAATTTTAGGTGGTTTTAAGGCCTGGCTCCAAAATGGTTAAACACCAGGCCTGTGCGCATCCTGTCGCAGTTTTATTCTGAGCAGCCTGTTTGCCCAAGTACCTCCCACTCTTTCCCTTGCCCACAAGCTGCCGTTCTGCTCTATGTACACAGCAAAAATGTTTGTCTTTTCCAAAGCTGGAGGCACGAACCAATGTCTGTGAATTTCTTTGTGTAATAACATAATAATCAAATCACATTAAGTCAGTGTCAGTAAGACACGTGTTTTCAATTTTAAAATCCACCAGTGATTTACTATTCATTTCCTACTCTTCCATTCGTACATTTAGTGAGAGAAACAGAAAAGTTACATACGTAGCATCGCTTCCAAATTTTGCTGTAAAGTTAATTCTCTGGTTTTCTAGTTATTTTACAAATTGTCTTTCAATATTAGCATTACAGCATTTCTCACCCTGACATTGCTGCTTGATGATATCAATTTTGATCTTCAACCTTTAAAGATTTACCACATTGATTTTAAAACACTTGTGTTTATTAATTGTATTACAATTCCCTTTTATTGTTTTCATTTCACTGTATTTTTTATGGTGGTAAATAACTCATAACATGAGATCTATTCTCTCAACAAATTTTAAGTGTATAATACAGTCTTTTTAACTATAAGTTCATGTTGTACAGCAGATCTCTAGTACATTTTCATTGTGTGTGACTGAATCTCTGAACCCGTTGGACCACAACTTCCCATTTTCCCTAGTGACCACCCCTAGTGACCACCATTCTACTTTCTGCTTCCATGACTTTGGCTACTTCACTATATTTTTTTTCAAGGAAGGCAACTTAAAATCCCTGGAGTACTAATACACCACTGTACCACACAGAAAATAGGGTCCTGTGCTAGAGTGTCATATGTCCCTACTTTTTGTCCTTTCCTGTAAAGAGAGGATATAATGAACAGAGCATCGTCTTCAAGATCAGGCAGACCCAGGTTCCAGTCCCTGCTCTACTACTTATCAGTTGTGTGACTCTGGATAAATTACTAAACCTTCCCAAACCCATTTCTTCATCTGTAAAAATGTACCTATTAATACCAACTTCACAATATCCACTTTTATGAAAATTAAATGGGATGACAGACAAACTTAACCCACCTACTAGGTGGTCAATATTTCTTGGTTCAATCACCCCTGGCCCCAAGTTTTATTCTTGCTATGAATTGGATACATGGAATGGAAGGCCAGTTGTATTTGTCCTAGATTAAGTACATCAGTTATGTCTTTAGGGACAGTTTAGGTACTCATGCAGATGGTGTATTAGTCTGGGTTTTTGGTGCTTATAATGGAATACCTGCAACTCAGTAATTTATAAAGAAACAGAATTTGTTTCTTACAGTTTTGGAGGCTGGAAAGTCCAAGGTCAAGAGGGCCCATCTGGTGAGAGCCCTCTTCTGGGTGAGGGCTCTCTACAGTGTCCTGTGGCAATGCAGGGTATGACGTGGTGAGGGGTGAGCAAGAGCTCACTAACATCCTTCTTCCTCTCCTTATAAAGCCACTTGTCTCCTCCCATGATAACCTATTAATATAGTAACCACTAATTCATGAATGGATTAATCTGTTCATGAGAGTATAGCCCTCATGACCTAATCACCTCTTAAAGGCCCCACCTTTCAAATGCCACATTGGGCATTAAGCTTTAACATGAGCTTTGGAGGGGACAAACATTTGGCCTATATTAGGTGGACACTGCAGTAGTCATTTAAAACAATTCTTTCTTCTCTCTGATCTAGTTCAGTGTGAAAATATACAGTTTTCCATGGCCTGTTGATATCTTAATGGGACCTTGTTTCTTAAGAGTGTCCTACACCGAGTGTGATAGATGTGATTACTCCTAAGTTCCATAATCTATCTATAGCCGTGGGCCATAAGAGACAAGTCTTAATGCACAGATAAACATCTCGAGTTCTCTGATGAACTAGGCGTGAAAGTTTACATTTATAGAGCTATGGTCTAACCATATATAATGCCTACTTAATTAAATCAAATAATTTACTCAGATAAAATATAATTCAAGCAGACTTTGTAGCCTGTAAAGAAAAAGGAATTAGCTTGCAATGAACTTCCTTTCCAAAGAATAAAGCATAAAAGATCCTTTTCTGGAAGTTTTTACAGATAAAAGTTCCTATCCAGGCCTTTAACAATGGATAAAGTTAGTACTGATCTACCACCATTCTAAAGATGCATTTATAATCATTTCAGAAAATCCAACAAATTCAGAAATAGAAGGTCAAGTTCTCTACATGTTATCTGCTGTGTTAGATGAATGAATCTTGCCTGTTCTGGACAATGAATTTAATTCAACAATTACATGGTAGTACCCATCGTGAGCCAGGTCATGTTCTACCGTAGGTAGGAAAAAAGCTTACACCTCAATCAATAATCATCTTATTCCTTCTTTCCTTCTTTCAATAAGCCCCTTTTAAGCCAGGCACCATAATAAGTAAGACATGGTCCTGTCTTAGCAGGGCTTACAACAGTGTGAGGCATCTGCTACAGAGTAAGAGAGCTAAGTTACTGCGATACCCATAGAAGCAGAAACCCATGAGAGACCTGGAAAAAAAAACAGCAAGAGCACAGACCTATTTATCTACAAGGGACTTGTGGGAGATAAACATGAAAAAATAAGTTGGCATCATATTGTGGAGGGCCACAAATGCCAGAGTAAATAATATAAACTTAATTAAGTAGACATTAGGGAGCCATTGAAGAATTTGGAGCAGAGGGCTGACAGGGTAGGAGTTGTGCTTGAGGAATAAATCTGTCAGTGGTAGGTGAGATGGATTGAAGGGAATGACTACAGGCAATCAGAAGGTTCATCTGACATCCCAGGACTGGGGAGTGAACCAACAGCCAGCGTGAAAGGAGAGAAGCAAGTGTACATTACGGCACACGTCTGGATTTTTGTAGTGAAATTTAACAGTACAAACATACCTTCAAATAAAAGACCACACTTATTTCAAATGCATGCTGAGAACAGGGAGTTAATGCAGCAGTTCTTAACCTCCGGAGACTTAGAAGCAACTGAACGTTTGGTCTCCTGGACTGGCTCACCACAAACCATTGCCCTCAAAACTCCGGATTTGCTGAGAAGCAGAGGGTGCAATAAAACCACATTGTGCCTGGCACATATTTCTTCTGTAGGATGGAGGAAATCTGATCTGCTTCTTACTAATTCAACTAAATTTCATTCAAACTGGGATCTTGAGAAACCTTTCTATTGCCCAGAGAAGGCTTAAGAGCTTACTTTTAAAGCCGTTTTCTCAAAAAGGAAACAATAGTTTTCCAAGCATCCCCGAACTCTAGAAGTTAGAGATTCATAATCCAGGGGTTGGAATGGCTTTTGTGGTAGGTAAAACAGGCTAAAAACCAGCAGATTTCTCCAAAAATCAGTGTGTTGTATGGTGGAGGATTACAAGTACTGGCCCCACTTGAACATTTTCTGAGCATGTTTCCTACCGCCGACGTAGCAGGTGTGGATAGAGTCACCTGGAAGAGTTCATTTTGTTCTGTGACTCAAATCAGCCATGTTGGTTTTCTCTTCACTGTCAAGAACATAAAAGAAAAATGGCAACTGAAAAAAAGCTGTTGAAAAGTAGATGTAGAGAAATAAGTTTACCCTGCTTTAAGGAAGATGCGCCTCTTCCTCCTCCTCCTCCCACCCTGTGGCAGCATTGGAACAAAGCTCTTCTGGTGACAGCCATCAAGAAGTCGTGAGTACTTTTCATACACAGAAGAGCTAATGGCATAGGACTGTAATACGTTCTATTCAAGGCCTGATTTTAGAGAACTTAAAATAACTTTTTAGCTCATTTAAATTCAAATTGATTTCCCAACTCCAAGTTAAATTTCAAGGTGATGGTGTGTTTTATTTTGATTTGGATTTCTTTAATTTTTTTTTTTTCTTTCTCTTTCTGGTGTTAGTGTTGTTGATGAGGTTATGTTGTGGGTATTTTTGTTTATTTATTTTTTAATATTCACAGCTGGTTTTCTTACTTTTCTATTAAAGACTGCACTCGGCAAATGCCCTAGATGTTAAGGAATTTAATTTGTATTTCATCTCAATCAAATTGCTCAAGATTTCAGAATACATTTGTAATGACTTTGTCTTAAAAGTATGTCCACCCATGTGAGAACATCTCCCCACTTGATGATGTTATGGACCAAATAATGTATTTGGTTGTCATCAGTTTCTACCCACCATTTTCTGACTATACACAGGAAGAAATAAACAAATTTGACCATTATGACCACCGATGATTTTTGAAAGGCTGAGGGAAACATAGTATTTCATTTTTAAAGGTTTCTTGGCAGCTGGTTCTTTATATGAATTAATGAAAACTTTAATGTCTAGAGATGCTAAAATGTGAAAAGGGTTATCTAAATACTGATCATCACAGCCAAGTCTAAATTATGAAATTTGCTAAAAGTGCATGAAAATGAATTGAAGTGTTTAATAAGTTGAAATGAGCACTATAGAAGAAATTCACAGTGTAAGTTCTGGAAATCTCTCAATACTGTTTCCTACACACAACCTCTTTAACTAATTATTTTTTCATTTCTTAAAATAGTCTACTTAAATATTATGTCTACAGGGCAACTGCACCTTACTTAGACTATGTTGCTTCAATCTTGAAATCCTCCTGTACCGCTCTCAAGAAAATTGCCATCCTGGACAACTCCACTAACCTTCCACCTTTGCATGGATCCTGAACTAGTAGAATGTTAATAAGAGAGAAAGAGCTATGCTGTAAATTTGCTATTTGTGCTTCAAAACACTTAAAATCAAACCAATTAACTTTTTCTCATCTTTTTAAAGCTGCCCATTAAGGTCCGACCCCGTGGCGCACTCGGGAGAGTGCGGCGCTGGGAGTGCAGCAGTGCTCCCGCCTCGGGTTCGGATCCTATATAAGGATGGCCGGTGCGCTCACTGGCTGAGCGCGGTGCAGCCGGTCACAAAAAGACAAAAATAAAGCTGCACATTGAAAACTGCAATTTCACCCTGATTCCCCAGGGTCCAGCATTCTTGAACTTACACTAGAATGCATGCATCAGGAAAGTAATTTAACTCCGTCAAAATGTATCTTAACACCTATAACTTGCAGGATATTGTCGAAATTCAAAGAAAACTAACAGGAATCTGGTCTCCAGGGCCTTACAGCATAATAAGAAAGTCAGAAGTGTGAATAAGAGTGAACTGTGCAACCATCCAGGGTGTTACAGCGGGGTCAATAGAAGCAAAGGGCAGTATCGGGGCAATCTGGGCCCAGGAACTCCATTTTTGAGTTCACTGAGAAAATGATTTTAAAAACAAAAATATAAGTTCTAGCATCTTGCGCTTTATAAACTGGCTTATTATTAAAAAGGGCACTTGAGGATGATGTTTCTGTAAACTAATTGAGAGAATTTATTCAAGTTAAATCAACAATTTTTTGCTGAATTTCCATTATGTGTAAGATTATGCACTAGACACCAGGGTTTACAAAGTTTAATAAAATAGTTTCTGATCTTGGGATCTAAACAGTCATTTACACCAATAACTCTACAGTACGAGACATATTTAAAACCCTATAAAAGAAGACTAAACAAAGCCTGTGAATAGCTACTAACGCTGAAAGGAATTTTATGAGTACAATAATTATTAAGAGTAGAGCATTTGTGAATAACACATTATGTAAGAGGTTCAGTTGGCCTAATGCTCAAAAGGGCTGATATTCGGTTTATGTAGCTGGATCTCCATGTTTGCTTAGGGACAGTTCTGTTCACTTAAACATAGACTTTTTTTGTCCTCAGTGTCCTTCTGTGCCACAGTAACTATACTGCTTTGGGAAACAACTGATATACCCCTTGTTCAGGGAACCAGGTATATATTTGACAGAAATAGCCTTATCATATGGGTGTACTTATAGCTTTTTTTAAAATCCCAGATATTTATTCTTTGTTTAAAGGTTTCTCCTAGTACCAAAATTTATCAGCCCTTATAAAGAGAATACGCCATAGAGAAGGTACTCATAAATGAAAATAATTTTTATTAAGATTTTTCACATTTAAAACAACCCCGACTTATAAGATTATAAAAATTACCATACCAACAGTGCCAATACAAACTTTATAACACTAAAATTAGTAAATAAGTGGTGCAAAAATGTGTTAATATGTACATATTTGTGATGTTCATAAAAGAACAAGCAAACAGAAAGTGAATTTCACAGTTAGGTTCAATGCTCACACGCATTGGGTAATGAAACATTCTGGAGCACCTTTTTATAACTATTCCTAATGAGAATTTAGAAACCATAAAACAATAAAATCCAAACAAGGGTGATTAGGATAACTATGAATACCTTTAAATAATGATTTTTTAATTATGCAAAGGTCTTGAATAAACCTAGCACTTCATTCCTAGGCATATTGTTAAGAATTCCTAGATTTTCACAAGCTGAATTTAGCTAAGCTATATGTAAAATTTAGCTTAACTAATTATTTAAACTTCTGTCAAGAAATGCATATCACTGTATCCCTAATTATCAAAGTAAATATACTAGCTATGCAATAAAAGTCTCTTTGGAAACAAATGTGTCATAGCCTATTCAGTAATTGTATAATACATTTCAGTACTTAAAAAGCAATACCTATTACTATTCTAGAATGGTGCTTTATTCACAGATTTTTTTTGTTTGGTTATGAATATTCATGAGATACAAAGCTGATTGTCACCGCTTGTGCCCATTATGTGAGGGCCAGATTCATACTGGCAGCATACCCATTACCACAAATTGCATTTGTACCCTGTGTCCCCCACCCAATTATCCCCAACTTTCCTCCCCCTCCCCCTTTTCTCCCCACCCTACTTTTGTAGCCCAAGGAGTGTTCTCTCCCTCTGGTCACAAATTGTTTTTTATATGGACTTTTTTCTCCCAACTCTATCTTTGGCTTCTTATATCTTAGTTTTTCATTATCTCACACAGCACAAAATGCTCCCTAAATGATGCTTGATTTATAAGTTACTAATATACAGTTTAAATAAAATTTATTTTTCTTGCATTGTTGCACATTCTCTTCCTTTAGAGAGCTACCTTGAGAATTTTTTTCCATTTAGCTTTATGTATGTCCTCAAATAAGAAAGTTAAGCACTATTATTTTTGTAAAGGGCTATCTAACAACATTATTGAATCATTGTCTTGTTAATTAAAGAATAAATCAGATAGAAGTGCAAATTGGCATAATAATGGCTTGCCTTGGTATTTTAGAAAATATTGGGCACCAATTAATATTGCAACTTGGCAGATATCTACTTATCTATCTCAGAAAGTCTGGAAGTGCACAAATAAAGAATACACATCATGATCACCAATTTGTTCAAAAGCTTTGAACACCCTCATGGTGAATGACATTCCATGCTACATTTTTTAACATACAGGCTATCATAAAAAATTAACTATGAGAAGATTTTCAGGCTAGCTTTGTTTCATTATTGTACATCTCTTTATGTTATCTGAGCTTATGCTCCAAAGATACAAAACAGGCTGGGACTAGGGTGAGGGGAGGTAGGCACTAGCCTCAGGCTCAAAATTTAAGAGGGTACCAATAACTGAGTAATCAAGATGTATCATACCTTATAGCAATATTTTCAAAAATCAAAATTAAGACCAAAAAATCGACAAGGAAAAGAAAATCAAAAATTTAAATAAAGATCAAAAGAGATCTGCATTCTATCATGTTGGCGGACTATTACCCATTTGACTACAGAGTAAAAAGAAATAGGTGGGGAAGAAGAGAATCTCAATGTTTTCTTCTTTGGTTTAAAAAGAAAAATGGATCTAAACAATATCTCCTGCTCACAGCATCATTAGTTTAGTCATATTTTAATCAAAATTGTAATTTTAGTGAATAGTAATCATTATTTCCTATCATCTTCATTTACCATAGATAATTTAAATGCTATTATCTTAACTTTGAATCTACTTAAAGTACTATACTACTTGGAAAGCTAAATGGAAGTTTTAAAGAAATAATGTGTAATTTCAATTTGCTATGTTTGTAGCATATTTCCATCAATCAGGGTTATCTTGTTCACTTCTGACTCTCTTTTGTAAATAAAGGCATACTCTCAGCTACACAGGAAATTTTCTTTTAGTGTTTTATAACAGGAGAATTTTCATAGAATCCAAAAAAAGGAATAGATTATCATATGAATATTTCCTTTTAGATTTGCCTTATAGAACAATAATTTATTTCATTTTCGTTTATTTATTGAAAGAACTTATTTATTCTACACAGAACACATTTCTTTACTTTTCTGTGTAGTAAAACTCCTTTAAAAAGTTGTCTATATTTAGTGTTGTTTCAAATTTCTCTCTTCCCATTTTCTCTCTTCTTGCACTTTTTGTTATAAAATAATTTCAAGTTTATAGAACATTTGCAAGAATAGAATACTCACATATACTCTTTCTCCATATGCACCATTTGTTATATTCTGCAATATTTGCCTTACTGCTACATATTTTTGTCTTAACAACTTGAGAATTTGTTGTACACTTCCTGCCCCTTTCTCTAAATATTTCAGCACATTTTTTCTAATAAGAGCATTCTTTTGTGTAACCACAGATCAATTATCAAATTCAAGGAATTTATGGATACAGTAGTATTATCTCATACATGTTTATGTTTAAATTTTACAAATTTTCCTAATAATGTCATTTATGGAAATTTTCTTCTGATCCAGGATCCAGTTCAGGATCATGCATTGCATTTAGTTCATCGTGTCTAAATTTCATTATTATGAAACATACCTGGGGCTTTGTCTTTCGTGACATTGACATTTTCTAAGAGGCTGATTGTTTGAGGGTTTTCTGACATTTCCCGTCTATTGGAGTCAGATTTGCTTTGGGGGCAGGAACATTACACACATAATGCTGTGTCCTCGGTACAGTTCATTAGGAAGTGCATGATGTCAGTTCTTCCGTTATTGGTTAACTTTGATTACAAGATGTTAAGTTTAATTATTCAGTGAAAATGGTGCCCCCTCTACATTTGTCCACTAAAAAACTATCCATTTTTCCCTCTCCCATTAATAAGTCATCTGTGGGGGGATGCTTTGATATTATATAATTATCCTACTGTTATTTAAACTTTCTCTTAATATTAATTTGAGTATCCATTAATGATTCTGGCCTGAATCAGTTATTACTATAATGACTACAAATAGTCATTTTTCAGCTCTATTATTTATTCTACATTTATTGGTTGGTATACTCTGTAAGGAAGAGCTTTCCCTTCTCCTTATTTATTTACTTTCTTGCTTACCCTCAGTATGGATTCATTGGTTCTTATTTCAGTCAATGGTTTATATTTCATTCTTCAGTTATTCATTGTGAGGCCCAAATTTTCCTGTATATGCTCAGAGAGATCCCTTAAAGTTGCCTTTTTAGTAATTTTTAAATGATCGCATCATTTTTCAAGCTCTCTCTTATTTTTTGGCATAATAAGATGCTACAGTTCATCTTGTACATTTCCTGTCTCAGTCTTAGAATCAGTCAAGGTGGTCTGGTTCCTTTTATCAATAAATCGTATTCAAAAACCAAACTCTGGGTGCTAAATGTGCTCGTTGCTACCAGGGTGTTTTTGCTTCTAGGCATACTGTGAAATGTGCTCCTTTTAAGTTCATGGTCAACTCTCAGTCTTCATCGCACTTGACCTACTTGATACTGATGACCACACCTTCCTTCTTGCAATACTATCTTCACTAGGCCCAGGACACGATGATCTCTTGGTTTTCCTCTGTTCTCAGGGGATACTCCTCCTTTAATTTTCCCTACTCCTTCCCACACCCTTTGAAAGTTGAAGTACTCCATAACTCAGACTTTGAGCCTTTTCTCATTTGTATCTACACTTACTCCCTAGGTAATCTCATCTGACAGCTCTCAAATTTTTTATCTCTAACCCAGTCTTCTCCCTTAAGCTCTGGATTGTACATCCACTTATGTTTCTACTTGGCATCTTCACCTGAATTTCCAGTAGACATCCAAATTCCACATACACAAAATTGAACCACTTCAGACCTGGCCACCTGAAGCCTTTCTCATCTCAGGTGGTGGCAGCTCTATTTTTCCAGTTATTCAGTCCAAAAACTTGGATTACCCAGAATATTCTTAGAATCCCCCCACCATTTCTACTCCCTCCACTGCCGTCTCATGGTCTGAGCAGCCATCCTCCTGCCTGGATTATTTCAGTAGCCTCTCAATGGGTCTTACTGCATCAGACCTTGCTCCTACCATCTGTTCTCAACACAGAAGCTAGGGTGGTCCTTTTCTAAAGTAAGTGTGTTCATATCACTCTTCTGCTCAAAACTTTGCAGGGGTTCCGCATTTCACTCAGAATAGAGCCCAGTGTTACCATGGCCTACTGAGCCCTGTGTCATTTTCATGCCCTGCTTTGCCCTAAGACACTCACTTTCCCCTTTCCTGTCCTCCCCATCCACACTGAGCTCCTGCTGTTCCTTCCTCATGGCAGCACCCAGGTACATTCCCACACTTGGTAGTTATTCGAGCTGGTTCCTCTCCATGGAAGGTGTTGCCCCAGATATCTGCTTGGACAACTTCCTCATCTTCAAGTTTCGATTAAGTTGTACCTTCTCATAAGGCCAGGGCTGACTACCCCAGCACAGAACTCTTGATCCTCCATTCTTTGCTCTCCTTTTCCCCCATTACACTTTTCGCCTCCTAACACATTTTATAATTTACTTATTTTTTATGTTTATTGTTTATTGTGTGTTTCTCTGTGTAAGCTCCATGAGGGCAGGGATCTTGATTTTGCTCATGGAAGGTTCTAGAACTGAAGGATCCCATCAAGCATCTAGAACAGTGCCTGTCCCAGAGTAGGCACTCAATTATTTTTTTTAATAAGTGAGTGAAGCACTTTATCCTGTACTTTAATTTAATAAATGCGTGGAAATGAGTGAGAATCCCCAGTAGAATGGAGTCCACAAATGGCATCATTATTGTTGATGTGCCTAAACACAACCTCAGTTGTACTTCACTTATCTGCATATGTACTTGATTGCCTCTTTCTACTCATGAATTCTAGATCTATTTTTTAAATGAAAATACTAGGCAGCATTGCCAGAGAACAGTAGGTTTTGTCTACCCTGAATTATGCCTTTGCATGTATAATACAACCTAAGTAACAAACTGATTGTGATTATTCACTGCAATGGGGGGTGGAAGGGAAGTATCCATTGTTTCTTCTGCTTCTGTGATTTTGAGTTCCATAGGGGAAAAAAGGAGATGAGAGAGGGGATGATAGAAACCAAAATTAATTTATATGTGAGCTGTACAATTTCCTACTAGACTGTTAAATTGAATCTACATCAGAAATTGGCAGCGAACATCATTTATGTGGCCCTAGAGTGACTCATATAATTTCAGATGAGATAAGACATACCTTGACAGACCTTCAAATAATGTGCTTGGGGTATTTCTGGACAGTTGTCGTGATGTCAACAGTCAAGTTTTGAAAGGCACTAGTGACATGAGTGTTAAAATATCTCCACTGACAAGATCAGACTTTGATGGCCACCATTAAAAAGGAATATTCTTCATTAGGAAGTAAATACCCTCTCTGCTTCTTGTCAAAGGCATCTATGTCACTTTTGTGCTGAGATTATTGATTCCCTTGCCAATGATGTTCCTGGGACATTAGGAAGCATTTTCTTCATGCCTTGCCTGGTGTACTCACACTATTCTAATCTATGTGAAAGAGTTCATCAGACTAGAGAGAGTATAGAATGAGAAACTGGTCTAAGTTTTTGGGCCTCAGTTCCAGTACAGCAGAAAAAAAGATAACCTCTCATTTCAAATACATGCAGAAGTGTGTAAATTTCACTTACTATGTATTCCATGTCTTCCAAAATTACATTCAGATATATCTGGACAATTAATAAATGTAATATATAAGAAATATCATTTATGTTCTAGAAGAATTTCAAATACAGAGTTAAATTGACCATATTTAAGAAAGTAGTGAGAGCATTTTTTAAATTTATCTCCTTTCTAATACTTTATATTGTCTCATAATGGAAAAAATAGGCTCTCTTTTAAATATATAAACTTCTGAATTTGATTACTTTCCACAGATACAACACACTCAGGAGAAATTGGCACCAAGAAAAAGGTGAAAAGACTGTTAAGCTTTCAAAGATACTTCCATGCATCGAGGCTGCTTCGTGGAATTATACCACAAGCCCCTCTCCACCTGCTGGATGAAGACTACCTTGGACAAGCAAGGGTAAGCTAGTTATCCCTCTGGTCACAGTAGGCCATGGCCAAGAGCATGTTCCTCAGTGATAGCTGCTGGGCTTGAGTCCTACTTTGCCACTGGGGAGCTCTGTAACTCTGGGCTAGTTATTCAACACATCTGGACTTTTTCCTCAAATATAAAATGAAGTTAATTGGCACACCCACTTCATAGGGGTAATGCAACAATTAATGAAGTAAAGCATGCTTAGCACATGCTAGCTATTTTCATCTTTACAAACATGCGAAATATATTTGTGCAACACTAAATAAAGTAAAATTTTGAACTGGTAGATTACTAAATGAGGGAATAGCTACCTTTTTTAATCCATTAAATTATCTTATTGTAATAGCTACACTGAAAATAGCCCAATGATCATCAACTCTTAATTCCACCTTAGGTGACTAATACAATGCATTATCCTTTTTATAATTTCTATATTTATTCAAATAATATTTAATAATTTTATAATTATTTTTGCAATACGGTGATCTGACTGATGGTGGAAATTAATATGTGACAATCTAAAAAAACATTTATAGGTTATCTCTAGCTCAAACTGCTAAAGGAATTTCAATTTCAGGAATAAACTGCCCCATTTTTAACAGGGGTCAAAGGTAGTGTTTTATAGCTTACATGCTAAGTAACATTATACATTATACTATCTATATACTATTAAGAAGTATATACTATTTAGAAATGAAATGAACAAGTAATGTCAGAAGAACTAATTCTCTTCATTTGGGAAAAAAATCACTAACAACCCGAGGCCTGTGGAGTGGGTGAATGTTTGTTTGCTTTGCCTGTTCATCGAGAGGAGAGCAAGACCAAGATCTCCCAGCACTGGAGCATCACTGCCAGAGCACTCTTGCTGGTGTCTCTCCTGTAAGCAGCCACATGTCGAGAAAGGTGATGTTCTCTCAACATCACCTTTCTCGAGATGTGGAAAAACAGTCCACTGGAAGTCCAGATACCAGAGGTCAAGTCCTGGGTCTGCCCTTAGCATTGTGTGATTTGAACAGAAGGCTCACTCAACCTAGACCTCAAAAATAACACACTATCCCTTCATTTTTCTGGGACATTGTGAAGGTCTGTGTGTGCCACGCCAAGACTATCTCATAGGACACAGAGAAGCTGTGCAGGGGCAGGGAGTGGAGGGCAGCTGGTCCTGCCTTGAGGCAGTGGCTATGGGAAAAGAGGAGGTGCAGTTTCAGGATAAAATCAACAACTGCAATTTTGCCTTTAACGTCGAGTTAACACCGTCTAAGTCTAAGCATGGGGCACTCTAAAACAGAAAAACAGGGTAATCAGCCTGCACTGGACAGTAGGTCTTTAAATTATGCAATATTTTCAATCACCCACTCTTCAGTTTCCTGTTACAGTGGTGACTGTCACGTTCTATTCACGCTGAGCAGAGCAATGTGCTCAGCAACCATTTTCACTTCATTTTATAAAAATTTGTTGTAAACCTCCTCCCTTTAATGTCTAGTAGTTAGTGATGCAGAGACTTTGCTGGAACTATAATCTAACAGAAACCTAATGTGTATGCTTACTATGAACAAGCACAGTTCTAAGCACGTTACACACATTACCTTATTTAGCCCACACAACAACCCTATGAAGTAGATAATATTATCAGCCACATTTTTCAGATTAGGAAACTGAGGTACAGAGAGGTTAAGGAGTTTGCCCAAGGCCCCATAGCCACCGAGAAATGTGGCCAACATGGGACCAGACAGTTTGACTCCGGAGCCTGTCCACTTGAACAGTGCTGTTAGTGAGTAGACTAAAGTTTGTTTTACTACATATGTAAGCTGTACATAGAGAGTAGTATTCCACTGTTTTCAAATCTTTAATTGTTAAATTCACTATGTCTCAGAGTAAATGTTTGAGTCCCCTGTATGATTCATTTGAGTGCTGGTTTTTGTTTGCCTTTTCAGCATATGCTCTCCAGAGTGGGAATGTGGGATTTTGACATCTTCTTGTTTGATCGCTTGACAAATGGTAAGTTACCCAAAAGAATTCTCACTAATACATTTACATCATCAAGTGGGATCAATTTCATAAAAAACAGTTTTATTTTTAAACATTGTTATTCTTTTTCCTTTCTCCACTTTCATAAATCTACAGCCATTCAAGAAGAATCAGGGCAAGGGAAAATTAATTCAGATGAAGAAAAAGAACTTAATTTGGCCTTAGAATCTTAAGGCAAGTTTCCTTCTGACCTTGATGATCCCAAAGGAATGCAGAAACCACAGATTAGATTCTTTCCCTGCAGAATACTTTGGCCACATCCAAAAGTAGGAAGTTCATTGTTAGTCGATGAAAACTAGAAACACAAAATCACACCTGATCAATCCTGATTCTTGCAGGGCAGGGTGCTCGTGCAGTTTTATTAAGTGAGCTGAGTCTGCCCAGTTGCAGCTATTGCTCAAATATGCTTGTTGTCATCAAAAGAAAATGATTTCTGGGGGGAGAATGTAAAAGCTTAGGCTGCAACTGAAGGGAAAAGTAAGCATTACCAATGGTTTCACTTTTTAAATTTTTGTGACTATAAATTCCTTCCTTAGGAAAATAATGAAATCCTATCATATTTTCATCTACCCATTAAATAAATACTGGTGAGCTTAGGGAGCCAATGAAAGACATCACATTTAATGCTGATGTTTGTATGTCCCATTGTCAACAAGATTTGTGTTTAAAGTTCATTACAGATGGTTTTCTCACCATTCTATTACTTGATAAACAATATGCACTTGAGAGAGATGTAGCCTAAGACCACGAAATGGACCTTTACACTGTGGAAAGCTAATTAGATCATAGTGGGATGGATCATATAATCTTACATTTCATTTGGCTCAAATTAGCTGAGAAATGGGTACTGGAAAATGAAATTACCTGTGAACAAAAGAACTTAAGTGATATTGTTTAAAAGAGAGTATAATCATGACTCTCATAGAAATATAAAATAAACACATCGAATGCTTTATTTAACTCAATTAATTAGAGATCTTGTAAGATGCTACAGATAGTTCAAAGGAAAATTCAAAGAAACAAACGTATATAACCAGTAAGAAATGCTGAAATGAATTTATAAATAGCTGCAAAACTAGGAGGGGGAAATCAACTGTATTACCTGAGTAATTTCATTTGCAAGTACATGGACAAGAATCATTTGCAATGCTACTAGTTATTTCTGACTTAGAGAGTTGTAAAATAGCTTAAACACCGTAAAATTTGCAGGAACCCATAAAATTAGGCACCCTGGAAGAGTGTGCTTAGGCAACACCTATTTTTCCACTTAAGACACTCAGTCATCTTCTTGGTCAGTTTCAAAGTCTTACATAAACTCAATAATGCTTTTAAAATTCAGAATTATTATTCTTAAATACACAATATTTCTTGAATGTTTGCAAGTTATTATAGCTTCAATTTTGCATTCACCATGGCTTGAATTCTAAAATATCTCATAGTCAAATCTCCTCTTAAATAATTTTCCACAGGATGAAGAACAGGCTATGACTATTAAGCAATATTGATATTGTGGTTTAGATACCCTTGTAAATGTAAGAGTCAATTGGAAGTGACTTAAGGTCATTAACTTTGTCTTAGAAAAAATATACATATACACACACATACACGTGTGTGTGTGTGTGTGTGTGTGTGTGTGTGTGTGTGTGTCCCTGACACCTCAGTGGGCAGATTCCTTCTAACTCTTAATGTTTTCATTGCCCTTGGTGTAGGAAGAAAGTGTCAGCTAATAAGAGAAAACTTAAAACCAGAAAATGGTAATAATATCCTCTATACTTGAAAAATTTCAAATCTAAAGGAAAAATGATTCTATCAGAGAAACTATTACAGAGACTGGATCTTTTTGTTAGTCTTGATATTTTAGTGGTGATTAAAACTGAGTTAAAGCAGGTGATTGTTTTCCATAGGAAACAGCCTGGTAACACTTCTGTGCCACCTCTTCAACACCCATGGACTCATTCACCATTTCAAGTTAGATATGGTGACCTTGCACAGATTTTTAGGTAAGTCCTTTTTTCCATATTTCTACCCTTTTTTCTATGAATAATAGCAGTGCATAATACTCTTTAATATAAAGTGGCGAGAACGACAGCACGGTGGATAAAGACCTCAAATTAACCTTAAATAATCTCATCTTAATTTTAAAATATAGCTTACCCATTTTAAATCATTGAAAAAATGCTTAGTTGATTAGTTATGTTTGTAATAGATTAAATCCACATAAAGAAAACCATCAAGAACATATAGCTGTCAAAACAGATACTGATCTGCTTACATATTAACAAAACCCCAGCAGGGTATGCCTCAAATAATTCTCATCAGAGAATGAGCTGGTGAAAATCTTCAACAGGCCTTTTAAAAAAATAGTAACTACCATTTATGTAGCACTCATTATGAGCAGGGTACTTTTGGTAAATTATTTCTAGCCATTTAAACAACTCTGCAATTTGGACATTATTATCACTATTTGGCTCACGGTTAAGGAGAGGTACAAAAAGTTTCCATTACTTGCCCAAGTGCAACAGCTCGTAAGCAGTAGAACCTCAGTCCAAGCATCTGCCAGTCTGACTTGAAAGCCCACTGTCTTTTCACCCAACTCTGCCATCACTCTTTATCAAAAAGCAGCCTTAGTTCTTCTTTGACTTTGTGCATATTCTTATTTATCTGCCAGTGAATTATCCAGGGAATATTTGTAATTACCAAATGGCTTCCCTCTGCCACTTAGCATGTTTCTAGCTTCAACTTGCCATATGTCTTTGCTTTGAATTTAGAAGCAAACTCAATGCCATCAAGAGTAAGACAACAGTGACAATGACAATAACAGCAGCCACAACAACCTGGCTTATGTGGTGCTTCCATCTGCTGGGAGCTCTTCCAAGGACTTGCATATATTAACACATTTAATTCTTAGAGCAACACTTTGAGTTCACAGCTATTGTTATCCCCATTTTATAGAGAAGGAAATGTATGGTTAAGTCATGTGCCCAATACAGATAAAAAGTGATAGAGCCAGGATTTAAATACTCATAAAATAAACCTGCTTAATAAAAGGTATACGTGGCACAGCAGAAATACTAAAACCAGCTACAACATGCCTTTTTTCCAGAAACACAAATAACCTCAAGCTGATTGTATTTTAATTGATTGAGTAAAGTAATGACCATGAATAGGGCCAAATAATTTTAATCTGTTTAAAGAGGTAGATAGAGATATTGGAACCCAGAGAACATGTAAGGAATGCAAAGACTTGACAACAGCATTAACACCAGAATCCATGGGCTGAGAGAATATGGCCACACTTGCAAATCTGGACTTTCTATACACACTGAATGTACAAGCATACTTCAAAAAGCTCATGGAAAAATAGATTTAAAAGATAATCTGAATCTTTCCATGAACTTTTTCACTACCCGTCGTATTGCTTCCTCAGCATTGCCTTGGTTGTCAGCTGAAGCAGCCTAGTGGCTTCTGCATGGAGCAAACCAAACTTGCCTAGCCTACGTCTCTATTTGATTCCAACATTACCCTAAGCCTTGTATTACATCGGGGGAGTATGAGAGTTGAGGCCTTAACTTGAATTAGGTAGAAATAAATTCAAGGAGTCCTCAGGTGGATTAATGCAGCACTTTGAATTTCTGCTGGAAGAAGCCCCAGATTTGCTTTGGCCAGTATTTGTTATTCAAGTGATAAACCAATCTTTGGATATCAGTACTCTGGTGCTACTAGAGCTTTTTGAAAGGAAACCTCATGTATGGAATATAAATGGTAGCAAACTTAAATAATTGAACCATAGTGTGAAATAAAGTTGTCCTCTTCTTACATATTTATTTTTCCTGTGAAGGAGAGCCTTCATGAATGCCAGAAAGGGATGATTTATGAAGGAGGCAAGAAATCCCAAGCCCTCACAAATCCTCTTGGCCTTTCTCCCCTGTGCTCTCTCCCTACTCCCTACTAGAAACAGCCCAGTAGAACTGCCAAGCTTGCAGACCACGTTCATTTTTAAAGGTTTCCTAGGCATTTTGGAGGGATTGATATTTTTAAGCAAAAAGCACCCTCAATAAGTCTGAGCTAGTATGCTATTCCTGTTTTGGTTCTAACTGATTGAGTTAACTGTTTACCTCCTAGTCATGGTTCAAGAAGATTACCACAGTCAAAACCCATACCACAATGCTGTTCACGCAGCCGATGTCACCCAGGCCATGCACTGCTACCTGAAGGAGCCAAAGGTAAGGCTAGGCCCAGCTATCTCCCCAGCCATGGGGACATGCCAAATAAACTATGTGCAAGGCCCCAAATCACCCAACATATCTGAGTTACTTTGTTATGGGTCATTCCCAATATGAATACAAAGTATTTATATTAAAGGTCCAGTATCATCTCTGAAAATCTTATAATATTCATGAAAAAAGACATGAATTTTCTGAAGTTTTCTTTCATATTTTGTTTATTTTCAAGGCTGCATTAGGACAAAAACAACCCTCTCTGTGACAGTCTACATCTCAGATATCTTCAACTGTCTCAAGAAGTAGCTGTTTTGCCTTGGACCTTTGCCACAACTAGTACTAGCACTGAACTTTACTAGGAAAAGTCTCCCACCTCATGGTTTTTGATTGACAAATAGAATCAAAACTCCTCAAGGCTCAAGTTCCATTTGCTATTGAGCCAACAGGACATCCTGATTCGGAGCCCAAGAAAACTTGTGAATGTCAAAGACCTCTTAGCATGCATGCCTTGATGTGATAAACCAATCCAAAGTTAAAAATTATGTTATTATAACATAATCATAATGCTTATTATGCAAAATCTAGGCAGTTCTTAGCTGTAGAAAATATTGTTGGTATAATGTACAAGATGAGTTTTCTTAAGATTTTTGGAAAATGATATTATGGTTCAAGACTGCTTAATTCAATCAGTTTTAACACCCCACTAAATATACAGATGCTTTAACATCAGCCACTAAACATACAGAGGCCAACCGCCATTCTCAGGACAAAGCTGGGTAAATGCCTCATCCCTATAAGATGTCCCAAAGACATTAATGGTTTTGTTTTTTAATCTCTTAGTAGTCTGAAAGTTGTAATATATCATACAGTTGTACTTTTAAGATTAGTATTAGATTCCCATTTTTCTGCTTGTTTTCCTAGCTAACCAAAAAATCACACATTCTCCCACTATTTATTACACATTGAAGAAATATGCAAGTTTTGCAATTCAGTTCACTTCTTTCAAAGTAGTGGCAAAGATATATGAGATAGTTTAAATACAAAAATGATTTTTTAATGTGTCCATCACTTTGGCTTCAACTTTTTCCATCATTTACAGCTTTCTTCGAGGAGCAAGGCTGATTTCAGGCTCTGCCTTCTCCCAATCTCCCAGCAGTTTTGCCAACAAGTAATGCCATTACAACAACAGAACAGAGTAGAAGTAGGAAAAGGGAGATACCAGAATGATCTACACAATTTGAGTTTATTCAATTACTTTCCACATAATCCTTTCTTTTTTTCCCTGCAATTCCATGTGAATATCACTTCTTTGAATGCTTCAGAGAGTAAATGTCTGGCAGACAGGACTGAACAGTGCCATAGTGATTCATTCTGTTTGATTTAGCCAAAACAAATGCTAACCTATGTGTGGAAACACACTGATCAATCTCCCAATTTAATTTTTTAACAGCTTGCCAGCTTCCTCACACCTCTGGACATCATGCTTGGACTTCTGGCTGCTGCATCACATGATGTTGACCACCCAGGGGTGAACCAGCCATTTCTGATCAAAACTAACCACCACCTTGCCAACTTGTATCAGGTAAAGGAGCCCAACATGGAGCCAGACACAGTTCAGTCAATTGCCTTAGGCCCTGTGCTCAAGCCTAAACCTTGCTCTTAGAGATAGCCTTCATTCAGGGTCAGCCTCAAAGATGGAGACCACATCCAAAGAACATGGGTTTGAAATAGGTCCAGCATATTCTCCAAGGGAGATAAAACTGATTTACAAGGATATCCAGTTGAAACCAATTCTTGCACAGCTTCTGTAGATGTTTCCCAGTTGCAATCCTAATTCAGACTTGAGTCTCTGGGGCCATTTCTGAACTTCTATTGGCTTCTGAGTCAGAGGTAGGTTATCAAAGACAATGGGCATTTTTTGTTGTTATAAAATAGTCCAGGCAGCATGTTGAACTATTTGGGTTGGCCTGAAGCACTCTTATCTATGATATTATTTCAGATATTAAACTCTATATCATAAATGAATTACTCCCAGAATTTTCAATGTGGTTCCTTGGATACCTTCAGTTGTCATTAACAAAATCATATCAGAAAAGGGAGTCATTGATCTCCATTTTAGTAGATCTTTTGGGAAAAAATGAGTGCTGAAAGAATTCCTGACAGATCCCCATAAAACAGCTGTATCAGACAAGATTTTGCAGTTTCTGGATATATTCATTTCCAATAAAGCACAATTGGAAGATGAAGAAAAGCCTTTCTTCATCCAGTTGATTAGATTTTGGCACAGGTAGGAACTGGCATTCCAAGGTGTGTGGGTCCACCTGGCCTGTACCTTCAGCACTGGACTCCCGCGGGCTGGTGGACAGCACCTGGAGCTGGGATAGTTACAGCCATGTAGAGGGGGCAGGATGACAGGACTAAGAAAGCCTTTTGGTAATGAGCTAACAATTAAACAAAAAGAAATTAAAAACTAAATTTTCTAAACCATCTCAGGAACTAAATTTATTGCTTGAGAAAAACATAGACATTTGACTAGGGAAAAAATGAATGACTGTCCTAAGAACCTCTAGATAGGTTTTTTATTCCTGTCAATTCTGACTTTTTCAAATGTCTTGTATTAGACCAAGGAAATCAACCGACAAGGCTGGCTGCTTGATCCATTCCCATACAATGTAAATGCATACATAATTCTAATTTTTCATAATCAAAGAAATCATATCAACGAAGTTTAAGAGAGTATCTACTGCTTTTGACTGATCTGTACCTAAAAAACAAGGTCATAAAATTGTACTTCGACACGTAGTATGTAAAAAACACATAATGAATTCTCATTTAAGACAGGAAGTCAGAAAGAAATATACCAGATGATAAAGAAAGACAGAAAAACAAGAAAATCAGTGTAGAATTTCATTAGTAGTAAAGAATTAAGTTCTCACTGATAATTAACAAAAATTGATTCTCAGAAAAAGATACTCCAATCTATCTGATTCAGATACTAAAGACTTTCTCAGAAACATAATTCTTTTACTCAAACTTTTGAAGTGCAGATAATTCTTAATAATTTTTATTTCAATTTCTATTAAAAATAAGCATTCTAAACAGCCAAATTCTATAGCCTTTTCAATGCAACATATACTCTTGTATATTTTTAATCAGCAACTATTTATTGTATATATCAGCTATTATACTTGGATCTAGGAGTACAAAGATGAATAAAACACAATCTCTACCCTCAAATATTTGTTTAAACTCAGATGTGCAAAATCCAAGCAAACAATCCCCGTTTGAAAGGGATTTGAGGAGTTAGCTAAAGATACACATATAGACACAATTTTTTAAAATCTTTAACAAGTAAGTACCTGTGCTATTCTTTGTATCCAAATATGTTACTACAATGAAGTGAGATATTGCTTTTTCCAGGCATTAAATTATCCATCTGAACTGTCTGGCCTGGTCCCTAGTAGGAAAGAGAAGGATCTTTTGATAATTTCTGGGGAGAAATTGGGACCTAAAAAACACATTCAAGATACTATCTTCATCAATCACCTGCTCAAACAGTCTTAGGATCTCTTGGAGGGTAAAGACCCATGTCTTCAAGTTTTAAGGACAGTGTTAGAGGTAAACCAGTACCACATAGTATCATTAAGATACTTTCAGTGTCTTAGAGCTGGCTAAAATAAAAGCTGAAACTTATATCAGGCAAATTCTGACTTTACATATTGAAAGTAAAAATTACTTATCCTTTTAGCCTATCAAGGCCCTATTGGTTAAGACATAAATGAGCTTTCAGGAAACTACGTGCAAATTTTCACAGGTTGTACCTATGTACATTTTTCTAGGGAGAGGATCTCTAACTTACTCTCATCAAACTTTAAAATGAATTATAAATCGGAAAATAAGAACCATGGTAATGAATGAAAAAAGTATATGTACATACATACACAACAATTAAACACGCACACACACACGTTTGGTCAACAGGAATATCGTAGAAAGGATGTGTCAAGAATTATGTGTCTTTGAGAACACCCTGTGCGTGACTTTGCTACAATCCAGACTTACTATAAATGAGATAAAATGGAACAGGGCTTCCTCTCCCTCCTTTTGTTGGCTGTACTCTTTCAGTTCTAACAAATAAGATCATTGCATAACGCCCAGCATGTGCTTCTGCCCCGAGATAAAGAGAGAGCCAGGGCAGCTGGAGTGAAGGCCAGGTCAGAGGGTTCCCTCCCATTGTCCCCTGTCTGGGCTGAACTGCCAACCAAGTTCAACATGAAGGCATTGAAGGCACTTCCACCTGGCACCTCTCTCATCAGACTGGAAGCAGTCCAGGCTTCCAGGGTGGACTGAGAGAGAAAAGAGCCTGTCAGAGACAGAACCCAAAATTGACTTCTGTCCCTCCACGCACCAGCCCCACATGTGCACATTTAAAGGTGGGCCCAGCAATTATATAAAGCAAACTAAATCAGATACAATATTACTACGATTACAAAAAAAAATTGCTTTCAGTTCAATTTAAAATTTAATTATTTTTGATAGAGTGCAACTACATATTAACTAGTGACAGAGCACTCTATATGAATAAAAAAATAATTAAATGTTCCATAAACACATTTATTACATTCTATAATGTTTTACAGAAGTTCATAGTCGTTTTTCTTTGTCACTTATCTCAAGCACTTGGGGGGGTCAGCATTTTAACTGCTTTTTATTGTTAATGTCTCTGAATCACAACCATAAAGTTGACAAAGCCAGGAGGAATGTTCTTTCCATGTCATCCTATGACCTCTCCTCAAATAAGCATCTGCAAAGATTATACACAACCTCATAGTCTCTAGAGTATGAAAGGTGTTTGGGGCAAGTAGTGTTAAAATTTAAAAAGGAAGGCTCAAATTCGATTTCCTGTGTTATAAAGTTTTCTGCCAGCCCCGATCTGAACACAAGCCGGCCCCATGGACAGCAATGGAGACCCACACTTCTTGATCTCAGGTCAAAGTCTTGGGCAGATGCAGATCAAATCAGAGAAAGACACCTTTAAACAGGCATTGAACAAGGCAGTGCCATCATTTCTTCAAGGGCCACAATCTTGTTTAGGGCTCAGGCAGCTTCAATTCCTCTGAGACCTCCTGGGCTGGGGCCCTTGTAGTGTTACCATGGAGACCACTAGCTTATTAGGGAAGAACTCTGCAGGCTCCATTATCTCCTAGTCTTGCCACTTGTTTCACAAGTAGTTGAAAATGGAAAAGACTATGGAAACAGACTATGTTCCTGTTGTTTTTCTGCCTATATCCTCTGGATTTCAAAGGTGTAATTAACTCTGATTCCTGTTGTACATCAGACTTGGTTTATGAACATCATTTGAAGTATTTTAATCAAAGAAAGTGTCCAACAAGTAGGGGGGAAACAGCTTACAGTTGCCTCGTGTGATAGCAATTCTGCTCTGCCAGATTCTCATTGACAAATAGCCTCTTGATTTCACTTGAAAACGTGTGCTCGTGGTTTATTAAATGCCAGGTGTGTTGTTATTAGCAAACAAAGGGATTTTTTTGTTCTTAGGGTAGATAATACTTGATAATTCAGACAAAAGGAGGAGTAAAGGTTCTGCCTTAAAATTTTTACATGTTTTGTTTCTTCCCAATTAAAATTCTAATAGGTTTGTTGCCACAAAGGAGGATGTTTACTCTTTCAACTTTAAAATGAAGATTATTCTTCAAACTCCCAAGTATAAAGAGTTTGAGACACTAGAACACGTTGTTGTTATGGAAATGTGAGATTGCTGAACCAATGCTTCTTAAATGCAGACAGATGTGGTACCTCATGTGGTATTCTACAACAGGCTGGGATTTTAAAGGATATCATATCATCGTATGTTCAGATCTCCGTGACCATTTCTGGTGGTTTTCTTCTTTTTCTCAATCTACCTTTGGTGGATTTATTTACTTATTTTATTTTATATCTTTATATTTTTTAATTTTATGTATTTTTTATTTTATTTTATTTTATATATATATATATATAATTTTTTTTTCTTTCTGACTTTTTAAATTTATTTTGCTGATCCTGGTCATTGAGCTGCTTCCCTGCTAGGAAGGACAGAGCATCCTCACCTCTGGCACTCCACTCAGAAAGACCAGTTCGTTCAAGCCTGCTCACCAGCCCTTGCCTCTCCCGTAGTTCAGGGCACCTGCATCGCAACCTTCTCATCTACATACACTCAGCCTTGCCTGGTTTCCACCTTTTCCCCACTGTGCAACCAGAAGGAGTTTCCTGAAACTCAAATCTGACCACATGAGTTTTTGCTCAAAACCCCACTGATCCTCAGGATTAACACCAAATGGCTTACAACAGGCTACAAGCCCTGTTCTGATCTCTCCCCATCTCTACCTTCCAACCTCCCTTCCCAGCATTACTCTCCCGGGCTTCTATGCTTCATAGGGTCTGAACGACTTTCTGTTTCCCAAAAATATCATTCATTCCTTTATTCATTCACCAAGTATTTATGGAGTACTTAATACATGCCACGTGCTGGGAATACAGAAGATGAGCAAAAGGAATAAAAATGCTGATTTCTCCTAGGAAAAATAGAAAATAACTAAGTAAAATATGCTGCCTATTAGAAAGTGACAATTTCTAAAGATAAAAAATAAAACACGGGAGGAAGATTTAAAGTGTTTATATTGCTTGCAGATCTTCACACACATGCTCTTCCTTCTGCTTATTTTAATCAAAGGTACTATTGTGTAGTATATTTTACTGAAATATTCCTTACAATATAGTATATTGTCTATACCCTGACTCCTCTCTAACTCGTTCATCCTTTCGATCTCAACTTCGACACAATCTTCCTCCTGAAAGCCTTCTTTTTCCCTAAAACTCCATCTTACGTGCCCTTTCTATATGATTTCACAGCCCTCTATCACTTCCCTTGTCACAGTATTTATCACTCTAAATTGCCATTGCCTGATTAAATGTCTCTATTCCCGACAGACAGTAAGTTTCTGGGCATCTAACTCATTCATCATTGTATCTTCAGTATCCAGTGCAGCTCTGGTGTTCAGTGAATATTTGATAGCTACTCCTGCTAATCGTTACTTTCTTGCTAAAGGTACATCATGCAGAATGAGTAGCAATGATTAAAAAATTCTTTATAAGGGTACTTCAAAAGGTTCGTGGAAATACAGAATTGAAAAATAACGTGAAGCCTTCCATGAACCTTTTAAAGTACCTTCATATAATGATCTTCTTATTTGCCTCTTGGAATTGACAACTGCTATCTGATATATGTTATTTCTGGAATCATTTAGCTGATTCTGGTTGTCCGTCAGTGAGTAGTGGGAGAAAGCCAATGGCTATAATAATTTTAAAATCTCATTGGCTTTTACCTAAGTCTAAGAATGCCACAACAGAAGATCCCAAGTCTGGCTTCTGTTAAATATTGACCAAAAATCCAAATAGGACTCTTTTTATTCTAACTTTTGCAGCTACTGAACTTTGGGGTTTTGGAAATTAATTACTCAGTATCCATTCAACAAATATTTAAGTGGCACTGTGCCACATACTGTGAGACAAAGATGAATAAGAAATGCTCCCTGCTCTCAATAGCAGTCATGGACGGCAGCAGTTTCAAATAGGGTATGTGTGCCCATGGGATACATGAAGACTTCCAAGGGATACACAGGCATGAATAATGTTAACAGAATTCATTTCCAGGTCCTTAAACTGACCTGCCTGGAATGCGCTTGCAGGGCAGCCAAGCCAGTTCCCCTTTTCCACTCACCTTTCACAGTCACCCTGTTTCCACTTTGCAGAAGAAAGGTGTAACTCTTACCCATTCAGAGTCATACTGCAGACTGCCCCGGTTATAAAAACACCCAAGGAACAATTAAAAATCTTAAAGGAAGTCTTCTATAATTAAGTTACCGTAACTTCCTCATCCATCTCATAAACAGACCCATTGCCAATAAATTTTTATCCTTAAGCATAATTTTTTTTCAAATTTGCAATATATGTGTGCTTTGATCAATTAGTTACTGATAACAATTTCACTGTAAACTCAAGATGGAAAAGTATTTAATACTTACAGCCTGATGTTAGGAAAATTATTTAAATTCAATTTTCAGTTTATATACTTATTTTTGTTGCAGAGAAATATGATAAGCTGACAATACCAGATTTTTACATATAAAAATATATTACATTAAAATAAAATTCTATGGGAAAATAGAACATAAATATAAGTTCTAGAGAAAAAAGAATTGATTTAAAATTTATGACTTGAATAAATTATCCATGTGTTTTTTTCAATGGATGATAAATGGACATTAAATGCCATTGGTATTTAGATTCCCTTAGATACATTTAAAAGAGTGATATAAGGATTTTATATTAAAATACCAATATTCATAAATATGCAGAACATTCCATCTTTTATAACCACTTACATTTATGATTTTTTTAATTTGAGATATCAATTCTGAAAAGTGTAGGGAGAGCATAGTTTTTCAAAATTTGTTCAAGAGTAAGTGAGCAGACTGCTGATACATGAGAGCAAGGCCAGTGAACAAAGTCATTACAAGGTGTCATAGACACTAGGATAGAAGTGTGGGGCTGGGGGGGACTGCTGGAAGAGGAGCTGTCAGTACTGCTGGAAGAAACAGAAAGGCTTTCCTAGCAGATGGCAATGGTTTGTCTTAGAAATAAGTAGATAGTTGTATGTGTGTGTGCGTGTGCATGTGTGCGTGTGTGTTTCTGACTTCATTAGGGAAATTTCTCCTCACTTTCTTTGGAGTTACATATTTTTTTATTATCATCTTATACAAAAACCAAGTATTATTATAAATCAAGACATTGAAAAGGCCTTTCCATTAGCTCTTTCAGGATGATATAGAAGACAATAAATTAACTTGATATATTTGCAACTTAAGACACAAGTTTATTTTTATTCTTCATAAAAGAAATTTGGCAGTTGGCAGTCCAGGGCAGGCATGGTAGCTTCACAGAATCATCAGGAACTCAGGATTCTTCCAGTTCTACAATCTACCATCACTAGGGTGTGGCACTTGTCCTCGCTGCCCAGGATAGCTGCTGGAGCGCAAGCCACTTCTGCTGCATTCCAGACAATGAGAAGGTAGAATGGGAAAAAGCAAAAAGACCTCTCTCAGATGAGTCAGTTGCCTTTCCACAACCTTCTGAGGGCTGTCCAGTTAGCTCAGTTGGTTAGAGCATGGTCTCGTGACACCAGGGTCAAGGGTTTGGTTCCCTGTACTGGTCAGCCACCAAAAAGAAAAAGAAAAGAAGCAGAAGGAGGAGGAGGAGCAGGACCTTCCTGGAAATCCCACACAACATTTCTGCTTACATTTAATGAGCCAGAACTTAGCCAAATGATCCTAGTCATAGAGAAGTCTGGGAATTGTTGTCTTTATTCTGGAAAGCCATGAGCCCATCTAAAAACTGAGGTTCTGTGAGTAAGGAGGAAAGGAAAATGGGTTTAGGGCATGAACAACAGGAGTCTCTGCCACATCCGGTGCTTAATCTTAAACCTAAGGTCATCAAGGTGACTTATCGGTGTGATCCTTCTCTTCACGTAACATCATCCCTCTAACCGATGAATTACTTCAGCGCTGTGTGACTGTTTTCCGTTTTCCTTTGACTGTTGTTATTATTACTCTGGTTACCTGATATCTCTACTACACTGTCCATGTGTCTAGTGGCATCTCAAACTCCGCGTGTCCAACACTGAATTCTACACCTGCTCTACCTGCAGCCTTCTCATCACAGTTAATGGGCCAGAAACACCGGAGTCATCCTTGCAGACCCAGAAACCAGCCACCTCTCTCCACCTCCACTGTTACCTCCCTCTCCAAGCCCCCTTCAGCTCTTGCCTGGATGACTGATATTGCTCCCAGACAGCCTTCTGCCTGCTTCTACCCTAAAACCCACCAAAGTCTATTTTCAACAAAGCAGCCAAAGTGACCTTACTTAAATATCAGTCATACCATCTTACTTCTTCCAAACCCCTGCAGTGGCTCCTTATTTCTCTAAATGAAAATCCTTATAGTAGCTGGGAGGCTATACATGATCTGGTCTCTCATTACCTCTCTCACTTCATGTCCTCATACCTGCCCCTCTTACTACACAGTGACCTCATGGCTGTTTGTTCCTTCCTTGAGGCTTCTGCTCCAGCTGTTCCCTCTGGAACACTCTTCCCCCAGATAGCTGCATGGCTAATTCCCTCCTACCTTCAAGTCTGTATTGAAATCTCACTTCACACCCTGACTACCTTACCAGCCCTTCCCCCAAAGACCCTTAAATTCCTACTATTCTGCTCTACTTTTCCTTTTTTTGATGCATTTACTATCTTCTAATATGCTACACAATGTTTTCCAGAATGAGAGTATTTATTGTGTTTATTGTTTGTTCTCTGTTTCTCTCTCCATTCCCACCACCACTAGTTTCTGGTCTATTTTGTTCACTAATGAAACCCAAGCATGTATTACTGTGCCCGGAACATAGTAAGTGCTCAATTATATTTGTTCAATAGAATCAAGTAATTTGTTTAGTTATTTAGCAAATTAATAGAAACTCTGGCAAAGCACACAGTTGACTGGATACAAAAGGAACAAGGTAAGCTTCCTGCTCAGATGCAGCTTAATCTAGTAACAAGAAAAGGAAGTGCATAAATATCTCTAACACACATCAGTGGGACTGAGCTCAACAGGACTCAGGACTTGAGGAATGCCAAAAGAAAAATTCAGAAGAAAGAGCTATAGGACTCAGAGGGACTCAAGTTCACCTCTGACTGGAATGATTCCAGGTGGCTTTGTGGATGGAGTATTTGAAGTGGACTTTAAAAGACAGGTGGTAGTTTGATAACTAAACATAGAGAAGGAAGAGTTTGAGGATAATGAACCACCTTGGAAAGCATGAAAGTGGCAAACAGAAAGGACATTGTCCTACATTAATAATTTAATACTTATGTCAATAATAAAGTCTTATTAATATGGCATGATTTATTTGGACTATTAGAGCTTTGTAAGAAAGGAGAGGTAAATGTGTTGCATTATCTCAAACATATAGGAACAGAATGATGGTTGGGACAATTTTCAGAGAGCTCTGAATGCTGAGCTAAGATATGAGGCTTAATTTATCTGATAGGGGTCCGTTGTGGGTTTGGAGCAGGGCATGGGGAAAGGCAGAGGGCATGATTATACCACAGTTAGGTGAGCTCCTTGAAGGCAGCAGTTCTGTCTTATTTATCCCTGGATCCCCGGCACTCACCATAGCACGTGGCATATTAGTAGAAGCTCAATAAATATTTGCTTATGTTTCAGCCAATAATTAGGGAAATGATAGGAAATTTTGTCAAATAAACAAGGCACATTCTGGCGGCTGTAAGGGGAATGGCTTGAAGGAAAGATAGTTAATAAGGATGATAAAGCACTGAAAGAGGATTGCTTCAGTGAAAGGAAGGGGTGTGTACAAGCGACACCATAGAGGAAACACCAGCAGGGTTCAGACTGATTGCACACGAGGGCTAGAGGGGAGCAAAAGATGAGTCCTCTCCCAAAGCAGTCTACAGCTACTCAACCCGTAACATATTCCAACTACATGATTTTGAGCAGTGAAATCAGATTTGCAGGTAAGTACAAAGATTCCAGTGTGGGTTTAGAAACTAACGACTAATTAAAACACTCAATTACAGAATTTTAAAGCAGCAACTATAGTTGGGTTTTGCAAAATTAGTTATAATTGCAGGCATTCATCAGCATCTGCATTTCTGGCTTCTGAATGCTGGGATGTGGCCACACAGAGGAAATGCCACGGGGGCAGCAGGGGTGGGTGCAGAGCTTAGGTCTTGAGTCTGACAAACCTGGGGTTAAGCCTTCCTCAGCCACTCACCAGCAGTATGGCCTCTCTCAGAAACCCTAGTTTTTATTATCTATGAGTTAGTGATAAAAACAGTAGAGGGGTTAGTGAGGTTTAAATGAGGTCATGTGAGGTACCTGGCTCAGAGTTGGTACTTAATAAATGTTAGCCCGCCTCCCTACGCTGCCCTTCTTTTCTTGCTCTCTGGAATCTACTGGAATGCCCCTACTTCCAACACAATTCTGGCCAAAACACTTTCATGCATCATGATTCTTCCACAGAAGGGTATTTGCAGTCGTGTACGCTACTGTCTTCTATTCTGTGCCAGTTTCCAAGCCCAATAAGTTTCCTTCCATGTTTCTGGGGCTCATCTCCAAATTCAGCTTTACCAGCAAAATTCCCAAGTATCCTCTTACTCTGTCTTCAGGAAGATTATTAATGAAGATGTTAAGTCAGACTGGCATAAACAACAATGCTTAAGGCCATCCTCCAGACACTTCTGTTCCACTCAACAGGGATATGGTTTCATTTATCATTAGGTCTTCTTGCAGTTTTCTGGCCCCTAGAAAAACTCATGTGAGGACAATATTTGAATTAGTCTTGCAAATGAACTCATGAGTGACCCAATTAAATGTCATCACAGGATTAAACATCTGTTACATCACACTAACCTGTCACTCTCTGCTCTCATAAATCTTGACAATCAAAACAAATTAGTCTGGCATGTTCTTTCTAATAAACATTCTCTTCTGTTGTGTGTGGCTCATGCCCAAAAGAAGATTAAAGGCCAGTTGATAAAAGTGACAGAATCTCATCACTGGTTCAAACATGGTCAAGTGGTAAGGAAAGAATAATGACTCCCTGGCAACGAGAGAAATGAATAGCTACACAACAGCCTGTACAGAGGACAGGCGTGACACTCAGTCTCATGAGACTCGTTGTAACAAAGAGCTGGAGAGAAATTGCTGTGTGGTTTTAGAACCAAGAATGGTTGAAGTTTTTTCTTGAACTTGCATTTTCCTAATGGACACTGGATTGTGTCACTCACAGGCGTTCTCTGTTTTCATTTGCTGAAAAGGTTGAGCATTACGTGAGTGGCTCAGATGTAGTAGGGACCATCATGACGGGATGGTTTTCAGCCTCACTCCTGGCTTCTTTCCTTGCTTCTTTCCTCTCACTTTTTTTTAATTGTGGTAAAATGTGCATAATATAAAACGGACCATCTTAATCATTTTGAAGTGTACAATTCAGTGGTATTAAGTCTATTCATAATATTGTGCAACCATCACCACTATCCATCTCTAGAACTTTTTCAACTTGCAAAACTGAAACTATGTACCAATTAATTAACTTCCCACCCCCCAGCCCCCAGCTCCCAGCAACCACCATTCTACTCTCTGTCTCTGTGATTATGACAACCCTAGGTACCTCACACAAGCAGAATCATACGGGTTCCCTCACTTTGAATGAATGCTATCTTCTGTGGTATCTGTGCTATCTTCTGTGGTATTTGTAAGCGTATAATCCCTCCTGAACCAAGATGGAGAATAAATAAATAAATAAGGAAATAAAGCAAAAAGATTGCCTGGGGTCTATATGCATAAAGTCATTGGAAAGACCATAATGTTTGCTAATTAGAACAGAACGAAAAATAGATTATAAGAAATAATCATTGTTTAAATGGCTAGTTAAATGTCCAGATAATAAGCACATTTAAAATAACAGTAAGGTCAAAGGAGAGGGTGAACAGAGTGAATATAGTAGAGGTTCCCACAAGGGAAGAAATATCAAGATAACTGAACAAGGAATTAATTGTAGATTCCAACTTATAAATGTATGGGCCAAATGCCAGTGTGAAGGTCACAAAGGTTATTGACAGAACTGCCTCCATGACAGCGGTTCTCAAACTTTAGAGTACATGATAACTAATCACCACAAACCTACTGAATCAAAACTGCATTGACTGGGACTCAGGAGTCTGAATTGGTCATCAGCCGCCCTGGTTCAGACATAGGAGGTTCTCATCAGTGTTAAGAAACAAGGGTCAGTGCAGAGATTAGACCAGAGGTGGTGAGGCCTGGCTCTGTTCAGTTTGGTAGTATAACTTTGGGTTATGTTATAACTATAACGCCATGGTAACCATTACTACCTATTTTTAATTGTTTCACTTTCTTTATTCTGCATTTAGTGTTGCCTGGCCAAGCCATTAAAAGCAGGGGCAGAGACAGAAATAAACGATGCTGGAAACAGATCCTCATTCAACTGAGCAGTGGAGGGTCAGCAAGGGCCCTGCCACTCCCCACCATCATGCTCCCCACTATCATGATAGCCTTGAGCATAGGCCTCGTGGTGATTTTATTTTGTGTTTCTTTCCTGGTCTGCCTCTGTCTCATCAGGTACAAACTGGCTGGAGGGAAAATGCTGACCTCCGTGGCACTGTGTTCAGTGTGAAAGATCAGTATCTGACTTCCCCCTCGCTTACAGCTTTTATTTTTCTTTCTTTGTAGAATATGTCTGTGCTGGAGAATCATCACTGGCGATCTACAATTGGCATGCTTCGAGAATCAAGGCTTCTTGCTCACTTGCCAAAGGAAATGACGTAAGCGCTGCTGAGATGAAACACTGAAGTGCACACAGTAAAGATCGGGGGTGAGGGGGACGCATGCTTGGAACCCCCTCAGTGAGGATGGGAGGCCAGCCAGCTGTGCTTCCTGCCTGCACTTGGGTGTCTGTCAGAAGAGACTGGTGTCAGTTACAACAACCCAGAAACCAGCATCTCTCTGTGTGCTTTGAAAGGGCCTTGGACAGTCTATGACCTAAAGTCAGGAAAAGAGATCATAAACAGCTCTCAGCTTTCACACTCCTCAGCATCAACTCTCTGCTTTGCCAAATTCCTGTCTTTTCTGTTAGCAAAACTGTCCTCCCACGTAGACCCAAATAATAAATATTTGTCAAGAAGGAACACAGGAGTTCTCAAGTTAGATTTAAAACTAGTTCAACGAAGTGTGTTGTGTAATTGCCAGTCTTTGCAAATTAGAAGTCAGAAATTCTTTTCTAAAATGGCTTTTGTTAAGTAATTAAATTAGCCCCAGCGGTTTTTTCACCATTGGCTTACCTATGTCTCTTGCACTTCAAACAGAAGGGTAAATACGTGTTTACTGGTACACTGTTTGTTAGCCCTGGTATGTAGGCCAAGTCCTACTAAATCCAAAGCCATTGCCTTTTTTTTTTTTTTTGTCATGGCCCCAAGTTAGCCGCTGAGCTGTCTTCCAAGGCCACCACAAATTCCCATCTGTTTAATGCAAATGTGCAGAACCCAAGGGAACTAGGTGAGAAGAGTAAATAGACAGTATACCCTTCTTAATGACAGGCATATAACCTGAACCCAAGGACCAAGTGGTGTCTCTCCATGAATAAGCAGTGTGCTCTGGGGTCATGGGTTTATTCCTGGCCCTTTCATTCTATCTCATGTTTTTTCCTAGCACCCAAAGGAGTAGTGTGGAATTTGCAGGAGAAACTTCAGTTCTGATAACTTTTTATCCCATGGAACTAAATAAAACCAGTCCTTGTGCAGGGAATGAAAATTTGTGCCTTTTACTAGAATAATAAATTGCAAAGATTACAAGAATTAAATGCAAAAAGAAGTAAACACTAGAGCAAGAAATCAAGCAAGAAGGGGAGAAAAAAGGAGGTAAGTGAAAGGGACAGATAAAGAAAGAAAAAAGGAGACAACAAGGAAAGAGTGAGGCCAGAAAAGAACAGAATGAAAGGGAAAAGGGAGTGAGAGACCCTTAGGGTGACCAGCCTTGTGCCTGTGAAAACCCGCATTAATCCCCCTTGTTGCTCAATTAATATTCATGTCCCAAAATACTCCTACTCATCTCTAGGGATTCCAAATAAAAATACCATATTTTTTATGTGTCTTTGTGAGACACAGTGTTATAAATTGCTTTTGCTAGAAGAATAATTGTTATGCAATGATACGCGTCTACGTGAAAGGATTTATAACAAAAGTGATTGTCATAACCATCATTATTATTCCTTCTATTCTCATGTAAATGCTTTAAAGTCATTTTCTAATTTTAAAAGTAAGACAGTTTAACTGTAGAAACTAAGGAATAGTATTAGTTTGAACCATATAAAGTTGCTACGTTTGAGGCTCTAAAACAGTAGAATATCGTTCATTTCACATGGTTCAACCTGATAAGAAGAACACTGAAATTACCGGGACTCCTGCTATCCAGGAACAGTTCATGTCAACCCCGCTGGTATAGCTCTTTTTAGCCTTTTTTTCAATACAACCATATTTTAACAAAATGGAGAACTTATTTTACCATTTATAACCTATATTTTTCACTTTCTCTAAAGGCTTTTTTTTTCCATATTATTAAACTTGTTATTTGAGTTGAAATTATTTTATTGACTACATGACATTAAAGTGCCAAAATGTACAAGGGTACTTCAAAAAGTTCATGGAAAGATTTGTATTATCTTTTAATTCTATTTTTCCACGAATTTTCTGAAGTACCCTCATATTAATTTACACTCCCACTAACAGAGAATGAGGGAGAGACTATCTTCCCCAAACCATCAACAGCATTAACTATTACAATCATACATTCATTCAGCAAATTATTTAGCAGTTAATTTTAATCCTCACCAACAAAAATGGGAAAATAGTATCGCATAGCTCTTTTAATTTGCTTTTTGTTATACTAAAAATATTTAATATCACTTCATGTTTTAGGGGTATTTAGTATTTTCTTTTGTGAATTTCCTGTTTCAATGTTCAGAGTGCATTAAAGATGTATGTATGGCTTAAAAACAAAAACATGTAAGTGGTGAAACTATAAAGTTTTTTTAGAATATAATGTAGAGAATTTTTTTTTTCATCAGAATTAGGAAGTTTCTTAAATAGGAGGGAAAAAAACTAACGATAAATAAAAAATTTATATATTAAGCTACATCAAAAATTAAGACCCACTTTCATCAAAAGACATCATAAGGAAAATGGAAAGAAAAGCCACAGAGTGAGAGGAGATATTTACAACAAGTAACTGATAACGGAACAGCATTTAAAATATGCCATTTTCTCTTCCATGCAATCTTGATCTTTGAACTGGTTTGAACTCTGTAAAAGCACAACCCAAACTCCCGTGATTCTGCAAGTCTTCTTGTGTCCTCCTTAAAGCATGCACTTCTATTTGGCTTTTAGTTTCTCCCCCCATAGGAGCCATGGGAATGTATAAACTACCACAACCTCGCTCACCGGAGGTTTCAGTCACTCTCTACAGCTCTTGGCATGCTTACTGTCCTAGGGCAGAACCGATGGTGGGCGAGAGACCTGCTCTCGGGCTGTGAGGGACTGAGACCCAGCACAATAAACACAATCAAAGACAGAAATGAGATTACAAACCACCCGATGATGAGAGCATCGATCATCCTCCTCAAAGGGATTTGCTTTGTGTGTTTTTTCTCTTTCATTCTCGTGCATGCAGACAGGATATCGAACAGCAGCTGGGCTCCTTGATCTTGGCCACAGACATCAACAGGCAGAATGAATTTTTGACCAGATTGAAAGCTCACCTCCACAATAAAGATTTACGACTGGAGGATGCACATGACAGGCACTTTATGCTTCAGGTAAACAAAGACAACAACAAAAGCCATTATCCTTGATTAGTAAAAACACTGAGAGATGTGATCAATAATTTTAGCACATTTGAGAGAAGTTATCTTCCATGGTATAAGTTAGAACAGTGACCTACTTTATTAAGAGCTTTGAGACACATGAAATTTTTAAGTGGTTTCCAAGCAAGCAATATCCGGGTTCCGTGTCAATAGGTTGATAATATCTCATTTTTCCTTGTTTGGTAACTGCTTTACCACAGAGTAGCCCCACTGGGCAGTTGCACGCAGCATGTGTCTACCACATTTTGTGGCTCGGTATAAAATTGACCACTGTGACACCTGTGCGATCTCACAAAACTGTTTCTGCAACAGAAAAGTATATTAAGTTAACTACTGTAAAAACAAAAATTGGAAAACCAGTAGACTTCATTTACCTACCACCTATTTAATCTGATAGGTTTTGTTTTATTCCTTTTACTACCTAAACTCCTATTTTTATCTGAGGCGCAATCATGTTCACATTGTCTTGCCATTTTTAGGTAACAATACATAAATTATTTAAAGTTGAATTGAGTTGAAATGAATCAGATCAAGCCCTGCCCTTTCTGCTTTACTCCATGTCAAGAAGCCATTTGTGGCGTGAGAGTGAGGGGCAGAGTGGATCTCATAAGTAGGAGTCTAACCTGGCATCGAAACCAGGGCCTTCCTGTTCTTCCACTTTTTCTTGTCTCCCTTCTTTCCTTTGGCACAAAAGACTGAATGGATGGACTCTGGACTCATCTAGATAGACCAAGTTCAACCAGGGACATGGAGCTACATATGGGAGACTGCACTGTACATTCTGTTTCTTCTTCCTTGTGCTTCTTCCTTGACAGGAATTACTCTACCCCCAGCTGTACAACTGTGCCTCCCATCTTCTTTCTTCCCAAACTAATCTTCTAGTCCCTGAGTGCCGCAAAGATCAACCCAGTGTCTGATTTAAGTGACTCAAGACAAGTTGCGAGTAGCTGCAAGATTTGGCCCCAGGCATTGTAAAAGGAAGGCTTGCTAACTCAAATGAATCTAAAGGGAAGAACCTAGAGGAGACCGCTGCCCCTTGTCTACTCTAACTTGTACTGGTGCCCACGTCCCATTAACCAGGAAATAGATATAAACAGTCAAATTTGTATCTTAATAAGATCCAAAGCTCTGCCAGACTCCAACACTGCAGCTGTTCTGTGATCCCAAAGAACGGGGTCAAAATAATCAACATTGCTGGTGCACAGGTCTCTTGATAGCAGTCTCCTGGCAGCTGATGGTTAAAAGGGAGAATCTACTTCTCTGGCAATTCAAGATATCCCTCCTAGGGCCGTCATCACTGGCAAAAGCTGGCGTCCAACATCTAGACCAGTGTAAGGCAAGCCAAGAAGGCCCTGATTTTACTGTGCAAACAAAACATTCCAAGGCTCAATATGACTTAGCTCCCTGGTTGGCAGTCTGAGCTTCCTAACTCACACACACGCAGGCACATAAATGCAAACACATCTAATTTAAGTGATGTATGGTGTTGGTCAATGTGGCTGCCATGTGAGTGAGGTCCAGATGATCTCACTGAGCCTGGCTGGGGTCGCAGCAACCTCCCTGCCTGCGAGGGGTGGGGCAACAGAAGGAGCCAGGTTGTGGCTTTCCCTGGCTTGTCCATCCCGAGTCTCATCCAGAAAGCTCCGTGTCCTTGCACTGGGGCTCTTCCCTACTTCTCACTGCTATAATGTGGGAGTTCTGAATGAAGGTTGTGTGCAGTGGTGAATAAGTGTTGTTCCCTGAAGAGGCATGCCAGGGAGGCCTCTGCCCTCATGGGTCTGGTACGATGAAGCAGACTGGAGGGTTGACAACCCCTCTGGCCTGGGGTGCATTTGCAACTGAAGGATCCTGCTCTGACAGTCTCTCCCTGCCCTGTCATTTCTCAGATCGCCTTGAAGTGTGCTGACATTTGCAATCCTTGTAGAATCTGGGAGATGAGCAAGCAGTGGAGTGAGAGGGTCTGTGAAGAATTCTACAGGCAAGGTTAGTAGTGAAGCCACAGCTGGGATTCCGTTGCCCCTTCTTTCGGGCATTTCCCCTAATCAAACAGGCAGTGGCAAATCTATCGTGACATTTGTTCTTTCATCAACTCTTACTAACCTTTCTCTTCTTTTTAACTCTATTGCAAACCATCCAATCCTTTTTTGGAAAAACTTAAAAATAAATAACGTTGAATTACTATGGAGGCAGGTAGTAATGGGCACAATGAAAATGAGGGAAAGCAAGATACACACACACACACACACACACACACACACACACACACACACACAGGGCTTTCTTCTATGGATACAAGAACATGAAGGACAATTTAATTTTTACTCTGACCTTCATTTTAATGAGCTGAGCACAGCCTAAAGGCTCAGTGCCGTTTGGGGCCAATGTTTTCCTCTCTGACAGAGGACTTAGACTCCTTCTGTAGTCTTTTCTTCACTTTCCTAAAGAAACTTAATAATGAAATACAGCACAGCTGACCAAAAATTGAGTTCATCCTTTCAAACATAGTTTCAACAGCGAGGCAGAAGGATTTCGCTGTGACAAAGCAAATGGGCTGAGTTAGGGTACGATTTTTAAAAGATTAACCTCATTGAGAAATAAGGCAACGAATGAGCAGGCAGGATCTGGACACTGGGTGGGACATGGGCCTTTAAACACAGGCTTGTTTCTTCAGGCTTGGTTTCAGTGTTCAGGATGTTTGTTCAGGCATCAGCAGTGCCCTCATGGTGGTGGCAGGATCAAGTTTGAGAGGCTGAGAACAAATAAAGCTTGAAGTGTCCCACATACCAGCTCTGTGGGGAGCTCAAGTAGCCACAGTGCGCCTTTTGGAGACGACTTCATTGAAAGACGTGTCAGTGACATCATCAGGGCCCCAAAGACAGAGACAAAGAGGAATCAGTTCAGTTCATGTGGGGCCAGAAGGCCCTGCTGACCACCTCTTCCTCTCGGGATGAAAGGCCTCCCATAGCTCCTACACCTCTGCGATTTTCATTTGAACTGAGTTTGAGTGGCTAGAAATCAAAAGATCAGTTCTAGTTGTCCATAATATAAAATCTCCACTGAGGGCGAAAGAAAAGGAAATACGATAAAATTGGAGCAAGGAGGTTTTAGATTAGATATGATAAATACTTTCATTACTGTGGGATTTATAAAATATTGAAATAACACAGCGAGAGGGGGTGAGGATCTCCACCCTTGGAAATCAGACAATGGGATAAAGAAAAGATTCTGCTCCATCCTGCTTGGTTTTGACTCACTCATGTGCTACTGTCGGCATTGATTGCAGTTTAGCCCTTTCATTTGCTCATCTTGCACCTTATTTGGAGTCTGAGCAACTTGGGGGAGGGACCATATCACTTGGGCAGATAGTAAGGCCGATAGAGTTGGTAAGTCGAAGTAGTTAACTAAGTGGAGTAAATAGCATCAACCAAGAAAGGTGACCTACAAGAGCTCTTTGTAAAAGCAGGTGTTGTCCTAATAATCTATGTACATGCAGCATTATAAGATGGAAGGAACATTTGAAACTCGGATCACTAAAAGTGGGCGTTCACGCTTTGCTCTGCATGTCTCCTGGCAGAGGAGGGGGAGCAGAGAAAGCAGATCGGGTCCTTTTTACTTAGTAGCTTTGTGGTCTAGCAGTTCTGCCTGTTTTGAGAGGAAAAGACCCAAATCTCAGGTCATCCAAAATGCCGGTCCTCCATACGGAATTTCTTTTTAATTCTATAAGAATGACTTGTATCATTTTGATTGATCTTATTCTGGTGTTCAGTTTAGGATTTGGACTCAAATCCTGGCTCGTTCCAGCCTGCTCCTGGCAGGCAGGCCTCCACAGACTGCTGACAGTCCTGGACAAAGTATCTCTCATATGATTCATGATGCTGAGCAAAGGAAAACCCTTAAAATCAAGGTTGAGGACACGGGGGGGGGGGGATACATGAAACCCCATGAATTAGAAAAACCATTACATTCTCAGAGCAGAGATTAAAATTCCAAACATCATGCACCTCCCTTCTCCCCTCCTTGAAACCTTAAGAAAGTAGAATCTGTGTCCTGTTGTGACTAGAGATTGATATCTTCCCCTTCAACCTAGTTTCCCAGAAGCTTTTATTGAACCTCTGCTTTCAGCCCTGTCTAATGCTCAGCAAAACTGTGATTTTCCTATGTACAGAGCCCCACTGGGGATGTTACGAAGGATACTTAGTTTATGTTTTGTACCCTCAAAATACTAATAAGTTCCTGGAGGGGAGAAACTGTGATTTCCCTCTTTGTGTTCTCTACACTGGTTAGCAAAGTGTCTGAAACATGCAAGTGCTTTATAAATGCCTGTTGAGTAAATGAATAAATAAGAGATCTAGTTGGAAGAACTCTAATGATAGAGGTTATAGGAAAAGATCTAGTGCTGAGGAAGGTAGAATCTGAGCTGGGTATTGAAGGATGTGTACTGATCTACACTTTCAATACACAAGGCACATGTAGCTAGTTAAATTTAAATTGAACAAAATTAAAATTTTAGTTCCTCAGTTTTATAGGTCATATTCCCTGGGCCTACCATAGTGTGCAGTGCAGAGTTTCCATCGTTGCAGAAAGTCCTATTGGACAATACTGGTCTAGATAAAGGGGAATGGAAAAGCACTGAGGTGGGGACGTCCTCCTGCCTCGGTGACCAGCTTGGCCTCATAGAAGGTAAGAATGAGAGGACTGTGGAGGCCCCTGCACACCAGGCTAATGTAGAGAACACGACAACAGGAATCATCTTAGAAAGTGCATTTAGGGCAACACATAGCGTTGAAGTGGAAGAAAGACTGGAGGAAGAAAACTAGCTAAGAAGCAAAAACTAAGAATGAGTCATTAAGAAACCACAGTAGGGTCAGGCAGAGTGAAAGAGGGGAAATAAGGAATTCTAAGAGAGGAATAAACAGGATTTGATGCCTGGCCATAGAGGGTGAAGGGAAGGGAGGAATCAAAGATGACTCCCCTGAAGTGTCAAGCTGGACTGAAAAATCACCATTAACAGAAATGTGGAGGTGAGGAATGGGACTGGCTTCAGGAGAATTTATTTTACTATTAAGTGGTGCCCTCAGAAGGACATGCTCACCTGGAGGTGAAGAGCCGGTGTGGGGAAGCTTCCCTGAACTCCTCAGGGTAAGCCAGAGTGATTTCCGTGTGTCAGTCTTGAGAATCCCCAGGGCACAGAGGTCACAGAACACCTGGCTACCATCTTAGAAAAAATGATAGAAAAGGGGCCTCTCCAGGGTTCTAGCTCAGTGGTTGAGTGCAGACACTCTGAAGCCACACTTTCAAGGTTGGAATCCAGGCCCTTCCTTACTAGCAGTGTGACCTTGGGTCAACGTACTTACCTTCCCTGTAAAATGGGGAATCTGTAAAATGGGTATTATATGGAGGTTGTTATGAGGATTAAATTAACATGTAAGATACTTAAACCAGTGCCTGGCCCACAGTAAGCACTATATCAATGTTACATTTTTATCTCCTCTTGCTTAGGGCAGTAGATGCACAACTGTGAACCCCGCTAATGTGTCTGAGGACCAGCTTTCCACACATTAGTCAGATTGTTTTTTCCAACACAAAAATGACCCACAATTTTTCACCCTCAAGAAGGACTGATAAAGTATTTTGATAGAGCTTTGCATGGTGCATTTCTCCTTTGGCCTGCTAGCTGACAAAGGCGTAAAAAGAAATATCTTTCTGACCTTTACTTTTTTTTAATCTTCGGTTACATTAGGTAAAATTCTAAGGAGTTAGAATGAAAGATAACAGATGCTTATTTGTGATTAATTTTCAGGTGAAACCAGACTAGGGTCAGGCAGCGTGAAAACAGGGAGGGGGGTGGATAAAACCTATTTTCTTAACTTGTAACTTGAAACCAGGACTTCCATCTCATGTTAGGAAATTGCTCAGTAGTTGTTTTCCTTTTTTTTTTTTTTGTGGATCTTGTCCAAAAGTTTAGTGCCAGAGCACAACTGTTTACAATGAGTTTATTATAAATGGTCATTGACACTCTGATATTTTTAATTTTCATGGGAGCTACCAGAGCAAAGCAGAGCAAGCCAGTGCCTAAAGGATTCCTAACCATAACAAGGCAGGGAATAGTAATTCCTAGACTATTTTCTTCCAATTAGGTCATTAAAACTATTGACACATTTTATAAATTCTAAATTACCAGTGTGTTTCTTCTTTCTTCTTAGGTGACCTTGAACAGAAATTTGAACTGGAAATCAGTCCTCTTTGTAATCAACAGAAAGATTCAATCCCTAGTATACAAATTGGTGAGTTGCATTCAACATCAATTTTAAATGAGTAGTTTGGGCACCTCTGACAGCAATCATAAGGAAAAGAATATCTACAGCTTTCAAATGATCGGCTCTGGAGGTTTAATCAATGTCCCTTTGAATGGCTGAGTCCAATCAAATACTTTAATCATGACTAATCTATAGGTAATTATCAATGGGGAAATTATGAATAATAGGATAAAACTTTATTATAGGCCTTTAACTAACCTGTGTTAACTTTGTAGCTTAGAATAGAGTGAAAACCAAATAAAATAGAAGAAAAGTAACAAGAATTAACTATTCACACTCTCTTTAGGGCTTGAAGGGTAGGAAGTTAGCAGAATCAGTCTTTAAGGCCCTTTCAATTTGGGTCACCCCTACCTGTTATTCCTAACACTCACTCTCAAGGGCCCAGTCCCCAGGCTTAAGTCCTGCGAGCTAAGGTGTTTCATTGTGGCCTGGGGTCTCTCTCTATTCCCAACTTCAAAACTTATTTTCAGTCTTACTCTCTTAAAACCACACCCTCTTTCAAGTGTCACTTGTGGTAAACTACTAAAGTGTGATGTCAGTGTATCCAAAATAATTATCACTTTCTAATCGAGTTATGCATAAGATCATTAAGCAAATCAAACTGGTCATTTTAGGCAGTTTAGTAGAGGAAATATTTTTTGCTCCATAAGAATTTCTATCAAACCTTAAAACACTTCACCAGTTCCATCTACATTTAAAGCAAGCCTTTCTTTTCCTTGCAGTGCCCTACTATTGAGACCAAACTCAGAACTTTAACTCTTTTCCTTATAAGCTCTGGCCCTGACATGTACCAGTTCATATTTTTTACCTGTTCCCACAGACCTCAAACAGCTGAATGCACTCACAGTGCTATAAACCTCTGCAAGGTTCAAAGTTTAATGCCTGGACATTGGGGGACAAGGGGACATCTGAAAATATAAGCTGAACATTAAGAAAACCAGAGCAAGTTAGAATGGTATGCTCACAATCACTGAGGGTCAAATGTAATCCACAGCCCCACAAAAGAATCATAGAGTCGTCTTCAGGAAGTAAGAACAAGATAAATCTAGCTGCAAAGATTTGAATGGAATATACAAATATTAAAATAGGTGTGTTGGAATTATGAGATCGTTGGGCATTCATTTTTTCCAAATTGTTAATATTGTTATATTGTTTTCACAATTAAACTGATTCCTCCACCCAGAAGTGGAGGAGTGGGTATAAAACATAAAACCCAGGGCAGCTGACAATTTAGAATTGCTGGAGCGGGGAGCAGGGAGTATCAGCAACAGAAATGCAGTTCAGCCTCCTCGGATCCAGTTCTCTCCTATCAGTTGCTTTAGCTGTGGAGGTTCTGCAGATGTGATTCCAAATTAGACACTGACCAAAGTCCTAATCCTGTGACTGTGTTACGTTCTGGCTAGAAAGAAATTTGCCGGGCAACTGATAATGACATCTTAAACCCCAAAACAAAAGCATTCATGTTGTTCAGCACACAACCTGGATTTGCAGGACAGACCTGATTTCAGAGACTTTGTCCTGTTGTTGTCATGAGAACACTCTTATTTTGTCAGATCATGTGTCCTGATTTTCAGCTCAGGAAAATGTGGTTACCATAGATACCTCTTTTAAAAATGAGATGGAGGTTAAGGGAATAGGGAAATCCCATGGATGCCACACCAGCACGCCAATAATAAAGAGAAAGAGAAGGTGATTATGAAACAGCTGTTAGTACATAAATCTTTCTCTGTCTCTATTCCACCTCTGCCAGCTCTTAACAGGTTCAGGGTTGGGAGGTGTGGTGGCAGGGGTGGATCAGGCGAAACTGGAAAAACCCAAATAGATAAACAGGTTCTAATGGATGCTGCAGGCTCTAGCCCCCCAAACAATGATTTTTCCAGTGAGTCCTGAGTAATGCAGAGATTTCCTCTGTCCTGATTGCCCTCGAGCTGAAAATGTCCCCTCTCGTTTTCCCATCCCAATCCAAAATGAGAATTTTCTGAGTGCCTGTCTCAGTTAGGCTTGGATCTGATTTTCTGTTTAAGTAAAAGAAAATCACTAAGAGGTGATTAGATTGTGAGGACAATGCCCTGGTGGATGGATTGATCCATTCATGGAGTAACAGGCATGGTTCTGAGGGTATTTCCCCAAGTAGAACTGGGGCTTAATATCCCTTCCCTCTCCCACCACCAAATTCTGCATTTTAAAAAGGCAGGAAATTGAATAAATCTCGAATTGGTGAAATCTATGGAAAGATGAAGAGAAAGAGGTTTTCCTTCAATCCTTGTCTACTCTGAGGCCACCATTCCTCCCTTCCCCAGCTCCCACCCCTCCAGGAGGACAATACCCCACAGTCACCTCGTCTCTGGAGAAGAGAGAGGTTGACACACACACTGATGGAGAAGGTTCCTAAATCCGATCATGCAGAAGGTTCCTAAATCCTTCCTTTATTTGGAAAACTGCCTCATGGTGTCTATTCAGCCTTTAAAATCGCTTTCCTACCTAGCACAGGAAGTCTTTATATCTCACAGGTATTAAGTACAGATGTATAATTTTGCAAACTATCTTTTTAGGTATCTAATCTCCTTTAAGATGAAAGATATTAGAAATTAGATATGGAGATTGTGAAGGAGATGACGAAAATCCAAGAAGAGCAAACAAAATGTGGAATCCTTATTTGCAGGTTCCCTATATAACCTTATCAAAATGCCAAATACAGACACAAAGTCACTGGCTTAACTGGCCTCCTCAAGTTCAATCTATCTAAAATGATCTCACAATATGTAAGTCATACTTCACATAAGATGAGATCAGGCAGAAATCCACAATAACATTTTGCATTGTTGCTTCCTTTTCCCATCTCTACAGCGGCCTCAAAGGCCAGGTGTCTGCTGTTTGTCCAAGGAAAAGATGATCAAATCAAGCCTTATAATTCACATGACTGTAAATATACAGTTGTTGGAAAAATTTGTTATGCCGAAAAACATTTGCATTCTCCCCCCACACTTACATTTCAAGGAAATGCAATAAAATCTAAATAATTCCAAGTTGGTAATGATTCCAGTCATTTCAGCCTAGAATGAAAGTTTTCTTTGCTTTACAAATCATGTTTAATATGGAAAGCACGTCAATGGGGGGACATAATTAGAAAGCAATAAGTCTTAAATATTAAGAGAACAGACATGCAAACAAAGGAGTCTAATATCAAACCATCTTATCTATCATTGAAGTAAGAGTTTTACGCAGGCCAAAATCTGTCTTGAAAACAAATGAACTTGATTTACCTAAACTTAAGCTGTTTAACGTGACTGAAAGCAAGACAAGACTATAAAATGAATTATCTTGAAAAAATTACCTTGCAGGGTAAATGTATAAATTCTTCAGATGATCTGCCTTGGCCTCCACCCTTTTCTCCCCTCCCCCTCCTGCCCTCTTTAGTTCCAGCACAGACTTTTTAAACTGTTTTACGTATATGTCTTTCTCCCTCTGCAAATCATAAGAGCCAATATTTACTGAGTGTTCACTATGGTACCCTCTTTCTCCTTACCTGCCTCCCCTCCTTTCTCCAAGTGCCAGGAGCTTTCTAAGCATTCTACCTGTGTGAAGTCATAACAGCCCTATGGGTTTGGTCCTCTTCTTAGGTCCTCTTTACAAATGAGGAAACTGAGGCACGGGGAGTGAAGTGGTAAGCCCAAGGTGTCACATCTTAGGCTCCTAGACTGAGGGTGGTGACCCTGTCCTGCTGTGTACACAGTGGGTCCCCAGTGGCGTGTGGGAGGGGACGGCTGCGGGTGTCGCTGCCCTTGGGTGACCAGTTGCCTGTTCCAGGTTTCATGACCTACATCGTGGAGCCGCTCTTCCGGGAATGGGCGCGGTTCACCGGGAACAGCCCCCTGTCGGAGAACATGCTGAGCCACCTCGCGCACAACAAAGCCCAGTGGAAGAGCCTGTCGCCCAAGCAGCACCGACGCAGGGGCAGCGGCGGCGGCGGCCCCGACCACGCGGGCCCGGGGACCGAGCAGGAGGAGCAGACTGTGACGGGAGGCGACGCGCCCTAGTGCGGTTCCTGCCTGGGGCTCTTGTGAACGCCACCCTCCTCCTCCTCCCCTGCCTCCCCTCCTTTCTCCAAGTGTACAGAAGCCATTTGTCACCTCAGCATTAGCTGCCGAAATGAGCAGCTCCATTCAGGAACGTGGGAGCTGGTTCCAGGGGCAGGCTCGCCCCCCAGGAGGAGACTGGGAGTAAGAAAGAGGTGCTCTGCCATGTCCCCATGGCCCTGGGTCACACTGTGACAGGCGGCAGTGCCTCAGTCCTGAGCGTTGTAGCGCTTGCCATCAGACTGCTGATCTGCATGACAAAAACACCAGCATATTTGGAACTCCAAGGATATTGGTCTTAAGTGCAAGAGCACAAATGAGCTTGAGAGAAAGTACCTTCTATTTTAATAATAATTATTATTATAAAAATAATAATAAATCTTTTTAACTTTTATATTTCATGCACTAGACAATGGATCTAAAACTCTGGACTGATTACTCAATGTACCCAAACGGACAGGGGGTTCATTGTTTTGATATTGACTTTATGCCACTTTGGGTCAGAGATTTGGCATCTTCTGAGTTTAAGAAACCACGTTTCCTAATCCGATCCGAGGGGAAGGTGCTGTACAGTCCATTCCTTTGCACCATTAGCCAATCTGTCTTTTATGGATTCACTGACATGTTTATATTCACACATGTACATTTCTGTAAATACCAAGCGCTACTGATTCCCATGCCAAAATACATGAGTATTATGGGATTGCTACCTGTATAAACAATGGCACTGTGAACAGAATACTGTTAGTTTTAATACAAGAGAATGCATTTGTAAATATGGTATAGAGTTTATTAATATACTATTGTTTGCAGATAAAGGCCTTAACTTTAAACACCTTTCATCTTCTGAAAGCTGCCCCCCTGAAATCCTCACAGATGTCTTTCTGAACTGCCTTCCCATGTCCATCTTTATGCTTCCCAGCTAAGGTCACAAACCAAAACTGAATAAAATCTCTGAGGAAACATTATGGAAACTTCACATGCATTCCTCTTGAGACCATAGTGTTTAATCTATGGCACCAAGCATCGTTTCCTCAGATTAATGAGACCCTTCAGCAAGCCTGGAGTCACTTTTCAACGCAGCGATGTTTTAACAAGCCACCTGATAAGCTCGTGTTTACGTGACTCTTGTTATGGAACATGGTGGTGTGTCAGCCACACAGGAGACATAGCAGGTCTCGAAAACCTTCTATGACCCTGTCATCTGACCATCAGGGAATTCCCTGCTCCCATACCACACGTTTGTCTGTTATGGCTACAGCACCAAAGTACTTTTGGTTTATGGTTGGCATGCATTTCTTTGGTTTAAATAGTAACTGAACTTCTCCTTTTCCTTAATTTCATGTGAACAACTACCCAACTGTTTAGTTGAAGTTAATGTTATTTAAGTAAAGAAAATATTTCAGTTTTATGATGAACTTTACCTTTCTAGCAGATCATTGTGGTTAATTATGGCTCTAGCTGGCAGAGTCACCTTGGAATTTTGCTGCCATTTTTTCTGCAGACACTTGGCCATAAAATCAAGCATTCTTCTCTCATCCACTAAACTCTGTATATTGAACTGTTTCTTTAGAAGTTCTAGCATAACTAATTTTAGATGAAAATTGTTGATGCCCCTTTCTATTTACCTTACACAGTGTGGTAGGGGGGGAACGTTCATTTCTGCCACTATCAAGCTGTTTCTCATGCTGATAGAATGACAGCTAACTCTAATTTTCTGAGTGCAGCTGGTTTGTTTTTTCTCCTAAGATACTAACGAAATGTTAGAAACTTGAGTGGCTTGTAATAAGTCCCTGTAGAGAGACTGAGGCTTGCAGAGTTAAGGTTTAGGGGAAATTTTGGACAGTTTGTTATATTTTCTTTAAAGTAGGAGAGATTGTCAGATGGTGCTAAAGAAAGTGTGAAGATCTTATGAAATGGGTGGGTGATACGTTGAAATTATTGATAGGGGTAAGAAGAGAGGCTGTGAAACTTAACACTATCTTTGTTTTTGTTTTTGTTTTTCTGTGATAACTGTGACCTGACATATGTTTCTTTATTGCTCCGATACTCTGAAGTTCTCAGCTTGGTGAGGTCCCGAAAGAGAATGTGTTGGATGTATTCCTGTTTCTGAACCTTTCTTACTTTGGTTTGATGATGCAGAGAGGGCTTTTGAGTAGTCTATTTTTAATGTATATGAGATCAAATCAAGGAAAGCAATTGCTGGGCATGAGAAAGTAGAGATAGGAAAGAGACACTGTTAGCTAATGGGACCTCTATCTTGAGTATAGGAAATGGACTTTGCTTAAATTATGATTTTACCATAACTTAAATAAACAAGATTGGGGGTATTCTTACTAGGTCCAAGTTTATAGGGCAGAAGTGTTTATGCTACAATTGGGTCTTGAAGAAGAATTCACAGAGAAAACTACTAAATATCCAGTGGTTAAGCCTATGAAGTAGTTACTAGTACAATAAAAATCTGAAGTAAAATGAGACATGAGGCATAAACTGGATGCATCTGTCTCCTTCATTCAACCTCTGGAGATTTCTTGAGTTTCTCATTTGTTGGCAGAGAGAGAGAAAGAGAGAATGTGAAAATTTCTTTTTTCTTGCCTGCTAGTGGCTATCTTGCAATATTTCAACAGAAGGAGTATAACTGCTAGATAAGACACAGGTATTGGATCATCCATGGGTTTTATCTTAACAATCTTATTCTCCTAGTCTATAGACTATCAATAGTTGACTTATCAAGTTTAATTCTTCTATTGCTTGAGAGGAAAGGAATGAAAGGGCTATTTTTAGTAAGCTGAAGGTAAAGACTGAATTAAGAAAGAGAAAGAATATATATATCACTGCCAGTCCTGATAGGCAAAGCCTGCTTTTCCTTTTAATAGCAGCGATGAATAGTCAGGACTCATTCATGAAACCCCGACCTACCCATAACCTGCTAGGCTGAGTAAAAACCAGGCTCTGTCTCTCCCTGCTTACAGCTTCCCACAAAGGGACTTGGAGCGTGTCCTGCAACCCTGTTTTCAGAGAGTGCTTCCTACAAAACACAGACCTATTTTGCAGTCTTTTCTCACGTTTGATCAGATCTGCTCATTGATTTGGATTTGGTTATGAGCTTGTATCTCACTGTATTTCTCATGCTTTGTTCTTTTAAGCACCTTTAAAATTGTGTCATTTTGTGTACACATGTGAGGTTTAAAAAAACCTTGTGAGTTTTGCTCAAAATGTGGCCTAAATATTCATTGGCATGTCTACATGAACAATTAAAAATAAAGATAATTTCTTTAAAATATCACAATATGAAAATATCCTGATTCTCACCAGGTAACATGTTACCAGCCAACCAATTGGATTCAACCTAAAGGACTGACTGCTCAGGAGAGGAAACATTCAAGGAAAAAGCATGATGCAAGCCTGGTCCATGTGACCCATTCCACTCAGGAACTGCAAAAATGCCCAGGTCAATGACAGCATCACTTGCCAGTTAGCGCCAAGTTAGGGTAACAGGGACACCATCCGGCTCTACGTTTCCCTAGAGTCCTGATGTTTCTCTGACTCACATTTGTCAAACTCATATATGAATGGGAATGAGATATGATGTTTTAAGTTGCAAAAACATAGCAGACTCAATGCAAGAATTATTTGTGAAAAATATGCTCTCTCACATTTCAGGATTGGAGGCCACAAAGAACATCAGAACAGTTCAGGCTGGACAACTGTGTGTCCTAAATCTATCTGGAAATAGAAAAGAAAAAGACCACCACTTGTGTTTCCCAGAAATACCCTTATAGCTCCATGTATTCTCCCCTATTTTATTAATATTTTTATTGAGAATCCTACTAATTCCCTAATGCCACCCCATGTCTGAATACAAAGCAACTTTTTCATTTGTAGACATTCTACATCATAAAGTCAAAATCAAAAGGGAGACCCTAGTAGTATTGCAAGTAAAGATCAGACATGACTTTCAAGTGTACATGGGGCCCTAGCTGAAACATTGTCAAACAGGCCAAGCCTATGTGGTCAGTTGAATTTCAATTAAATGAATATTGATTGAGGACCTACTGTGTGCCAGATGTTTTGCTGGATAATGGAATATAAAAGGACTCGGTCTCTCCAGGAGCATTCAGACTTGTATCAGAGACTGGCATTACCAGTGAACACTTCTTAGAGAATTCGAGAAACACCTGTGATGGCTCCAATGCAGCTAAAGCTTCTTCCTGGAGTACAACATACTAGAAAGCAAATAAGCTGCCAAGATCAAAGTGAGTCCCAATCCTGGTTTTGTCACTAACTTATTCTGTGACTTGAAGAAAGTTCCTAAAACCACTATAAAATTATTTCCAGACAATAATACTTTTTATAGTATCGTTATGGCAGTTAAGAGAGATTGCATACGAAAAGCATCAAGCACTCTCTTCGGTAGATGGTAGACTTTGAATAGATAGAAGTTCTCTCCACTTAAATTACAAAAACATTGGCAAATCTCCATTCACATATGGGTAAGAGTGGGTTGAGTTTATGGGGGAAAAAATGTAGTGAAGAATTGCTGGTGCTTTCACATTAGGAACTCAAACTCGTTTTTACATTCTTTAACAGATTGGTTAACTTATGGACTTTTCATTTGCAAGGTTGGGTGAAAAGACTACCCCTTCAATCTGTCACTCAATGAAAGCTCTGCCCCAGCTACAGCTACTGTTCTGTTTAGTCCTCTATATTCTACAGTAGAAGGCAGTGTATCTTTTTTTTGCGGCTCTGTCAGGAATTTCTGTGAAGGAAAGAGCTCCTAAAAATAAAATGAGAGTCATTTATCTCCCTTGCATCTGTGCCACCAAAGCCCAAATTCTCACTGGTTATGGCTCTGTGTCAGGCCCTGAAGGTTCGCTGGGCTTTTGCAGCAGGCATGGGCTGGTGTCTCCCGGGATTTACCTGCCTCATGCCACCCACTCATTTCCAATCACGTTCTCAGCTACTGCTTGTCATCTGCCCTAGAGTAGGACACAGTGTAGCCACGTCCTAACATGCCACCAGAGAAGGGAGGAGACTCACTCCTGCCTCCACAGGAATGCAACAGACAGTCAAACATTTGATTAATAGTCATAGGGAGCTTTTCGCTACAATATGGTCCACAATGGGCTTTTTTTTTTTTTTTTAATTACACTGGAGAGATTATTAGAAAATGTTTAACTTTCAGCTGATATGGTTTGAAAATGCATGATTGCCTTGTCTTATCTAAGCAACACGTGTCTCATGTATCCAATTGCCTGAAATGTTTCAAATTCTAGTATTGCAAGGGCTGATTTAATCTTCAGTATTAATCGTTCCCCTTTTAGGGAAGCAATGTGGTAGAGTTTTACAGTTGTGGACTTTGGAGGCAGACAGACTAGAATTCAAATCCCTCATCCTCATTTGCTGTTTAACCCTAGGCAATGACTTTAATTCTCTGAGCCTCTCTCTTCTCGTGTGTACAATGATAGTAACACCTACCTCCAGAGCAGCTGTGAGGTCAAAATTAGATAACATACGTAAAACATACAGCACAATTTCCTGCAGAAAGGGGATACTCAACAAATACAGATTCCTACATCATTTCAAGAAAAAACATCTGTAAAGTGAGAGTTTGGATGCATCTTTTACTTTCTGTAAGTTGTAGCAATTATTGAGCAAATAAAACACAAGACATTGAGCATAATTATTTCTACAAGTGTCCACGCTGGTCACAAAATAATTCTTATCTGGTGGACAAAATATTTTAAAAAATGATTAAAGAGGAAAGAGAGTGTTCCTGGGGTACTGAAGATACAATGATAAGCCCAGGAACAAATGAGGGACATCTCTTCTGATTTTAAAGTAAATATTCCTCAGCCCAGCTAGACAGAACTAATCTAGTTAACAGACTTCTTAGAGTTGACAAGAAAACCACCCTGTCTGGAATTACATACGCAAAACTTGTTAACTGTGAAGTTTTAAAGAGTTCCACTCAACTCCTGCAAATTCTATCCATCGAGGGTCCCAGGAGTCCCTCTTCCCCTTGTAACTTCTTTATCAGATCCTTCCTGGCCACCAACAGCAGAGGCCAGGGACTCCAGGGTAGTCTCTGCAAATGCATGTCCCTAAGATAAATCCAGTCCTCCTAAACTAACATTTTAGAAATTGCATAGAAATGCGTGTGCCAAAAGATGTCAAGTGTTCCCTGGGTGGAAAAATGACTTCACATTAAGGAAGTTTGAGAAAGAAAGGACAAAACACATAAGGGGCTTCTCAGAGCTTCGGCATGCTAATGAACATCTTTGACAAGGTGATAGACATAACATCGTTTGTTTGGATCTGCTTTTGGTTTCATATCATGAAGGCTTCCTTAACTACCCTAACCCAGAATGATTTCCCCATTTATCATTTTACCAGCTTAGTATTGTTAGTAATTATTAGTTACTTTTTTTTTTTTTCTGACATGTTAAGGCATTTTATTTTTTTATTTTTTTAATTTTATTTTCTCGATATACATTGTAGCTGATTAATGCTCCCCATCACCAAAACCTCCCTCCCTTCTCCCTCCCCCCCTCCCCCCCAACAATGTCCTTTCTGTTTGCTTGTTGTATCAACTTCAAATAATTGTGGTTGTTATATCTTCTTCCCTCCCCCCCCCCGATTTGTGTGTGTGTGTGTGTATGTGTGTGTGTGAATTTATATATTAATGTTTAGCTCCCTCCAATAAGTGAGAACATGTGGTATTTCTCTTTCTGTGCCTGACTTGTTTCACTTAATATAATTCTCTCAAGGTCCATCCATGTTGTTGCAAATGGCAGTATTTCATTCGTTTTTATAGCTGAGTAGTATTCCATTGTGTAGATGTACCACATTTTCCGTATCCACTCATCTGATGATGGGCATTTGGGCTGGTTCCAACTCTTGGCTATTGTAAAGAGTGCTGCGATGAACATTGGGGAACAGGTATACCTTCGACTTGATGATTTCCATTCCTCTGGGTATATTCCCAACAGTGGGATGGCTGGGTCGTATGGTAGATCTATTTGCAATTGTTTAAGGAACCTCCATACCATTTTCCATAGAGGCTGCACCATTTTGCAGTCCCACCAACAATGTATGAGAGTTCCTTTTTCTCCGCAGCCTCGCCAGCATTTATCGTTCATAGTCTTTTGGATTTTAGCCATCCTAACTGGGGTGAGATGGTATCTCAATGTGGTTTTGATTTGCATTTCCCGGATGCTGAGTGATGTTGAGCATTTTTTCATATGTCTGTTGGCCATTTGGATATCTTCCTTAGAGAAATGCCTACTTAGCTCTTTTGCCCATTTTTTAATTGGGTTGCTTGTTTTCTTCTTGTAAAGTTGTTTGAGTTCCTTATATATTCTGGATATTAATCCTTTGTCAGATGTATATTTTGCAAATATTTTCTCCCACTCTGTTGGTTGTCTTTTAACTCTTTTAATTGTTTCTTTTGCTGTGCAGAAGCTTTTTAGTTTGATATAATCCCATTTGTTTATTTTTCCTTTGGTTGCCCGTGCTTTTGGGGTCGTATTCATGAAGTCTGTGCCCAGTCCTATTTCCTGAAGTGTTTCCCCTATGTTTTCTTTAAGAAGTTTTATTGTCTCAGGGTGTATATTTAAATCCTTAATCCATTTTGAGTTGATTTTAGTATACGGTGAGAGGTATGGATCTAGTTTCATTCTCCTGCATATCGATATCCAGTTATCCCAACACCACTTGCTGAAGAGGCAGTCCCTTCCCCAGTGAATAGGCTTGGTGCCTTTGTCAAGGGTTGATTTCTGGATTCTCTATTCTATTCCATTGGGCAGTGTGTCTGTTTTTATGCCAGCACCATACTGTTTTGGTTATTATAGCTTTGTAGTATAGCTTAAACTCAGGTAGTGTTATGCCTCCAGCTTTATTTTTTTTGCTGAGCATTGCTTTGGCTATTCGTGGTCTTTTATTGTTCCATATAAATGTCTGAATAGTTTTTTCCATTTATGAGAAAAATGTCTTTGGAATTTTGATGGGGATTGCATTGAATTTGTATATCACTTTGGGTAGTATGGACATTTTCACTATGTTGATTCTTCCAATCCAAGAGCATGGAATATCTTTCCATCTTCTTGTATCCTCTCTAATTTCTCTCAGCAGTGGTTTGTAGTTCTCATTATAGAGATTTTTCACCTCCTTGGTTAACTCAATTCCTAAGTATTTTATTTTTTTGGTGGCTATTGTAAATGGGCAGGCTTTCTTGATTTCTCCTTCTGCATGTTCACTATTGGAGAAAAGAAATGCTACTGATTTTTGTGTGTTGATTTTGTATCCTGCTACTGTGCTGAAATCATTTATCAATTCCAACAGTTTTTTTGTAGAGGTTTTAGGCTGTTCGATATATAGGATCATGTCATCTGCAAACAGGGACAGTTTGACTTCATCTTTTCCAATCTGGATGCCCTTTATTTCCTTCTCTTCTCTGATTGCTCTGGCTAGTACTTCCAACACTATGTTGAATAGGAGTGGTGAGAGTGGGCATCCTTGTCTAGTGCCTGTTCTTAAAGGAAAAGCTTTCAGCTTTTCCCCATTCAGGATGATATTGGCAGTGGGTTTGGCATATATGGCTTTAATTATGTTGAGATACTTTCCCTCTATACCTAACTTATAGAGGGTCTTTGTCATGAATGAGTGCTGAACTTTATCAAATGCTTTTTCAGCATCTATAGAGATGATCATATGGTCCTTGTGTTTGAGTTTATTAATATGGTGTATCACATTTATTGATTTGCGTATGTTGAACCAACCTTGCATCCCTGGGATGAATCCCACTTGATCGTGATGAATAATTTTTCGTACCTGTTGCTGTATTCTGTTTGCTAGTATTTTAGTGAGGATTTTTGCATCTATATTCATCAAGGATATCAGCCTGTAGTTTTCTTTTTTGGTTATATCTTTACCTGGTTTCGGTATCAGGATGATGTTTGCTTCATAGAATGAGTTTGGGAGATTTGCGTCCGTTTCAATCTTTTGGAATAGTTTGTAAAGAATCGGTGTCAATTCCTCTTTGAATGTTTGGTAAAATTCTGCTGGGAATCCATCTGGTCCTGGGCTTTTCTTTGTTGGGAGCCTTCTGATAACAGCTTCAATCTCCTTTATTGTTATTGGTCTGTTCAAATTTTCTACGTCTTCACGGTTCAGTTTTGGGAGCTTGTGTGTGTCCAGAAATTTATCCATTTCCTCCAGATGTTCAAATTTGTTGGCGTATAGTTGTTTATAGTAGTCTCGAATGATTCCTTGTATTTCAGATGAATCAGTTGTAATATCGCCTTTTTCATTTCTAATTTTTGTTATTTGAGTCTTCTCTCTTCTTTTTTTTGTTAGCCATGCTAATGGTTTGTCAATTTTATTTATCTTTTCAAAAAACCAACTTTTTGATTCGTTGATCTTTTGAATTGTTTTTTGGTTTTCAATTTCATTCAGTTCTGCTCTGATCTTAATGATTTCTTTCCGTCTGCTAACTTTAGGATTGGATTGTTCTTGTTTTTCTAGTTCTTTAAGGTGAAGTGTTAGGTTGTTCACTTGCCATCTTTCCATTCTTCTGAAGTGAGCATTTAATGCAATAAATTTTCCCCTCAATACTGCTTTTGCAGTATCCCACAGGTTTTGGTATGATGTATCATTGTTTTCATTAGTTTCAATAAACATTTTGATTTCCTGCTTGATTTCTTCTTGGACCCATATGTCATTAAGTAGAATGCTGTTTAATTTCCATGTGTTTGTATAGTTTCCAGAGTTTTGTTTGTTATTAATTTCTAGTTTTAATCCATTGTGGTCTGAGAAGATACATGGGATAATTCCAATTTTTTTGAATTTATTGAGACTTGATTTGTGACCTAATATGTGATCTATCCTGGAGAATGATCCATGTGCTGATGAGAAGAATGAATATTCTGAGGTTGTTGGGTGGAATGTTCTGTAGATATCTGCCAATTCCAATTGGTCTAGAGTCTTGTTTAGATCTTGTGTTTCTCTACTGATTCTTTGCCTAGATGATCTGTCTAATATTGACAGTGGAGTGTTCAGGTCCCCTGCTATTATGGTATTAGTGTCTATTTCCTTCTTTAGGTCTAATAGAGTTTGTTTTATAAATCTGGCTGCTCCAACATTGGGTGCGTACATATTTATGATTGTTATGTCTTCTTGATGGATCAGTCCTTTTATCATTAAGTAGTGTCCCTCATTGTCTCTTTTTATGGTTTTTAGTTTAAAGTCTATTTTGTCAGATATAAGAATAGCAACTCCAGCTCGTTTTTCTTTTCTGTTTGCATGGTAAATCTTTTTCCATCCTTTCACTCTTAGTCTGTGTGAATCTTTATGGGTGAGGTGGGTCTCTTGTAGGCAGCATATAGTTGGGTCCTGCTTTCTGATCCAGTCAGCCAGTCTGTGTCTTTTAATTGGGGAATTTAAGCCTTTAACATTAAGAGTTGTTATTGAAAGGTGTTGATTTATTCCTAGCATTTTATTGGTTGTTTGGTTGTCTTAGGTGTCTTTTGTTCCTTGCTTTCTGATTTACTGTTTGGTTTCTTTGTTTGTTGGTTCCTTAGGTTGTAGATAGTGTTTTTGTTAGCTTGTTTTCTCTTCATGAATGCCATTTTTATTGTACTAGCGGGTTTAGATTTTTCTTAGGTTTTTATGGCAGTGGTAGTTATTTTTCAGGAACCAAACCCAGTACTCCCTTGAGGATTTCTTGTAAGGGTGGTCTTGTGGTAGTGAACTCCCGCAGTTTTTGTTTGTCTGAGAAATATACTATTTGCCCCTCATTTCGGAAGGATAGCCTTGCAGGGTAGAGTATTCTTGGCTGGCAATCTTTGTCTTTTAGTATTTTGAAAATATCATCCCATTCCTTTCTAGCTTTTAGGGTTTGTGATGAGAAGTCTGATGTTAACCTGATTGGGGCTCCCTTATAGGTGATTTGATGCTTCTCTCTTGCAGCTTTTAAGATTCTCTCTTTGTCTCTGAGTTTTGCCAATTTGACTATGACATGTCTTGGAGAAGGCCTTTTTGGGTTGAATACGTTTGGAGATCGTTGAGCTTCCTGGATCTGAAGATTTGTGATTTTTCCTATACCTGGAAAGTTTTCTGCCACTATTTTGTTGAATATGTTTTCAATGGAATCTCCATTTTCCTCCCCTTCTGGAATACCCATGACTCGGATATTTGAGCGCTTGAGGTTGTCTGATATCTCTCTCAGATTTTCTTCCATGTCCTTGATTCTTTTTTCTTTCTTTTTGTCTGCTTGTGTTATTTCAAACAGCCCATCTTCAAGTTCAGAGGTTCTCTCTTCAACTTCGACAAGCCTGCTGGTTAAACTCTCCGTTGTGTTTTTTATTTCGCTGAATAACTTCTTCAGTTCAGCAAGTTCTGCTACATTTTTTTTCAGGACATTGATTTCCTTGTATATTTCCTCTTTCAGATCCTGTATACTTTTCCTCATTTCATCATGATGTCTAGCTGAGTTTTCTTGTATCTCATTCAGTTTCCTTAGAATTATCACTCGAAATTCCTTGTCAGTTATTTCAAGGGCTTCTTGTTCTATAGGATCTAGAGTATGAGATTTATTGACTTTTGGTGGTGTACTTTCTTGAGATTTTGTATTTCTGGTGTCTTTTTTTTGGTGTTTATTCATTGTGGCAGGGGGTTTCACAGTCCACCGGTTTGAGACTAATGACTAACTAGGATGTTGCTGTGGTTGCCAATTTGGTATGGCTCCCGCCGTGACTGCTCAGTTGGCCTCTAGTGTCTTGTGTGTGTGGTTGCCTCGGGTCTTGGGCTTCTCCGGGGATCCACCTTTCTGGTCAGCTTGTACTCTGCTGGGCTGGTGGATCACGTACCACAGGGTGTGTGATCTCTGTTGAGCTTTCACTTCCTGTACAGGACTTCTCCCCGTTCCGTGTGCTCTGGCCCAGGCTGTTAGATCGTGCAGTGGCGACCCCACCGGGTGTGTGGTTTCTGTCGAGTCTCCGCCTCCCTGGCCGCACGTCTCCCCCCTCTGTGCACACTGTGCTGGGCTGGGGTGTGTCTTCTGCACCCCTCGTCTATCAGCTGGGCCTTCAAGACCCTGCTCAGCACCGCCTCGCCCAGGAAGTCTACCAGGTTTCTGCTAGGCACAGACGACCGGTCTCTCTGGGTGCCTTTGTAGCACTGTGTAGATCTTTCTCGGGTCTTGTTCACCTTTGTATCCCCCCGGTATAAACCGAGTCTAGTGCCCGCCTGCAGCCTGCTCTCCGGCAGGTTCAAGCGGACCTGGGAACTCTCCTACCACACTATTCCCAACCAGAAATTCGTTAGGCTTTTTTCCAAACTGGTGGTCGCAGAGATGTTATCTGCCTCCCAGTAACAGGAAGTTTACCGGGGCCGGAGTCCAGGGTGTGGTGGAGTGACAGTCGGCCCGCCCGTACTTTCTAGCCCTCCCAACACTGGTCGGGATGCCCCACACCCCCAGCCCCGCCAGAGAACCGTGGAGGGAGTGGGAGAGGAGGCCGGCCCGCAGGGTCCGGAAAGCCCCGCGCCAGGCCAAGCAAATGGGCTCAGTGATGGCCGAGCAGGGCGGAGCTGCCCGCACCTGGGAAAATGGAGGCAGCACCAGGGCAGTGAGTGGCCTGGTGGTGCAGGCGGGAGCCGCGTGGGCATCCACCCCCCGAACAGAGCTGTGCCGGGGATCACTCACAGTGCTGTGCCAGGTCGGGCGCTCGCTCTGTCTCTGGTTTGTCGCCTTCCGTGTTCTCGGCGCTGCCGCCTCGGGCTGTTCAGTCGCGGCGCCGCTCGGGCGCTCCCAGGAATCTTCTTTAATGCCGGCCTGAAACCTCGAATCCTGAATAGGGCAGCTGGCCGCCTTCAGTGCGGCCCCAGCCTCCGGGATCCTGGCTGCATCCACAGCAGCCCTGGCGCCGTGTTCCCTGTTTCAAGACTCGCTTTTGCAGCTAAGAATCAGTTCTTTTCCTGCTCCACACTTCAAAGCTGTTGCCTGTAAATGAGGCAGCCTCTCCTGCCGGGGGCAAAGTGGCGTTGAGCCCCCACGACCGGCCAGCAGCAGCAGTCCTCCCTTAAGAGATGGCCAGAGGAAGGTCCACAAGTTTCCCGGCTGCCTGAGGCCCAGTGGCCACCTTTTCCACCTCAGCTACTCCGCGCCAGCCGCCGCAGCCGCTGCCATCTTGAAAACTCCTTACTTTTTATTATCATCAAGGATGTATGTGTGAGTTCTGCCCAACCTGAGCCGCAACGTAACATTGCCTGAGTGTGTGGCTTGACTTTACCGTTTACTAGGTGTCTGACCTTGGGCAAATTTCCAAACTTCCTGTGCCTCAGTTTCTTCACTCATAACATGATGATAAAATTACAACCTATTTCATAGGGTTTTTGAAGATTAAAAGAGTTCGTGCCTGTAAAGCACATGGAACAGTGCCTGTCATATAGAAAGCACTCATTAAGTATTGGCAAAAACCAACATCTCCCCCAAACCCCCCATATCCCTTTCTCGAACCTGATTTGTAAGCTCCTTGATAACAGGGATAACTATTCTTTTTTAAATATTCTCCATAGTGCAGCACAGAAGGTATTGAGTAAATACATCTTAAATGAAAGAACATATTTTTGATTGACACATTGAAATCATATCAGAATAATATGTTAACATTTAAATCCAAACACATAAACTCCAATTGTAACAATAAATGTCCCAATAATTTGAATGCAGATTTTGTTTTGTTTTTTTTTTCAGGTCTGCAATTGCTGTCTGGTAGACTTTTCGTGTTTCAGGGAACATGGTTTGGAAAGACAGTAACTTTTCTCCTCTCAGTTTGTGAGCATACTCTTCCGAGTGGTGAGGGTAAAAATAATTCCCCTGAAGGACTTGATATCCAAAGATCTCTAGGCTTTTTTCCATCCAACTGGTAAAGAAGCCTACAGAATCACCACTAAATTGCTGCCTTTGCAGCGCTAATGCAAGTCTCCTATTGTAGTACATGATCCAAGAAAAGACAGAGACAAATCCCAATGCTCATCTTTAAAAAAGAACATGAGAGTAGCAGATGAGTCTGTTATTTTATCCTTGTTAAAAGCACTTCAGATTACACATACCCTACTCCTACTCTTCTTCCCAGTAAGCAATTATATGTGCATTTTTAAAGTTGTCAGCAAAGTAAAACTAATGGACCAAAATGTAGGATCAGTTCTGGGAGTCATTACTTCTTCCTGCTTCCTTTGACATATTTTAGTTTGGACTTTTTTTAACAGGAGAGTCAGACTTTACATTTCAATAGACTTTCATTTTCTCAGAAACATCTGACTTGGTTCACACTTGAAGGAAAAAAAAAACTTGAAAATGAAAACAAAGTACCTATAGCATTATATAATAGCATAAGTGAGAATTATATTCTATAATTACAAATTTTCAAGAGTTAATCTTGCTGAGATGAAGACAACAAAAAGTTCTGATAGACTTTTCAATACTTAGGTTGTGTAACATATTTCTTAGATGCCTCTACTGACTCTAGTTTTTAAAATTCTACTAATCATTCTGTAAATAGCTTATTAAAAATATTCTTTTGCATCTGGAGCTCTATCTTAAATTCTAATGGGGAGGTTGAGTAATTGGGTTTGTTTTTGTTTTGTTTTTGGTTTTTGTTTTTCCACTCTAATCAACTTTTTCCTTTAACAGCAGGTTTCCAGTTCTTAGCATGATTTGGTCAATGTCCAGCCCCACCACAAGCAGCCAGGCACAGGCCTTATCCCCACTGTGACTGTTCTGCCAGTCACTGTACAGGCTGTGAAGTCCCTGGGACCTCTGCACCAGCCTCTGAGTTGGATGAGTTGATGAGAAGAGCTTTCAGTGGGTTGGCAGGTCACAGAGCAAGGGCTGTGTGCCTGGCTTCATCCTGCTGAGAGTTTGGCTATGTACAAGTGTCATGGGAAGGGGTCCGGGATGGGGGGGTGGGGACCTGGAGGGGCTGACTGGAATATCTAAACTGTTTACTGCATGTTAATAAAGTTTTATGTGGGCTAGCAATCAAACCGTGGAGTAGGCAATGAACTGGACTTCATTTTCTTCTTTATAATAGAGCTAAGTATTCGAGGCAGTCTTAAAAATTCTTTTTCATCTGCACAAATTTATTTATTGCAGTATTGTTTATAATATAATTGCACGATATTGTTTTTGTTACTATATTTATCGTCACGCACTGTGATAATTTTTTGTGGCCCTTTACCAATTTCTCACTAACCCCTTTCTCCCCGCTCTCCCTTTTCCACCTCTGGTGGCCTCAGGTTCATTCTCTCCTTTTGAAAGTTCAACAGATTGTTGTGATTGTTATATCTTCCTTTTTTTGTTTATTTGTTTACTGTTTAGTTCCCACTTATGAGGGAGGACATGTTTCTTTTTGGTGCCTAGTTTATTTACTTAACATAATTTTCTTCAAGTTCATCCATGTTGCTATGAATGGCAGAATTTTGTTCCTTTTTATAGCAGACTGATATTCCATTGTGTATGTATATACCACATTTTCCTTATCCAGTTGTCCATCAATGGACATTTAGGTTGGCTCCAACTCTTAGCTATTGTAAACAGAACTGCAATAAACATGAAAGTGCAGGTATCCCTTCCACGTTAAAAAAATTTTTGACAAACAGTTGATAAGGGTTCTGACTAGATGTCAATTATATCAGTAAACTTTGTCCATATAAATCAGATCACTTGTAAGAAGTGATCTCTGAGGCTTAATTTCTTTTCAGAAACAATAATACCACCTATTTTGCAAATTTGTAGTGAGGAGTAGAGTTCATGTATATGAAGCTCCTTGCCCAGTGCTTCGCACGTTGTTGATACTTAGTAAATAGCAGGTATTACTAACCAAAAGCAATGGTGGTGCTGTCTACGTTCCATTTGCTGCAAGAGGTTGTTCAGTTCTTCTTTGAACTCAAATGAGACTGTCAGTGAAGACAGGAGGCAAGGAGGAGAAATGACACGGGGAATAAGACTATGCTGATTTTTCCATATCATGTGAGGGAAAGTGAGCAATTCAGGAAGAATAACCAAGATGAAACCAAGTTACTACTCTCCTTTGGTGTCGGTTTTCTAGGGCTGCTGTAACAGATTGCCACAACGCAGTGGCTTGAAACACTAGAACTTATTCTCTCACGGTTCTGGAGGCTAGAAGTCTGAAATCCAGAGGTCAGCAGATCCCTGCTCCCTCTGAAGGTGCCCCGGAAGAATCCTCCTTTCCCTCATCTAGCTTCTGATGGTTGCCTGCAATCCTTGATGGCCCTTGGGTGACAACAACATAATTCCAACTTTTGCCTGCACCTTCAATGGCCTTCCTCCCTGTGTGTCTGTTTTCTCTTCTTATAAGACCACCAGCCTTAAGATTAGTGTCCACCCTAATCCAATATGATGTCATCTTAACTAATTGCATCTGCAACAACCCTCCTTCATCTGAGGCTCTGAGTGGACATGAATTTGGAGGACACTATTCAGCCAAGCACACCTTGACACTCCTCACGCATCCCACACTTTACCTCCCATGCAAACCCAATGCACACACACACACACTGTCTACGCATTTGTCATTCTTTTTTTTTACTTTTGATTTGGAAATCGTTGTAGATTTTATGCAATTGCAAGAAATAATATAGAAAGATCCTTCAAACGCTTCACCCAATTTTCCCCAATGGCAACATTTTACATAACTATATTACAATATCATACCTAGGAAATCAACATTGATAAAATCCAGTGACTTTATTCAGATTTCACCAGTTCTACATGCATTCGTGTGTGTGTGTGTGTGTGTGTGTGATCTTTGGACTTCACCTGCATGAGGATATCAGGACAGATTGTTTCAGATTTGGGATATAATTGTTTTTGCATATTTGGAGGTAGTCTGGGGAAGTGTGGAAAAGTTTTATGGGAAGGAGAATCAAAAGCACATTTTTGTTTCTTCTGTATTCTTTTCTTAATTAACATATGGCTCAGATAAACAAAAAAAAATTTTTTTTAACCCAAGTGACATCAGCCGTCTGGAGATGACAGTACGAGTCTTGCTGAACATTTCAACTTCTTCATTCTCTCGTCTTTGCTGACATTACAGATGCTTCTCTCCATTCCCCCATTTATTTGACAAATGCACATGAAGCACCAAGTCTGTGTTCGATGCTGGGGATACAATGACGACTGTCTTCACTGTGCTTACAACTAACGTGAGCAACTAGAGAGAATTCATGATCAGCGAATCCTAAGAAGTGAAATAAAAGGAGATGGGGGAATGCTGTGGAAGCACGTAGCGGGGGGACCTAACCCCCTGCAGAGTGTGGGGAGAAGCCGGGGCGGTCCTCCTGGAGGAAGGGATGCCTGAGTGAAGAAATAAACGATGGGTAAGGAGAGGGAAGGCAGAAGGGAGCAAAGACTCTTCCAAACTGCGAGGACCTGAAGTTGAAGTATTTGGAGGATGAAAAATACCAAGGTGAACCAAGAAACTAAAATTTCTTTTTAGCACTCCAAGGAGATATTTAGATATTTGTGTGGTTTATAAGGAGAAGTTAAAAATATACGAAAATGACAGGTGTGCTAGTTCCTGAGGAGAGACAGGATTCAGGGAGCAGGAGGCCTTGGAGATGGGGGTGGACTTGCCGCCATCGTAATAGGAGGAAGGGGGGGCAGGGGGACCTGGTCATGCTCGTGCATTGGGTGGGAAGAGGTCACGCGCATTCTCATCTGTGACCTCTACGTTCAGAGTGCAGTATAGTGCACAGGCATTTACTCCAGTGAAGGGGGTGATGGCAAGGCCAAAGTGTGGAGAACAGATGGGAAATCAACAGAATATCTGTGGAGCACAGAAGAGGGAGACTGCAGAAATGTTAGAAGATGTGAATTTGTAGCAGCATCAACCTAAACGTTCTGTGGCATCTCCAGCAGCTCTTGCTCCCAGATGGAGATGCAGAGAAGATAGAAGTCAAAGATTTGGGTCTCGCCAAGAGAAAACAGTGCACAACAGCAGGCAAGGAGATTGATGATGGTTGTAAGTTAAGCTAAGTAGAAAGAGCAGGGAAGACAAGAAGCTGTCGCATAAGGAGAGAATCAAGAAATGAAGAACCTTAGAAGACTTGGTGGGAAGGAAGAACCAGAGAAAGCTGAAAGGTTAGGAGCCCATGGCCCGAGGCTGTGGAAGGCCTGAGTTTATTATTTTAGAGGCAAAGCAATTTAATGTGAGGGCAGATCCAGGAGGTTCAGCCATGGGAGTGAGTAGCTTCAGGATGTGGAGGAGGTTATTGTAGCTGAAGAAACAAAAGGACATGGGTGGAAGTCGAGCTGTCCGCTTCATGGCTGCAGTCATGCAGGATGTTGGCAGGACGTGGGGAGAGAACAAGCCTGGAGCTTCTCAGTAACCGAAGTAGAGAGAACAGAATGGCAATGGTGACAGAAACGAGGAGGTGGTGGCACTTCGTGGCAAGAACCTCAAGAAGAAAGGTTTTCAGGTTTTTGCATCCCTGAACAAGGGTAGAGGACTAATGGTCTAGAAGAGGCAGTATGACATGAGGGGGGCACTGAGACCACTTCCCAGCACTGACAAGGAAGACAAGCAGTAACAAGTAGCCTCCATTTGAGGGGCTTCCACAAAGCAGTGTCATCAGGGGACAGTTTTCAATTAAAGCATGGAGGAGAAAGGGATGTCTGGTGTAGAGATGGTGCATGTAAGCGTGTGTTTTTTCTGGTTTGGGAGCTCCAGAGAACACAGTAGAAGGGTCAGGAAGGAAGACAGTGGTGGGAGGAGGCTGGATCAGAATAACGTGGAGTAGGAGGATATGGGAGAAGATAGATGAAGGAAGGAAGGCTCACAGCGACGTGAGGTAGGGTGGATTAAGCTGCCACTCAATTGCCCAGAGAATTAGTCGCAACTTTCCACCTGTAGATGGGAGGAGACTCAGGGACTTGCCGAGCACTGCTAGATGCACTTCCAAGCCTTAAAAGAAATGCAAACTCTGAGTTCTTGGAAGACGTGACCTTTGGTCTGGATTGACTGTGATGGTCCCCGGGAGATTCTGGGAGTGAGGCAGCTTCCACTCAGGTACCCAGAGACTGGTAGGGGCACAGCGCCCAGAGAGCCTGGGCTGGGAGCGGGTGGTGGAGCAGGCTCTCTAAGGGGGCAGTGATGACCAGGAGATGCTGGCACACGGCCTGCTCTGCTTCTCCCTTTGGGACTCTAAGCTCAGCAGCACTGCTGTTAGAGAGTCTCTGTGCCCTCTGGAGGAAGTAGTAAAGATCTGTGGCTAACACTTTTCAATTCCCCTTTGTACCATGTCCCTACAGAGCAATCAGACCTGTCAGTTTTCTGGATGAAATGGAGAGGCACAATAAGTTCAAAAAGGGGAAAGAAATCTACCCTCAACCAACCCAATGGACCATTCTTCAATAATGGAGAGCATCAAGTAGCAGCAAAAGCCGAAGTGGGGACTAAAAGGTAAGTGATTTTTGATGAATATTTCCGATTACACACCGGAAGTGTAGGCAATCCTTCTGTAAGGTATAAATCAAGCAACATCCAGATTTCAATCCAAGTCCAGGGTCCTGTATCCAGTTCCCAGCCACATGCAGTGCAGGAAGAAAAAGAGGCCCAGAAAACAACTAGAAAAAGAGGCTCCACTTAAACCCTCTTTCATTTGATTAGAGTTGGCTCCCAAAAAGCAATGGAGAACATGAACAAAAAGAGATAACTGGGAGAATATCTTCTTTGTGCAGTGATATCTTATTGACACAATTTAAGAAAGAGCTCATTCTTAGAATTTGAGAACTTGTTAGAAAATAAAATGTTACCTTTTCTATGAAATTGACCTTGCTGTCCAGAAGCCTCCTGGATTTTTATTTAGAATTCTAGAGAGTTCAGTAAAGATTTTCAAATGCAACTACACCTTCTGCTAACATTATATGCAGAGGCCTCTTCCTCCTAGAATCACAGGGTATGTAATCGAATCTTCTCTAGAAATAAGAAGTCAATATGATAATTCTACTACTAACAAGTATCAATTTCATCAGAGTTTAATTTCCAAATTGAGACTCACTTTACATGAGATCCATCTTCTTAACAAATGTTTAACTGTATAATACGTTATTGTTGGCTATAGGTATAAATGCCTATTTTTTTTTTAATCTCAGTAACTCTGACATCTCAAAACTGCAATTATTCATCTTCCAATCATGTAAATAAAATGTAGAGGAAGAACAACCATCAGAGGCTTACACAGTTTATGGAAGAGAGAATGAGAAAGAGCCACCTGCTAAACCAGACTCTAGAAATTCAAGGGCCAGAGAGTCTATAGTATGGGTCAAATAATTAAAACATGTTCACTAAGAGGATCATAATATCTTTTTAAAACATAACCAGAAGTAATGTGGGCATAGAAACAACAGAAACTGAGATTATTTCCTTCACCTAGTGCCTTGGATTGAATATCCCCCCCCAAAATTAATCCTCACTGTAACTGTTGAGGGTGGGAAATCCTGTTATGGTAACTGGAAGGTGGGGCCTTGAAGAGGTGATTAGATTGTGAGGACCCAGTCACAGTGAATGGTTTAATGGTGGTCATGGGTGTGGTTCTGAGGACTTTAAAAGGAGAGCACGTGAGGAGCTATCCCTCCTGCTCCTGCCATCTTTTCCATGTGATACCCTGTGTCTCTATAGAGAGTCACCCCCAAGAACAAAGCCCTCACCAGAGGTGTTCCCTAGACTTTGGACTTCCCAGCCTCCAGAACTGTAAGCAATACATATTGTTTCTTTATAAATTACCCAGTTTCAGGTATTTCTATTATAAGCATCAGAAACGGACTGATATACCCAGGAAACTGAGATTATTTACTCTTCTTGTGTACATTTTAGGATAGATGGGCACACATTAATCAAGACTGAAATATAACCAAAATCTCTTTATGTAAAGACCTCCTCAAAGATTCCATGTCTGCACTTCTCATGAACTCTTGAACTTACTGTAATCTGACTTCCACCTTAAAATGCCTCTGAAACTTCTCATCTTCCCGAATTCAGATGACATTTTCTGTGCTTATCTGACATAGTCTCTGCAACATTTGTCATTGTTTTCCTGGCTTTGGCCATAGGCCAGCTGAGGAAGTGAGCACATACCAGGAAATGTCCAGTAGAAATGACCATTACCTTCCAGAAGCACTCTATGTGATTGGGAGACAAGACATACAAGATGACATGCAATAAGGACCCCACAGAAGAGAAACCTCCTGCCTTCGTCTGGGTCAAAAAAGACTTCACAGGGGATGAGGGCCTTGGAATTGACTTCAAGAGGGGATCTAAATAAGACTGACAGTGAAAAGGAAGCAAAGTGTGGGAAATGGCCTTACGGCAAGTAATGGCCAATATTTGCCATTATGTTCACCTGGCAGTGAGGCCATCAGTCAGATGAAGCTAAAAGTAAGAATGAAAGGACTATGGGGTCAACCAAAAAGCTAATTATAGCCCAAATGTGCAGGCCTTGAATGCCTAACAAAGGCCACTCTCTGAGCTACAGTGTGGAGATGGAGTCGGTCATTAGTACCTGCCCTTTCTGTTTTGTTGAGCCTTTTGAAATTGCCTCTTGTTTTGGTCAAAAAGGGTCACATATGAGTATTATTCTAGTTCTACCTAATTTTTCATAGTGCAATTAGGAGGACAAAGGAGTTTATATCTACAAGAATACTTATAAACAATAGAGAGCTTGTACATACAAATTATTCTTATTATTATAAAATGACCTTTTATTGTCACTAGCAAAGGGCTGGTGTGACGAAGAGCCTCACTCAGTGGAGAATCTTTGTCTTGTAATATTTTTAAGACTTCCAGGAAAATCACTATTCTTCTAAATTTTCTCTTGTAAAAGCTTTTCCTTCCCGAAATTAATGGTCATTCTATAACTATCTGATAATCAGAGAACAAACCAAGAAAACCAAAGGGTTCTGACATCTGGTCTGCTCTTAAAACAAGTCCACATTTCTAAAGTTGCATTGTAGATATATATCCCAGTGGAAATAAATAAATACATTAATGAAAAAACTAGCAAAGCCAGAAGCAAACCACAGAAATGGCCCTACTCAGGACACTGGGAAATATTTGGGAAATATAAAATAATGAGGCCTCTGGTTGCTGAAGACCATACTAACTTGGTGTCACCCCGAAATATTTGTGTAATTAATTGAGTGGGAAAGGTAATGACAGTGCTTCTGTTTCATTTACATCTAAGAGACGTGCAGAAACAAAGTAGACAAAGCTCCTACTCTCCCACTCCTTAAAAGAAAAAGTAGAAGGAAGGAGTGAGAAGCAAAGCCCTGCAGAAAGGACACAATCTATCTTCTGAGCCAGACATGAGCTCAGACAGGGAGAGCAATTTAGAGCTGTTGAAATAGGCCCCTTTGGCCAAAGGCAGCTCTGTGAACCTTCCCTGACTTGACGGAACACTCACAGGCTATCTATAACCAGTACACAGCTTCTAGAAAATCTGACTGCTTCGAACACCCGTGTTGATTTTGCAAAAGTGACATCATCAACAAGACATACATACAGCAGCCCAGGGCTCTGAGCAGGTCGTGCTGCTGCCTGCATTGGGGTGCCAGAGCAGCTGACACGCCACAGTCTCCATGTGGCTTGCCTCTGCTGTTTAAGTTACATTTATATGACTCGATACTGATGCGTTCATTTGTAAATAATGCCTTTGTTCCCTTTATAACATTAGAAATTGTCATCACCTTTAGGAAAAGAAATTTCTCTCACTCACACTCCAAAGGACCAGCAAACTGTTTTACACACACTCAGCACTCAAATAAGTTTGGGAGGTAATACTGCTTCCAAAACCCTTTCAGAACATGGAAAATGAGGTCAAGAGCCAGGCCAATTAGTCAGTTAGTGGGGACACCTGCTCCTCCTTCCCACGACTTGTTTGCCAGGGACAGTGCACTGGCAAGGTCCAGGCAACTGGGTCTTGGCTATGGGCTCTCCAGAGCATGGGGCAGATGACTGCAATCGCCTCATGCCCTGACCCTGCAGACACACACATGCATGCACATGCACACACACATACACGCACACGCACACACACACATGCATGCACACGCACCTGGAGTTTTTCACACTGTTGTGGTTTGGATAAGAAGCAATGAAGAACTCTGCCCTCAAGAAAGGACACTACATAAACCCAAGGGGGGTCTCACATGTTGGCAGTGAATCAGTGTCAAGTTACAGAGAGAAGCAGAGTGAGATTCACACAAATGTTGGTGCTATCTGAAACCTACTGACCTTAGATGTTATCTGAATCAAAAGGCCTAAAATTGGAAAGTTTCTCAGCCCTCACTGAGATTCTCAGGGAATCCACCCAGAAGCCCAGTAATAGAAGGAGAAGGAGGAGGAAGACGAGGAGGAGGAAGAGATCAGCTAACCTTTATTAAGTGCTTAACAAGGCATTGTTTTTAAGAGCTTCGCCTGTATTAACTCACGACAACCCTATAACTGAGTACCAACATCTTTTCCAGTTTCCAATGAAAAAACTGAGAACCAAAGGGTTAAATCATTTTTGGGGTCAATGAAATCAGGCCAGGTGGCTTCAGAGCCTCAATGTTAAGGGCCACAAAAAATTATTACATGGTATAATGCTGAATATACTAACTATCCTAATTTGACCATCACATGCTGCACGCAGGTATTGATATTCAATGCTGTACCCCACAGACACGTACAATAAATTATGTTTCAAAAAAATAATAAAATAAAATTTTAAGTACAAGGAAAAAAATTCATCAGTGTGAATGTATACAGCTGTATATGTCCTCTCTATCCATAATTGCTCTTTCAGGAATTTAATACACAAGTGTGCATGTAAACAATTATTTATTGGTGCATGGTTGTAGTTTGTTCAGGAAATAATCCATATTTCCATCAACAAATAACTAGGAAAAGGAGGAACTGGTAAAGGGACATGAAAATCAACTGCATTGTACATTGATAAGTTAAAATTTAAAAAAATAAAAAAAAAAATGACAGCAAAAATAAAAGTAAAAGTGCGGATATGGAAGCTGGGCAGCAACAAGGGAAAATGTTATGAGTGAAATTAAGAAAAGGAAAGCTTAAGCTTTAGATCAGGAAAAAAAATTTTTTTCTTGACACTTCTATTAGATATTAGCAGAATATTCATACAAAGTGAATAGTGAGTCATTTTTTAAAGTATTTTAGATTAACTGAATAATGGTTCAAAAAAGTTTATCATTAGGGTAAAAAAAAAAAAAAAACTTGTGACTTCTTTTGGGCTCTAATGTCTTTGATGATAATTCTCCTACTATCATGTTCAGAATTATCCAGGAGGTTCTAAAACTATAATTGAATAACTAACTGTTTTTCTCAAATTCTTACTGAAATTCCCTTAAAAGTCACTGAACAGAATTTTCACAGATTTAAGTTTCCTTTCTCTCTAAAAATTATTCTTAAACACTTTGGTACCTTCTACCACTGTATATGATGGTATGTGATTTTTCACACAATTATATATGCCACTATTTCACATCTAATCTATCCAGATTACATAATGTTCTGCAAAATAAATCATTCTTTTCAGATGTTCTAAAAAAGTATGTTTAGATTATAGTCAAGGAAAGAATAAAATACCAAACTGTATGTGCAAGTGTGATTACAACCACAATACAAAGAAAATGCTCTTCTCTTAACAGCTAGAATGAATATTTCTCCTAAAGGTAGGGATGGGGGCCTACTTTTGTTGGGAAGATGCTTCAGGAAGCCCTTTGGGGCAGAAGCTGAGCCCTTAGTTAGTGCTTCTCCAATTTTGGGGGGAAAGTGTCAGTAATTTCCACTTCGCTCCCTGATGACACTTTAGAGCGAATGGATTCTCTTCGCAAACACTGATAGAAAGACAGGATGCAGCTAACCCTAGAGTATCCCACTATATTTTTTAAAAAAGAAAAGAAAAGTTGAAATAAAACTATGGTAAATTGCAAGGGAGTCATATTAGCAAGAAGTTCCCAATAGTTTTTATTTCTTGTTCTTGGGTAATGTGATTTTGTTACCTCTATACCTTTAAAACCTCAATGTTTAGATGTGTATGTAAAGAGGCAGTGAGGAGCAACTCATTCCAGCTCTGGAAGGCAGCTGGAAATCTTGCAGAAGACAGTACTAGGAAGGATTAGTAACAAAACCTCCATCCTTCTCAGGTCCTCAGGGTTCTTAGCTTCCTCCTGCCATCACGTCCCAGTCCCTTGCTCCTAGGATCAGGTGACAGTGACAGGTGAGCAAGAGCCTCAGGAGAGAGAAGGGGAGGTCAGGGAACGACAGGAGGAAGGAGCATCTAGAAGCAGAAATTATGGATATTTTCTCCCATTTTTTGAAAACAGCTTACCCTACAAATAAATCTCAAATAGATGACCGATGCTGATAGAAAAATAAGGTTCAAGACCGGGGAAACGCCAGGTCTTTCCCGATTATATCAGTTCCATAGAGTGTATAACTGGACAGTCAGAAGGCTGGTTTCCTCAAACAGCACATTGGATGGTCACATTTGCTATCTAAGGAGGAGGGTAAAGAAGAGCTGGCAACATTTTGTAATCCATATTTTTAGTCCTTTTACCCCTGCTGTTCTTGCCAACGCTTGCTCTGCCTTCCTACTCCAGCCTGCAGAACAGGGATTTACAGCCAGCGACTGAGCCCCAAGCCAGCTGCTTAAACGCACCATGACTTCCCACATCACATAAGCCCCTAAGCCTCAGAATCCCCATCAATACGATGGGAATGATGACAGTATCTACCTTTTGAGCTTATTTTAAGCATTAAATGAGATAATTAATACATAAAGGCCCTTGTAACTTTAAAGCATTCTATAACATGATTTTATCCAAGGTCAACAAAGTTTATACTGTTTCAGAAAATACAGGAAAATCTCCCCAAGTAATATAGATGGCTAAAATACACAATTTTGGAATATCACATAATTTTATAGCATTAGTAATTCAAGTATTGTTAATGAACTTAAAACAAATTGTACGTTGTCCTCTCGTTTTTATTTTATTCCCGTATGCACTTATAAACAGAATCTAGCTTAAAGGAAAGTGAGCTAATTTGACTCTTTTACTTGAAAGCTTCTTAAAAAGTAAAAAATAAATAAATAAAAAGACCTTTGAAAGTGAGATTGTCTAAAAAGGAAGGTAATGTCCCTTTCTTGAAGTCACTTTTCAAAATGCAGCAATGCAGATTAAGTTGAATGAAAAACTCAGTGATATCTCCCTGAGAATTCCACGCTGCTTAATCAGAATATTTTCCCTTATCCTTTGATTTTTCTAGGTAAAACTATCCTAAGTTTACCTTTCTTTTTCATTGTATTAAGTATAAGCACATTCACGATATTAAATGTTAAACTTCTGCACATTATCATTACTATCATTACTTTAAATAAATCTGTGTTAATCAATTGTAAGTAAATATTCTAAGTGAAACTCACCTTAATGTCAAAGCCATGAGGTTGCGCTAAAGCCCCACAGGTCCTGGTCCACAGTCATTTCCGATCACTCTGCCCATCTTCTCTACCAAGCACATATATAGTTTTGGGCTGACAAGGACCTCTAAGGGAGCTCCCAATAGGGAGCTCCAGCCTCACAATGCACCCACTTCCGGGGCTGAGCAACTCTCCATATTAGAAGGCTCTTCCTGACTCTGAACAGCAATTGCTTTCCTTTAACTTCCATCCATGAGCCTAGTGCTCCCGTCTGGAGCAGCACAAAAGGCTGATCCCTCTCCACAGGAAGAGAACTACCATGTTCCCCATCAATCTCCTCCTCCAAATATATCAAATTGTGAAACTCTTCCTTATAAAACTCAGCATCCTGACTCCCTCTGGATGCAAACTTCTCTGCATGTCCCCAGATGGATATACTGTGTCCCAAGCATCCTCTAAACTGCTTGGTGAACTCCTCTTATGAACAGATATTACTTCTGTAATTGTAACCTAGATTTGCATACATATTATTTCTTTCTTTCTTTTGAGAGGGGGCATTTGTTTAGGAATCTTTATCTCATTCCAGGTGTGTATTGAGTTTGTTCCTTTTTAGTTGGAAATATCATGACTGTATGAATAAATTCCCCTTTAAAATATCTAGAAAACATCTTAATATTTTTATTTAAATTCAGCATCCTTGTACTCCTGAAGGTCAAAGAGAAAAGAACTACATGCATCTTACTGTTAAGCATTTTCAAAAGCAAGCCACAAATCTTTACAGAGAGCAGACTTCTGAAAAATGCTTGCAGTCAAAGCAAAGATGGTGTTTCATCTTCAGAGTGTGTACCAGCTCTGTGCCTGGGAGAGGAAATAGACAGCCTGGGCCCTGTACCGACTGGATGCGTCACAAGTAAGAAAAGTTTTAGCTATGTGTTTGATAATCATAAGCTAAGCTAATCTAAGAGCTGTAGTTGGGGTGAGCTTTAAAGGTGTTTTATTACATCTCTAGGACCTAGCATAGTACCTGGAACATGGTAGGCATTTTGGAATCAGGCTCTGCTTAGATGCCAGAGACACACCTGTGAACAAATCACAATTCCCTGTCTACACACAGCTTACGCCTGCACACACACTTGTAAGTATGTGTACAGCGGTGGTATTTACGAATGAATTCATAAAAGCCAAAGTACAGAAATCCACCTTCCCTCCTCATTTTTCATCAAGAACAACAAACCAGTATAATTGTGATCTTACAGGCATAACTAGAAAATAGAAATGTTTCATTGTCCTTGGGGGATCATTGATTGATGTTCCATGAATTAGGGCAAGAAAAACTATCTCAGGCCCCGAAATGAAATAAGTAAAAGAATAAAAGTGTCACCTTGGATTTGTCCACTCAATAAAATAGGGTCAACATACTTAGTCATTTGTATGGCTATAATAAGGGAGAATAGGTAAGTATTTATAAGTATTTAGTCATAGGGTTTTTTCCAAAGTCTTCATTTTATGGAGAAGGAAATTGAGGCCAAAAGACGCTCAAAGGCTTGGCTAATTTGACACAGTAAATTAGGGTCATTGCAGGGACAAGCTCTCCAGTCTCCCATGCCCAGTGTGTGCCCTCTCTACTCACCCCAATTTCTCCCTGTGACTTCTGGACAGAGGAAAAGGAAGTGAACAACTGTAACAGAATGCACAGGAGCTCATTTTAATATCTCCTTTTTCCTAAAACTCTAAATCTGAAATCAGGTTAAAAGAGGCAAAAGTTGGAATTCTTGCAAAAGGAAGCTTGCACCAAAAACTATGAAACTAATGCTCAAAACACAATATAGTAGGCTAAATGAAGGTAAAACTCAACCAAATGTTTTCGTTCATTTCAAAGTGATTATCACGTGTCAACAATTTACAAGGCTAAGGAATCCTGGCAGTAGGCATATGCCATTAAAGGAAGAGAAGTTAACATCTGTGGTATTTTACCTTCCATCTGCTTTTCTAGTAACTACATTTGGTCATAATGTTCAGTTTGAGTAGAAAATAACAGATGGGTATAAAAGTCCCACGTACGTCTTAGAGAATACAGGAAAACATGTATTTATGATGCAATATTTCATAGCTTTTGTCAAAACTAGTCTGCCTTTGACCTAAATAGTCAAGAATATTTTTATCTTCATCCAAAATTTTACTCTATCATCTGTTAAAGCTAACTTTGAAATCTTGGATTCAAATATCTCTGCAGGCAATATACAGAAAATATACCACAAAATACACTGATTATTTTGAAGTCCTATAACTGATTTACTGACACTCTTACCAGAAGTTCTATATTTTAAATGAGTATCATTCCTGGGCGATGCAGCCAATGTAGCTATTGCTCAAAATATTTTTGGAACCAGTCTTCAGGAAATGCCTTCAGAGCCAGATTACAACCCTTGCAAGAAAACCACTTGGATTACCTGAAAGTCACACCCCACTTGTGACCAATCATAACATCATCCAGCTTGATCATCCACTTATTCACCAGATTTTGTACTTACTTGGTTATTTCCAAAATCAAATTCATCCTCAAAGGAGAAGTAATTATTCATATTGAAGTAGTTTTTCAGAGATTCGGGGACAATTCTTGAGCAGGCTTATCAATTACATGTGCTGGGACAAAGAACTCACAGAAGGGGAAACAACCTGGGCTGGCATCACCGGGATGTACAGTGTGCCCAGGGGTGACAACCAGGCCTCAAGGGCTGACCGGCAGTCCTGGCAAGAGCTGAAGGGCCGTCCCATACAGTGGATGGTTCAGGCAGTCATTGGTTCGAGGATGACCCATCTAGCCAAGGAGGTCAGACCTTCCAAAGGTCTTTCACTTCAAACAGGGGCCATAAATACTGACAGCAATGGTCCTGGCCTCAGGCAGTTTTGTTTAAATCCCAGCTCTAGAACTGTGGTTACTAGAGGTGAAAAGGGGGAAGGAAGTCGGAGGATAGTTAAGAGGTTGGTTAATGGACAGAAAATAGCTAGATAGGAAAAACAAGTTCTACTGGTGGTACAGTCGAGCTGGGTATCTATAATTAGCAATAATTTAATGCATGTTATCAAATGGCTAGAATAGAGGAAATCAAATGTCCTCATCACAAATAAATGATTAAGTTTTGTAATGATAAATATGCAAATTACCCTGATTTGACCTTCACACATTGTATATATGTATTGAAATACAACTCTGTACCCCACAAATATATACAATCAACATATTTCAGTAAAACATATTTTAGCTCTGAAACCTTCTAGCTGTGTGAATTTAGGCAATTAGTTTGCATTGTTTTTAATGCTCTTGGATAAAGTCTGTTACCAAATAATAGATGTAGTTTTAACTAAATAAGATCACATCAAGTTTATTTTCCATTGTGTGTCAACAGAGAATGCATGTCAAAAAGTTATGTGCACAAGCTCTGAAGTCAGACAATCCTAGGTTCAATCCCAGCTCTCCATTTACTAGCAACTGACCTTACACAAGCTACTTGAGTTCTATAAGCTCCCTTTTCTTCATCTGTGAAATGGGGATAATCTCTCTCTTGAATAGTTGTGAATCAGTGAGATAACCTACATACTTAGCACCATTCTGAACACACTGCAGTGCTAATTGTTGGCTATGTTGTTGGATGTGGGGGGAAATGAGAAGAGTAAGACCCAGTTGCTACCCCAAAGCTGCTCAAAAGAGCCCAGTGGAGTTGGGGAGAGACCAGAATTATAACTGCAATAAATCCAGTAGCAGAGACAAGTCCACAGTTCTGGGTGAAACAAAGTGGAAATGGTCATGTCAGCTGCTAAGTGGGTGGGGGAGGTAAGGAAAGCTTCTGAGAAAAATGCTCTTTACACAGCATCTTGAAGGATGAGTAGGAAGGCACAGAGCATGTCACCATGGCGTTCTGGGGACCAGAAGTTGCATGCTGCTTTCGGAACATAGGAAAACACTTTGGAAGTCAGATGAGGTGGCAGCAGTGTCCATTGGGAGGGGGTGGCTTATCAGTGAAGAGCTCAGCCTCTGGAGCCAGACTGCTCAGGTCTGAATCCTGGCTCAACAGCTTACTAGTGGTATGTCCTTGGGTGAAGTACTTACCTCTCTGTTCCTCAATTTCCTCCTGAGAAAATAGGGAGTGTGATGTCACCTATCTCATAAGGTTATTAGGAGAATTTAACAAATTAATGCTTACAAAGTGCCTAGCACAGTGTGGCACAAGTTAAGTGTTCGGTGAATTTAGCTATTATGATTAATTGTCATCGCCGTTCACCATAGACAGCAGCATCACAAAAGGCAGAAAGCATGATCTGGTTTCCAGGGAAGAAAGGCTGGCATAGCGGGCACAGCACAGGCCCCGGAGACCAGCTGTTTAGCACGAGGCTGAAGATCTGGACGGTGAGGGGTCCTTGAGGGTAATCAAGCAGACAGCAGAGGCTGAAACCTCACGGGACAGGCAGGGCTGCACCACTCAGAGGACAGTCCCTAGCGCACTGCTCCTGTGCCACACACCAGAATTCCACACCCCATGAGGATTTGCTTTCGACCAGGCTCATCTCAGCTGCGGGAAGATGCTGGGCTAACACACATGGGGAAAAAATGGAGGAGGACAATCTTGTAAACAATTACAATGTCTTTGGAAATGCTTATTTGCTTGTAGAAGTTATGATACAACTAATAAAAATTCCACCACTTTAATTATCAATCTTTACTGGGATAAAAGCAAAAACTGTAACCGTGTTATTCAAAATACACCTGTGCTTTCCCTAGCAGTGAAATAATAGCTGTGCTCAAACTGAAGAATTTGTGAGAATCCCACCACAATCTTGAAGTTTAATAACAAAGCAACACGATCCCTTACTTTCATCACTGAATTTTATAGGATATTTATTTGCTGAGAAAAGAGTTGAATTACCTTGAACTCTCAAAAGGAAAGAACGGAACTGAGGACACCAGAGGCGGGAAAGGGGGAGGATGACAGTGGGTTAGGGAGAAACTGTTAAAGGGTCACAAAAAGAAATGTTTACATTGTGTAATGATAAAATAAAATTGAAAAAAAAAAAGTTGAATTAGCCTATTGACACGAGTAATTTCAGATCTATCAAGGATATGGCTATGCCACTTAAAATAATCTGGCTTTGCATTTAATACTAAATCTAATCTTGCTTTATCCATAATTTCTAAAAATTTGATATTCTAACGCGATAACAGGTTAGCCGTGACCATCAGCCTGGGAGCGCTCAGTGTTATACTGTCCTCTGGTGGTGTATGTGGAAAACTGCAGCCTGAAATGTTTCCTCTTTCAGTTTCTTGTTACATTAATTTGCTGTGCTTTCCATATCCTTGTGAGCTGCCTTAAGTACTTTCTGGAATAAAACAAGGTTAAATAAATAGATAAATAAATGTATAAGATAGGAAGCATCGGTTAGGGGTTAAAAATATGGGTTGGAAAACTCATCTGCCTGGGTTCGAATCCCAGCTCTGCCACTTCAGCAGCTGTGAGAACCTGGGACAACTCCTGGAATAGAGATAGGCACTGTGTGCCTGGCTCCGCATCTGTAAAAGCAGGAGAACAAGAGCTGACACTCCATAGTGTCGATATGCAGACTACATGAGTCAACATGTGGAAAGCACTCAGAACAGCAGCTGGTACATGACAAGCATTGTTCAAAACAAGAGCTATCCTCATCAAAAAGGATAAATGTTTGTAATGATGGATATGCTAATTACCCTGATTTGATCATCACACATTGTACACATGTATTGAAATATAACCCTGTACCCCATAAGTATGTACAATTATTATGTGTCAATTACAAAATTTTAAATAGTTTTTTTAAATGAGAGTCATTTCTATTACCTAAAAGGTAAATGGTGGCCCACTCCCAAGGAATAACAGAAGTTCTCAGGAACCCACACACCACTTCCTGTTACACTTTTCTCTGTGTAATAGAGACACAAAAAAGATTACTCAAAGCAACATGAATGCAATGAGAAGCCTGAAGGGGCTGCACCTCAGCGACTCCTCTGTTAGAAGGAGAAAGCTGGCTACTGCCCCAATTCAAAGTTAGCTTCTGTTTTTTATCATAAAGACAAGGAAATTTTACAAGAAAAATCAATTGATTCAATCATTTCAAAAGGACACAAAGACATGGGCAGTGTGACAAAAGCTATCTAAGGCTAAGTATAGCTTAAACAACGGAAACTAGTAACATCAGTAAAATTAACGTGACATTCCAAAGTACAATTTGTGAAAAGCTAAGTTGATCAAACTATGATCATTATGTAATCTAAAATATAACCTCTCCTTAAATGATTTAAGCAAAAGTTACATTCTTATGATTAAATGTAAGTATAAGTGTCTCTAAAGTTTCCAACAATAGACAGCTTGTCCTTAGCAAACATTTTTTCACATTTTTCCCTATAGCAATTCTTTAAAATCTCTTAACAGGATCAGTAAGTCAACTACTTGTTAGCTCTAAAATCATTAAAGTATACAATCCCATACCTAAGCAGTGATTAGAGTTGATTACATGGGCTGTTGCCACGCTATCTGTGGGCTTTTGCCCCTTAACCAAGGGCTTTTGCCCCATACATGCATTACCTAAAAACTCTATTCTAAAAGTCAACTGAGAATCAAGATTTCTAACCCTCTACAACTTCCCCTCTGTGTCCAGCCTGAGACCACATCTCAGAAGAGTAAGAATGTGTGATATGGAGTACAGAAACTGAAATGGCAACCAAGTTGAGCTATGATTATGTCTTTTTTAACGACAGCAGGTAAACCATAGACGGCTAATGTTGTACATTGGATCTTAGAGCACATTCTATTTGGCCCCCTCTTTCTACAGTGGGGGAGCTTGAGGCCCAGAGAAGTGATAACTCAGTTCTCCTGATACATTTCCACACTGTTATAACTGCTTAATGCTCTGAGTCCTTGTAAGCACAAGTGATTTCCATGAAAAGGACACAGCTCTGACCAACCAGCTATAGGTTACCCATGCCTTTGTGTTCCCCATGCTGCTACAGGGATTGCTGTGGTGTGCCCACAAGCAAGCCCATATGCACAGAAACCTGGGGAGTCAAAAGGGAACAGATCTTTAGAGACAAAAAGGCTTTCCAAACCCCCCCCCCCCGCCCACCAGTGTCACAAAACCGCAAACATTTTCAAGCAGATAAGTACAAGAACTGGTCTGCAATAGGAGGATGACAAGACAATGGGGACTGGGAATCCTAGGCAATTAGTGCTCCTCAGGCTAACTGCAGTGGAAGGCCTTGTGCCTTGATCACGTCTAATCCGGTGGGCTCTGCCACTCCATGGGAAGCCAAGACCTCTCCAATGGACTGTGGTGCACACCATGATTCATCCTCAGACTAACAATGCTCTCTGGAAATTGCCCTTGGCTCAAGGCTGCCCTGTTCAAGGTTATGCCCCTTCCCCCAATGTTTGGTCAATGTGAAAGTGTCAAGACCCAGCACCCTCAGAGCAAGTGGAGACAACTCCGAATGCCATCAGCACCACCAGTGGCATCTGCGGAGGCCCTTGTTGAGAAGGCGTCACAGCCCAGCTGCTCCCTCGCCCAGTCCTGCTCCCTTCCCTTGCATGGGTGTGATCCTGAGAACATACCCATAGAGACTTCCTGCATCTTCCCAGAGAAACCAACCTGCAATAGCCCTTTTCTGATACAAAAATCTCACTCTTTACTCCCCTTGGGGGTGGGCGTGGGCAGGGCTCAATTTAAAATAAATAAATCCAATTGCATACTTAACCTTTCTAATCTGAAGAGTGTAAGCTTAATATCCAGCAAAACCTATTTTAAATGCTCTTTCCCCATTGCTTCCATCTAAATTATCTTCGATGTAAAAGGCCATTTCTCCCCAAACCCAGTGGACTGAATGCTCATGTCTCTACAAAATTCATGTGGACATCCTACCCTCCAACCTCCCCAAAGTGACAGTACTAGGAAGTGGGGCCTTTGGAGGTGATTATATCATGATGGTTGCCTTGGGTTGAATGTTCCCCCAAAATTTAATTCCCACTGTAACTGTTGAGGGCGAGAAATCCTATTATGGTAATTGAAAGGCCTTGAAGAGGTGATTAGATTGTAGGACCATGCCATAGTGAATTATAAACGGTCAGGGGTGTGGTTCTGAGGGCTTTAAAAGAAGAGCACACGAGAGGTTAATCTCTCTCTGCTCCACCATTTTCTGCCATATGAAACCCATGGGTCACTGTTGCCCCCACCAAGACCCTCACCAAATGTGTTCCCAGCACTGTGGACTTTCCAGCCTCTGAAATTGTAAGCAATAAATTTTGTTTTCTTACAAATTATCCAGTTCTATGTATTTTGTTATAAGCAACAGAAATGGACTAATACAATGGTGGAGCCCTCGTGTCTGGGATTAGTGCCCTAATAATAGAGACCCAGAAAGCTAGCTAGCTCCTTCTACTATGTGAGGACACAGCAAGAAGGTGCCATATATGAACCAGGAACAAAGTCCTCACCAAACACTGAATCTGCCAGAAACTCGATCCTGGACTTCCAACCTCCAAAATTGTGAAAAATAAATTTCTGTTGTTTATAAGCCACCCAAGCTATAGTATTTTATTATTGCAGCCAGAATAGACTAAGACAGAAATTTTTAATTTCATAATTAAAGCACAAATATATTCTCATTGTAAAAGGCCTTTTGATATTCCCCTCCCCGTAATAGTCCCATGCCACCATTTTCAATCTGGGGTCCCCTCCAGATCCTGATATATAGTCCTAAGAAGTTGTGTCTTCCTCCTTGCCTTGAAGACCACTGCTACCATGTGCATATCTCACCTAGTTGAGATTTTAAACATCATTAACATTATTTAGTCTATAAAACCCATTTTTTTCATTTTCCAAAAATAAAATAGTATTAGAATGCTTTGTCAAATGTCCTTGCTCACACACCTAAATTTGTAGAGATTAACTAACAGCCAGTTGGGAGGGAGAATGCAAACTAGTTTAACACATCTGGGGAAGAAGAAGGGACTCTTTGAGGACAAGAGAGAGAGTTAATGTTTTAGAGTCAGGAAAGTAAGCATTTATATAACTTGTGAGAGAAACAGTTTTAGCATTCACAGTATAAAGAAGTTTAGAAAGTAGTCAAATATAAATTTTCTGATCAAAATTTAGGTATTAGGTAATTTATGTATAGGTTCATGATGAAGGTCTAAACTGAATCCCCATCCCTCAGGAACTCTACAGTAAACACAAGTCACAAGGAGCCTATGCTTAGGCCACTCACTCAGAGGGTTACCTGAAGGAGGATTTTAGGGCACATGGCCACATCACCCAGGACACCAGGAGTCATGCCTCTAAACAGAGTGCAGCCCAAGGTCCACTCAATCCCAATGCATCACTGTTATTGAAATGTGCTTTGGGAAGGCAGGAGATTCATTCTGCAGTAGAACAGAAAAGCCCTCCAAAAAAGTCAACTTGAGGTTTGTCAAGAATACACTTCACTTGGCAGAGGATGGTACCATCCAAAGGTTTCTGATGGTTGTTGGGGAGGGGTTGTTTATATATATTTTGAGCAAGGAAATTAGAAAACTGAAAATGCAAGCCTACCTTGGAGGATAAAAAGCAGTTATTTCAGGGGAAACGAACTTTTAGAGTAATGAGAAAAGGCAGGGAAGGGAAATGTAGAGGAGGGGCAGGTACAACAGCAAAAACAAATAAACTACTGATAACAGGATAAGAACTATCAGAAACAACCAAAGAAACAACAGACAGGCATCAAAACTACACTACTATATTTGCCATATCATTACAAATGCTTTTGGCTGCAATTAACAGAAAACACACAAGCATATTTTTCTCCTGTATCTTTCTCTCATATAACAAGAAGTCTGGAGATAGCTCTTCCTGGTGTTGGTTCCACAGCTCAGATGACTGCCATAGGGCCACTCCTAGCTGGAAAGTGGCCAGGGAGAAAGAGGTTGGAACTGGAGGTGGCGCCAGGCAACCAACCTTCTGCCACATCAACAAGAAAACTGAGAGTAACCTGGGCTTTTCTGAAAGTGGAGTGCCTGGCAAAACAGGTGGGTGTGCAGTCCATTAAAATGATTATCTAAGCTGCCTGGCTGTTGCTCAGGCTAAAGTGTCTAGAGACACATGTCAATTTCCACACCACATTAGTATGTGGGCAAAGATGGACAAAACACCTATTGCAAATTTATGTGTGTTTCATTTGTATTATCCAAGAAACTCTAGCTACAGAACTCCCTCTCACAAAAAAAAAGTCAGATTTTATAAAGTAGTGAGAAAACATGAATTTGATTTGCTACAAAACACAACCAAAATTGTTAAAGGGACACAAAAAACAATTACATTGTATAATGTTGAATAAACTAATTATCCTGATTTGAGCATCACATATTGCACACAGGTAATGATATTCAACTCTGTACCCCACAGATAAGTACAATCAACTATGTTACAATAAAAAATAAATTAAACTAAATTAAATTTTTTTTAAAAAACACAAAATCAAATGCAAAAGGCACGTTTATTTTACGCTCTATTTACAAAAGAACAGCGCATAAATGTACTAAGGGAAAAAAGAGACAAAAATAACAGGCATGGATACTTACATAGCAAGTGTAGGCAAAACTTGTCAAGAAGCTTCTTTAAATATTTCTACTTTTAGCATTTAACAGTCAAAATGAGTTTCTAAGAATAACTTTTTAATTATTTCAGGAAGGAGTTTTAAAAGGCTCAACCTATAAAATTCAAACTATTTCTATCTTAATGAAAAAATTATAATTTTATCCTCTGCTAGAGATCAAGTAAACCAGATCACTACCAACTTGTAAAAGATTCAAAGTCTCTTACATTAGGAAGTCATAATTGCTTAGGAAAATTATTCAAAGTTGTATTTGGCTTTCAATAATATTGACGTACATGAAAAAAATCCATCTACATAATTATCATCAGTAGCCAGTTAATTGCCAGGTCTTCCAAAACCAGGACAGGTATTCTTAAGAGTCAAGACTCTTCAGACCTCTGCATTAATATATCCCAGTATATATCCCAGTACACAGATTTCAACAGAAGAGAAGATCCTTTGAAACGTAGAGAAGGACATACTGGCGTATGTTTGCAATCTTTCCTTCTAAATGTACACACAGCTTTTGTTGCTGACACCTCGGTCAATAGTATTTGTGTTTCTCAGTTCTTCCCTTAGTTCACTGTCCTTCTGACTGCGAAATGTGATGTCCAAACTGAAATAAAGCAGATGTTTAACACAGAAATTATTCTAATGTAAAAAGAGAATGGCAAGATAAGCACCGGATGACCCTTGGAGGTTTAATTCATTCAACAGTAAATAGTTATTGTGTCAGGCGCTGAGCTGAAGACGCAGAAGTGGGCAAGACACTCTCAGCAGCACACACAGCTCCCAGCTGACTGTGACTTGATTCCTATGTGTCCAGCCTGAAACTAGGTGATACAAAATATATAGAAAAAGATGATTCCTTCTCTAAAAAGTTCACAGCTCATTGGACAGAAAGTGCTAAGAGACACTGAACAAAATGCAAGCAGTATACGACAACCTAGTATCACCTCATTTATCCACTATTACTGGGAAATACTGTGTTGCACCCAAGTCAACTTTTTAGATAACTGAGCATTTTCAAACATCCTAGAATTAACCAAATTCTAGTTTCTGTTCTACCCCTTAGATGTGGGATTCTGGGCACTATGAGGTTCATTTTCCTCATGTGTAAAACAAGAAACATTCACCTTTTTTTTGGATATTACTGTGAAGATCAAATGAGATGAGTGAGAAAAGTACTCCGCAAGTTATAAATTGCCATACAAATGTTAGAATTAGACATTTATTTTAGACGCATTTGCATTTCTTATGGTAATACTTCTAAAGTAAACTACTACATACTTATTTGCCTTGAGTAGTTAAAAGAATATAATTTTCTGAGTCAACATGCTAAACATCATATAGAGTACACATGTGTGCGCAAACACACACACACACACTGGTGACCTCAGAGACTGCACTCACTGGAATGTGAGCAGGACAGTTTCCATCACTCTGCTAAGCTTGTTGAGAGGCTTTGTGCATTTGTTTTCCAGTCTCCTCCTCCGCCGTCACCCCTCAGTACTATGCACCTGACTTTAGACACTGTCCTTCCTCCACACTTCTCCCATTCCCAAGGCTTACTCTTATGTACTACCTCAACTAGATCATGAGATGCGAAACCATCCCCAAATTAGAATTATTTTTAAATTTAAGAAAAGAGACTTCAAGTAAAAAAGCAAAAGTCTTTATAATGGACTGAGAAAAATATTGGAGTATTCACATTCAATATGGTTAGTGAATCTATTGCATCATTCTTCCCTGGTTTTAGACACCCAGCTCATACTGCAGACAGCAACATCAAATTAGCATCTGTCTAAGATAAACCATTATAGACTTATGAATGAGTATTTTTCAAATCAAATGTTTTATTTAAAAAGACCTCATAATAAGCTAAAAGTGAAAATGAACATGTAAAATTAACAAAAACAACAGAAACACTAGCAGCATCAGCAAACAATTGTATAGCCCATTCCACATAGTTACTTCAAGAGAACTTGAATGCAAAGTTATACCATGAGCAGTACACCCGAGACAAACTAAAACTTAACTTCACATCATTATAGCTTACCCTTGAAGTTTCCGGACTAGAAAACGGAGAAGACTCCCAAGACCTATTTTCTTTCTCAAAGGAATCATCTTGGAATGCAAATTTCTGCTTAAGTGCATGGGATATTAAAGACACTGGATCCCAATGTGAATTTTGTTTTTTCCTCTTATGAATGGGTCTACCACCAGGTGACCTATTTAAAAAAAAAAGAATTAAGACTTAGACACACTTTTAGCTCCTCGTTGACAAATATAGCAGGAATACAAGCATAATATATTGCAATCTAATTATTCTTCAAGAAATTAAAGACAATCTGTCTTCAAGAGATATTTTGCCATGGAATAAGGAACCTGGAAGGCGCAAGGAATTAAGAATTAGAAAATCCAGGAAACCTTGTGGATTGGGGATCTACCACAACCTTGTTATGTGTGACCTGGGATTTGTCAAATATCACTGTGCTGAACGAAGACCTTTTAGTTTTCTAATTTTCCAGTGGGTAGGAAAATTTAAAGAAATATTTTAAAACTTTTTAAAAAGGACTAGAGTTTGTGAAAAGAAACCCATTAGGCTAACTGTTCATTCATTTGATCATCCATTCATTTAATCTTTATTGAATGCCTACTGTTATCCTCAGACTCTGTTTTACACTTTGTGGGTACAGCAGTATCCTGCTCACATTCTGGTAGCAGGAGTGCATAAGTAAGCAAGGTTATTTTAGACAGTGATTAGTGCTGTGAATATAATAAAATAGGGAAATGTAATAGTGACTAGGGATGGAAACACTTTAGATATGATCAGGAAACGCCTCTTTAAGAGGTGAAACCCTTTAGGGAATGCCTCCTTCAAGGAGGTGTAAATATCTGGTGGATGTATCAGGAAGAAGCTTGGCTTGTGTGAGAAAAGGAAAAGAAAACCAAGTACAGCTGGAGTGCAGTGAGCAACACGGGGAGTAAGAGATGAGGTC